>NW_026126470.1:23675000-24165000 GCF_943737965.1 Phodopus roborovskii | reverse complement strand
AGCTGGTTGGAGCCTATGTGTGTAGCAGCCACGTCAAGTCGAGAACAGCATTTCACAGCACTGCTCGGCCCCCTGTTTTTGTGTCTTCATCTTTGATGTTCCTTGATCCTTGGCTCAGGAGTTGGGGGCGTTGATAAACATGAGGAGTGGAGGAAGTCCAGAGAGAATGTGTAAAGAGTGGATGATGTCCTGAGGAGATGTGTATTGTCGACATGGGCATGGCCTTGCCAAGGAATCATTTGTCTCACCCATAGGAATTTGGCACCCACCTCCCGTAACCAAGTGGGTCGATGAAGCTCAGAAAGGTGGTAACCCTACCTCTGGTTTGAGTATAAATACTGACATTGACATGGTCATTGAAATTCATTTTCTATGATCAGAGTTAAAATCAGAAATTTTTTACTTCAATAATATGTATATATATGTATATACATATATATATATATACATATATATATATAAAAATACTTTATCATTTTACTATTGAAGTTGTTTATTCTTTTCCAATTATTTGAAACTTTATCTACATTTAATGTCCATGCTGTTGGAGGGTAAAAGGTACCGGTATCTAACCCAATTGTAAATTCTACAAACTATAATACAAACCTGGTAGGCAAGATGTACCCAAGTGTGTAATGGTGACACAACTCTTTCGGGGGAGCCAACTAATTTCCAACTGGACACCAAGCCTTCTTCACAAGAGGGCATCCACTTCTGTAACTAAAAATATCCATGCCCATGAAACAATAGGTCCAAGGAAGGAATATACTATACTAATGTTGTTTGAATTAATTCTCACATGCATCAGACATAAACAAGACATTTCTACTATACACTCAGGGGATACTGCAGAAGGAATGGAAAGAATGTGATATCCAAATTATAGGAAGAAGGACTTAGAAATGCATTCTGCTGGGCATGATACAGCCATTCCAAACACGAACTCATTATAACTGTGCTTGCCTAATTGGAATGAAACAATAATTGGCCAATAAACAACCAACCATAGATGAAAGAAGGTCTCAAGGGGCCCTGAATTCCTGTGTCCAGACTGCTGGCCACTTACAGATTCTGAGACCGAGGCATTATTGTCAACTATTGTAAATCCCTTAGTGAGGCCTTCGGGATATATTGGAGAATCTAAACTATAGTTATTCAGAAAGCTCTGCTTAAACTCATTCCATTTCCAAACAAAATATAGACACATGAATACTAACAATAATTTTATAAAGAATGAGGACATTGATATGGCTGAGCGAGAGACAAGGAGGGTTCGGGTGAGGGTGATTACAATACATTGCACACATGGAAGAAAATATTAAAGAGGAAATTTAATAACGTCTTAATCTCATGATTATATATATCTTCTTATTTTTATTTCTTTTTAATTTCAACATTATATTATCAATAAATGAATGACTGCTATTTCCTAAGTGATATTTTAGTCTATTTTGCTTCTTTATTGCCAGTATGAGTTCCCCTTTATGATTTATACAGCTCTGAGAGAACTGAGGAGTAAAGAGCTAGCCATGCAGAAATAGTTGGAGACATCAGCACACCATTTCCATTAATGGGCTACCAGCTAGTCACAGGATGAGAAGGAAACAGAATACATGGCTAAATTACAGACCTAACAGACCCAACAAATGTTCAGAACATATCCAGACCAATAGCTATGAGCAAATAAAATCTATGTGTGGATGGGTAATTAAGTCTTGAAAGCTATTAAAACTTGAAAACTATTAAAAATATTAAATTTATAGAAAATATCTTTCTGAGCACAGTAGAAATAAAACAGAAATCAATAGAAGAAGGACGATGGAAAATTTTTATAAAATAGTCTTCTGTATCATTTTAGCACTCACCTACCTTCCCAGGATAATCTCTCCTCTCTCTCTCTCTCTCTCTCTCTACTCCCTCTCTTTCTCTCTCTCTCTCTCTCTTTCTCTCTCTCTCTCTCTCTCTTCTGAGACAGGTTTCTCTGTGGCTTTGGAGCCTGTCCTGGAACTAGCTCTTGTAGACCAGGCTGGTCTTGAACTCACAGAGATCCACCTGTCTCTGCCTCCTGAGTGCTGAAATTAAGGCATGTGCCACCACCACCACCACCACCTGGCTCCAGGATAATATCTCTACCTTAAGACTTTTTACTTACTTTCTTTTTGCCTTGAAAGGCAATGGTCACAGGTCCCAGCTCTGGTATTTTTGCATTGATGTTTATTCAGCTAGCCACATCAAATATTATTTATTTATATATTGTTGATGGCTACTTCTCAACTACAATGTCAGAATCAAGTATTTATAACAGACCAACAAAGCCTAAAAATAGATACATTAGGTATTTATAGATCAATTTTGCAATATCTTGCTCTAACAAAACATTTTCCAGCATGACTGAAGACCAAAAAGTGAGTGGATTAAGTCAACAAAGGGAAGGCAGCTTTCTTCATGTCTGACTACTCATGAGTAGAGCAGCTGTATGTATGTATGTATGCATGTATGTATGTATGCATATATATATATATATATATATATATATATATATATATATATATACATATATTCAATCAGCAGCAGGGATTTTTTTCTTTCTGTTTCTTCACACGATTTAAACCTTCATTCTGACACATGTTACTAAAGGAAGTAACAGTGTGAACTATGTAAGGATCAACAATGTGCAAAAATCCAAGCTAGACTTGATGGTATGACCAACAGTTTCCATGGTGTTTGTCAAATAATGAAGTCCATAGTTAGAGATGCTCATGTTTACCCAAGAGCCTTTTTCATTGTTCTCTCTTCCTTTCCTGCCACTTTGAATCCGCATTATGTCAGTTTTGTTGTTGTACAAATGGAAATTTAAATTTCAGCCTTGCATACTGTTTATGCTCCAAATAGCATCATTACTGCTATAGAAGCACTCAAAACCTCTGGGAGGACTATAGTTTTCATAGTATTGCAACAATGCTGTTAGTAAACACATAATTATACCGAACCAACTTTCCAATACTGGCAGACAAAAGCAGGGAGCCTTTTCCATGAGAGAGTGGTCCATGTGGCAGATATCTAGATGTACAAAGAGGACTGAAGTGTAGAACTGCAATAGGGAAAGGAAGCCAGCCTTTCTGTAAGGGATTCCATTTGCATGTTAGCCACTTTCTAGTCCTAGTTTTCAGTCAATGGCAGTTTAGGGGTGGTAATAGTCAATACAGGTTTTCATCGTGTAAGCGAATTTTAGTCCCTGACAAGGTAAACATACAACAGAGAGTGTTAGTGCATAGCTACATAGTAGGCGGTACTGTCCAGGCATGTGTGCGTATACTCTTTCATGTTCCTACAATGATGAAATCAACGAGTGACAAAATGTTAATAATTCATCACGTTACTCCTGTCAAGCTTCCCGTAGGCCAGAACCAATGTGACCGTTCCATGTCTAGTAAGGCAATCAGTCTTTTCAACCATGGCTGTTAGCCCTTCACTGAGAGTAATGCAGGAAGAAGGGGACCAAGATCATCACTAAATGTCACAGCAGTAAGAATTTCAAACCAGAAAGATAAATACCATTATCTTAACCGTGACACAAATATTTATCATATGCATCTTTATGGCAAGACTCCTGATCACCAGGATAGGTTGAACACATTAAACAGAGCAGTTACATAGTTCATCTTCCGGGACAGAAAACTTAAGTTTCTCTTCCCCTTCCTTCTTCCATCATTTCTTCGTTTCTTTCCCATACCTCTTTGTTTCATATTGGAGACTGAGGCTGATATGTAGCATGGAGCTATTCCCATAGTTTTCTTTTTTTTTTTTTATTTTCAAACAAATGGCTTTTCTTCTAAAATTTGATGAAATTCTCTAGTAAAGTGTTATAGGCAATTATAATATATAATACACTTATAATTCATTTAAGACTCAGCTTAAATGAGCTTTCACTAAGCAGCTGCCCATTAGAATCTCCCAGGGAACTATTAAAAATACCAGTGTCTGGCTTCCCTCCAGGCCAGTTAAGTCAGAGTCCCTGAGAAGGGGGTCTGCAATGTAGGTCCTCCTGAATACTCTCTCCTGGTGGCACAAAGACAGGCAGAGCTCGGCAACCACCACAGGCTCTAACTCCCATCACAGTGGTAGCAGGGAGGCTGCAGATGACTCCCTTAGAAGCATTTAGGAGTTCGAAGAGAGGACACTGAATGGTATTAACGCTAAGAAACTTGGCACACTGATACAAATGTTTATTTGTTTTGGATTCAATAGAGTCTGTGTGAGTTCCTTCTTAATCCTTTTAACATTTTTCAGAGTAGCATCCTGAGTCTTTGAACAGAGCTCTGCATCAGTACACTGACTCTGCAGAGCTAGACAGAAGAAGTTCCTTGTGTTGTAGATCCTAAAGCATACAGTACACGCTAACCCTGGAGCACAGGGGCTGTGGATGGCTAGTGCAGTGGAAGATGCTTTGCCCCACTCAGCCCAACCCATGAGCTCTTACATTGTGTTCTAAAAGGGAAGTATTTTCATCACAAAGGCACAGGGATTTGGGACAATGTCACTAGCATTCTGATAATAGCTGTGACACTGAGCAGAGCAGCAGACTATTTACTTCAAGCTATCCTAAGATCCGACATGACATAAACTTGCTAACATTTTTTCCCATAATGCCTCGAATCCTGAAGGGTTTCACTCATGGACAACATATGTGAAAAACATTAGCGCTCATTAGTACAGCCCAGCAGCACTATCAGATGTAGTAGAGGCTAAGATTTTCCTCTAGTTCACACCGCCCCCATCACACACACACACACACATGCACGCACGCACACACACACACACACACACACACACACACACACATACACACACACCACAGGAGAGGGAGGGAGAGACAGAGAGAGAGAAGAAGAGAATGTGAGAGAGTGCAACAGAGATTGCAACAGAGAGGGGGGAGAGAGGGAAAGAGAGAGTATAGGATGACTCTTCCAGTTTAAGAAAACAAAACCAACACCAACAACTACCTTTTTCTTCACATTCAGTGTCATTGTGTTTGTTGATTCTAAGAGAAAGAAACAGCAGGATGTGTGTTAATAAACACTGTTATTTTCTCTATTTTTAATCCTGAATTGTAGACTCTTGCAGTTGGCTGACTTGCTGGGTATCTCTACAAATTCCCGAGGTGTTCCTTACCTTCGTCCTTGGAGATACTCTACACTGCACGCTTTCACTTGACAACACTTGGAAATGAACAAAAGGAAACGTCAATGGGTCTCTCTATTTCTTACTCTTTTTATTGGGTGGAAATAGGAAGCACAGATTCGGGAAGGGACCTTGCCCTTCAGTGGATGAATGGAAGATGCCCATATCTTTATTTTTAATATGCATCCCTTTGTGGGTAAATTTCCATCACTGTGAACCAGTGGAACATTCACAAGGGAGTGGAAAAATGCTGGGAACATGGCCAAGAAGTAGACATGGCCATAGCATCTCCTGGAGATGGGACTGCGGGCCAGTTCTTTGAATGAGATTCTGAGCTATGACGGAAGCCTTCTCTTCCAGTCTTTGCCATCTCTTAATTCTCTTTCACATGGCATGATTTGGATATTAATAAGCAATTGCCTCTTCCAGATTGATAAGGTCATCACGATAAGTGGATTAGAAATAATTTCAGAACAGGATGGATACATCTGAGTCATGTCTTGAAATTTGATATAGAAACAGACATTGCATGGCATTTGTGCTATTGTCCTTAAGACACTGTTCTACAGTGAGAACAAGATTCTGGTGGATCTGAGTGAGGGCAAGAGAACAAAGAGAAGTTGGGGATTAAGTTGTAGTCCCACTGTGTCACACAGAGTTTGTCCATCCAGAAATGCTGGCCATGTACTCAGCACTATGGTCAGCTCATTTTCCTTCTACAGTATGCATTCCCAACTTTTGTCCTTCTTTAAACAAACTTAGTTGGCTTTTTACTCCTTTCTTCACTTGTGAAAATCATCCTCAGTCTACATATGATGGTATTTATATACAGATTTGTGGTATACAATCACACACACACACACACACACACACACACACACAGACACACAGGTATATAATGTATAATAATTTTGAACAAAAGTCAAGTGATCTAGATTTAATTATAATGGGGAAGTGACCTTGACACACACCTATTTTATTATCATAAATAATTAATTTAGAATTCATTATGTAGATCACATTGGATCATTAACTACAGATCCTACTATGTCTACCTCCCAAGAGCTGGGATTACAGGTGCCTGCTACTATGCCTAACTTTCTAACTCATGGTTAGAAAGGAGATGACAAAGTGTTTAACAGCATTGGAAAGGAAATGCAAAAAAATTACAATGAAATAGCTTTCACTCATAATGGGTAACATCAAAATGATCTAAGAAATTGATGGCTGCAAATAAGAACATAGAGGTGGGGGAAAACCTTACACCCTGGGCGAAAATGGAAATCAGAATATTCCCAAAGTCAAATAGTATGAATATGCCTCCACACTCACAAACAGAACTGTCATGTGTTCTAATTTAAGGGGATGAAGTCATTATCAAAATCTAGTAAACCGTGACTCAATCCCAGCAGAATGTGTGTTGAGTAAACATGCAAATGTTCTCAAGAACTGGTAGATCCTCAACTTGCAATGGCAGTCCCTGAACTAAGAAGCAGTTGAAGATGAATTAGCTTTTGGATTCATTCTTCTATATTGCACAAACAAGGTTGAGATCTGAAGGTTTGAGAAACAGTTGAAATGCTTTAGCTGGACATAGGTAGTTCTCACGCTAGTGCCCAAGTTATTCTGTGTTTATCTCTAACATGGCCTTGACAGCTTCATGACTGTGGTTCCTTCTCCATCTGATATCTAAACACATCATCTTTTCTGCAACCACTGTTTTCCTAACATGGTTATGTCTATGAATAAAACAAACAGATTTCTCATGTAAAAGAAAAGAGTAACTAGAAAAAACATTTCAAAGTAGCAGCCAGTTTTCAAATGCTTGACTCGATTTTCTAACATCTATCTTTTAGCATTTTGTACATATACATGTAGGAGCTTCTTGTTCCTATTGCTATTTAAAGAAAACGAAATCCATTGGCTTGTTTGCTGCATAGACTGTGCTGATGTCCTGCTGGAAATCCTGTGAGATTGAGAGTACTGACCTGGAGGAAGTCAATGTGGGAAACTAGGACCACAAACTCATGTAGTGACTTATCAATTTGAAGTAAGCAGTGAGCAGATGATTAGGAGTTGGGTTTGGAATTCACCCTATTTGAGAGAAAGACACAATGGAAATTCTTTTCATTCCCTAGACAAGTCTACTTAATAAATAAGTAGTAAGCCAACTATATATTCTAGCATGGCTTCAGCAAAAATACCAGGCTTTTACACTACCTCTGAGGAGGTGATGAGAGTTATTTCATCTCTGTAAGCCAATGTCTTCTGTGTGTGTGTGTATGGGTGTGCGCGCGCACACGTGCGCACACACGCGTGTGCACACATGCATGTGCGTGTTGCAACTGTAATTGATCTCTTCAAAAAAGTCAAATATTAAACTGTCTGTATGTCAGTTACTTACTGTAAGTCAAAATAAATTTTCTAAAATCAGAATATGATAGAGTAGGCAAATGCTTTCTCTTACAGAATGTAAAAGAAATAATGCCAATTATCAGCAACAAAAGGTTCTTCCTTTTCTTTCATAAATACTCCTCTAATGTTTACCTTGACAAAAATTCAAAATTAATGGCATTAACTGTCTTACAAACAAATTACAATCACAGATACTGGAAATTGTTTTCTTCTGTTTCCTGTTTTCATCTTGTTTTATGAACCAAGAGTTATTATTAGATATTTGGAGGAACAGCCAAAACTTAAATCAATATTCCACATGAACTGGACGGAGTTCCTTGTTGCAAATTTATTAGAATCATTGGCCTGTCCCTAGATACCAAACTTGTGGAGTTCCCATGTTGAAGAAAACTTTCCTTGTCTACCAACATGTCTACCGCCAGCTTCCTAAGCACACATGTTCTTTTTTTTTTCTATTTTGAAAACTAACTTCATTTCAAAAACAGGTTCAGAAATTTACTATTAAAACCATATGGATTAGGAAAGTCTCCTTAAGGAAACATGAAAAACATGCTAAGAGGTAAAAAGCATAGGAAGTGGGGGCAAGTGTATCCTTGGGGAAGATCAAACATGGCAAGGAGAAATGATAGGGCATTTATTACCACAACTCAGATTCTCTTTGGGGGTTTGAGACAGTCGGGCACCCAGCATTTCTCCCCGGAGTCCTGTGGGAACTCAACAGTTACAAATAGTAACAAGATTGAACTCACACAATCCTATACTGAAATAAGTGAAATAATAAAACATTTGATAATCGCAATAACACTAGTGCTTAACAGAAAACATACGGCACAATATTGAAACCCACACAGTAATCCCATAAAACAGTCTCATTTGCAACTGAGTAATTTCCTTCTTTTCTCCTTCTTCCTTCCATTTGTCCTTCCTCCCTCTGCTCTTCATCCCTTCATTCACCCACTGCATCGTGCCTTAAGAATGACTGCTTAAGCCTTCGGAGTTTTTGTTTGTTTTTGTGCTCAATCAATATCTATTAGATGCTTGTAGTGTTACACAAGCATGGTTGAAAACAATTCCTCTTCCCTCTGGAGGGCAGGCAAACAGAGAGAAAATGAATGAAAGATCAGGAGCAGAGGACAAAGAAAGGAAAGGAAAAGCAAAAAAGAAACCGAGGAAAGATTTAAATCAGCCAGATAAACACCAGTGTACACGGAAGATGCAAAACACACATGAAACATTTTAACCTGATTTGGTTTGGGAGTTCAGCGAGATAGACTGAGAACTCATCAGTGGAATCACAGCTAGCTTTTAGCAAGTGGTGGAAGTTGTTAAATCTTTTCTTCCTTGCCTACATTGCTTAGTACCTCAACCCCATGAGGGGTTCATGAAAACCATTTAGTAAATACATGGTTCCATGAATTTTGTCTACCACATGGTCCTTAGATGTTCCAGGAAGAACTTATGTTTAGAAAACAATGGCCAGAAGAGATGGATGAGACCTCAGACATCATCATCATCATGTAGCTCTCCACATTGCTGGGCATCCTTCAGACACCAGTGCCTTGGTAGCACCGTGTTGACTCCAAAACTTTGTCTCTGTTCTGCTACATAATTTTCCCAAATGATGAGATTACCAGCCTTGATATCGTTTCTTTACTGCACTATAATTGCTATTTGATGTAACTCTTTCCTTTTCACAGGATTTTAATATTGAATACTTATTTTCTTTTTATCTGGCCAAGCTTTATTTCCATTACTTGCAGCTTTATTGCCTTTAGAAAATCCTTTAAATTCTCCGATGGAGCTGTAGGGGAAATGAGGCGAGACGTTAAGAATACAGCATTAGAAATGAGTCCAAAGTTAATGCCTACACCATATCTTTGGAGGGAATGTCTGACTTTGTAGCTTTACCCAGAGTGCATGTCATGAAATGAGCTGTGATTGATTGGAAATGAGTTGGAAAGCCTCCTTCTTCTTTCCAAAAATTCATGGGAGTGGGGGATCTCGGTGGTAACTGGAGTAACCCTGGGGAAAGAGGCGACTCTCCTGAACACTTCCAGGCTGTGCTAGGGTCTACTAGGGAACATCACTCCTCTGACTCTAGGACTCTAGTGCTCACACATGCACACAGATGGTTCTGAATGACAAGGGAGGGTGGACGGAGTGGGGAGAGCAAGGCCAAAGTCAAGGCTATGGCTGACATATGCTATGACACCAAATGGTCTCAGAGGACACAAAGCACATGAGATCTCAGAGGCATGGTGAACACTTAACAGATGGCATGTGAATTTTATCATGAGTCATAACACATATTATTTGACAAATACCAAATGGGTCCTCCTTTGCTTCCTAATATTGATATAAATAAATGTCTAATACATACATGGTGACTAAATAACATAATAATATTAATATATACAATATATATAATATAAATAGAGACATAAATGTAGATGGGGAATGCAGGATTCTCTTGTATACAGACAAGTGAAAGACAAACATATACCTCCCATGTGATAGAGATCAACTTTAGTATCTTCAACATACGCCCTATAAAGCATGCTAGCTGCCGGCATGAAAGACACAATTCATCAAGAATGCTTTTCTTTTAATAAAAAGATTGATCTGTAACCCTGGTGATTCCTTCCTTTTGAAAGAAGCCCCTTGGCAATCTTTATTTTAACAACTGATTTCCTTTCCTAATGACCACTGTGATTCAGAAATCTAGAATTTCTAAGTGATAGCTATCCTTCTGGTGGATGTAGCTTGTCCCTCTCTGTTCTCATTCTGTCTTCTGTCTTTAGAAGAAGCCAGACAGCGGGTTGCCATTTTAATAAAACAACTTCATGTAATTGTTAGGGTTATTAAGTCATTTACCAGAGTGAGCTCTTGTCCTATGGAATAATCATTTTCATACTCCTATGAAATCATAGCTTTGAACACCAGTCAAGGGTGTTAATTTATTTCTCTTTGGACTCCCGAACCCAGCTGTCAACATTTTCATCTTAAAGTGACAGGATCACCGTTAGGAGACCATGTGCTCTAAGAAAAATCTGGGACACTTTGATGCTTCCCCTCCCCCCAGTCCAGTAACCACTTCCCCAACAGAGATGAAGCAAAAATGTGAAGCCTATAAATGAGTTAAAAAAAAAAAATTTAAAAAGCCATCATCTCAGGTCTGAAGTAACTTTAACCTAGGTCATGCTTGAGAAATTCAGCCACGAAAGGTTGGCAACAAGAATCTTTCCTTAATTGCTCCCTGGGTGGGAAAATTCAAGTCAGTTCCGAGCAAGTTTGAAGAAAAGAAAAGAAATAAAAGTCTTGTTTTTCTAACATTTTCAAAGAATTAAGTTGGTGAAAGGTGCTGGATTTAAAGCTCTTAAAAGTAATTTCCTTGTGAGAGAGAGAGAACATACATTTTGATCCAAGGATGGCAAAAATGTTGACCCCTTATAACCTTAAATTGCTAGCCATTATAGAGAAGACTGGTGTTCAGGTTTCTGTTGAAAGTACAAAGCTTTTATCCAAGGCGTCTCCGCAGACAATTTGCAAAAGTCATGAGGAAAGAAAAGTAAAATGGTTGGCGAGTGGAGCTCACACTGATGTTATCATAACCGCTCTTCCGCGTGCTGTTTTCTGATCTGGTGCATGCCCATTCCCACCATCTCAACTCTGATCTTCTCTGGGAACGCCAACAGTGATTAAACAGGGTAGTTCAGGAGTTCACAGCCATTGGATTGTACCCCTAGCAGGTCCCAGGTGTATGGGACTCCACAGGGTAAAAAGGGAACAAACAGAATCACCATATATGACATCATTTCTCATTATTTAGATCTCAAGTTGTTTTGATTCATTTCACTGTCTCTTTGCTTTAAGGCAATTTCTATGAAGTTTTCATACATTCCCTTTAGATAGGAACCCAATCATATAGTTCACTGCCAATAAATGATATCATTTGTATTTAAAATAAGCCACTATCTGTGATAACAACTCATGGTTGGTGCTAATAATAGTGTTCATCAGGACATTGGTCATCACAGTGGAACTATCATTCTTCTCCTCTTATTGTGATTATTCATAGGAATGGGCTTTTCTCTAAATTTGAGAAAAATAACATGTTATTATCAAGGTAATTCATGAACAAAAAAACCTAACTTTAGGTTAGGTTCATTGATATTTCTGAGTTTTTGTTTTAAAAAATAATTGTTGTGCATAGTTGAAAATAAAATTTTTAATCTCAGTCAATTTTAATTACATAGATATTGAACTTAAATTTCTGTTCTGTACTTTTAAAACTTTAAGTTCAGGATGGGGTAAAAATTCACAGTGTTTTACAAATTACATAACTGTAAAAATTGGGAAATGCTAAATAACAAACCCAAAAACAATTATTGACTAATTATGTTGGCAACAGGCCAGGGACCAAAAGCGTTTAAAAGCCATGTTTTTTTTCTCATTGAGTGAATTGATTTTATGTAAACAACTTCTAAACAAGTGTTGATACTGAATAAGGGTTAAAGGGTTAATCAGAACTGAAGTGAGTAGATGACTGATTTACTCGAGCATGGACTCTGACTTCTAGAGCTCTTTGTTGATGGGAAGAATGCTTGTGGATTTCTACAGCGCTGGGACCCTTGGAAAAGATGCTCAACATCTCAGGGAATCATTTGCAATTCTCTCAGACCCTTCCTTTTCCACATGTTGGCTTGGACTTCATACCCATGGCTTCTGCTATCTTCCTCAATGAACCTTTGATGACAACGAAGATGACTGTGCAGTCTCAGATCTCTCTCAGTGAGTTTCAAAGGGTGATCGATTAGAAGCCATATGAAAGTCTGCTTTTTGTTAGATCTCTTGTTGGTCATTTTATCTTCCAGCTTTTAATGAGCATAATCCAAGATTCCGCTCAATATTGAGCCACACTAAATTCCTGAGGATACGATCAAACAAAAACGTCTTTTCTCTCTCTCTCTCTCTCTCTCTCTCTCTCTCTCTCTCTCTCTCCCTCTCTCTCTCCCTCCCTCCCTCCCTCTCTCTCTCTTTCTTTTTCTTTCTTTCTTTCTTTCTTTCTTTCTTTCTTTCTTTCTGTAGTATGGCACTCCTATGGCTGAATATAAGTTCATAATCAAAATGGAATTGAAAGCCTTGGGCCCCCAATATAATAAAAAAATCTGTTTTCCAAAGGGGGTCCCTGATTTTCGATCCTCTCCCTTTGTCCAGTCACAGCACCTGTAAGCACGCCCAAAAGGTGTGGCCACTGTTTCAGGTACATATGCAAATATATCGGCTACAGGTAAGAGGCTCAAGAGCCTAGTGCATGCATTCCATTCACATCAGCTCAGTCTCCCAAGACACATATCTACCCTTCAGAGTGATCATCCAAGTGACCTTTAGATAGGCCTCCTTCTTTATCTCATCTCAGGATTCAGCATCTACCACACAACTACAGTGTGGTCTGACTTTCCACAAAAAAGTCCTGTTAACAAATTCAATTTTATTCAATGTTGACAACCATGATAGCATATAATGTGCATAATGGATAGGAAAAGAACAGATGCTTCTCTGGTCAAGTTTTCAGAAGTTGGAATTACCCTCAGCACTATTATTTTATGGCCACTAAGGTTTCCACTGCTATGGATTTCAAGACCTATTTTTATTTTATATGTTTACATATTTCATTACCATAATTTTATTGTGGTATTTGTAGCTAGGAAAGTATTTTTATATGAGAAATTTCGTGTCTTAATGTTCTAAAGGAGTACCTAACATTTCTAATTTCTATTCTTGAAAGTTATTCAGCAATACTGTAATTCCAAAGTCAACAATATAAAGCATGATTGCATTTTTAAAGCTTTAAAAGTAATGGAATCCAATTCTAAGCCCTAGAGGAAATTTACCAAGATCTTCACATAGAAGTGTGCACTTATCTGGGTATTGTGCTAACAATGTTCACAAGAAAAGATTTATATGTGCTAGTTATTATTGCTGTAACAAATTCCCTAGGTATTCAGCTTATAAAATGAAAAGGTTTCTTTTGACTCAATAGTTTTGGAAGTGTTAGTTGGCCTGTTACTGGCTGGTCTTATTGATTATGGGTCTGACCTGAGGAAGCACAAAGAAGCTATTTGCCTCCTGGTCAGGATACTAAAAATAGGGGGAGAGAGTGGGCTACTCAACCTCCGTTTTGGGACCAGGAGACTTCCCAACTCATGACACTTCTTAAACTCTTATACCAGTATGGGACCCCACCTTAAATGCATTGTCTTTGCACGCCATTTAATATATTTATTGTATCAAACTCCTCCATGATGTAGACTCTCTTGGCCTCTTGGATAGTAATCTACAGCCAAGTCCTAGAGGAAGACTTCTTGATGTTGTTTTCTAAACGTCATGTTGTCGAACTGTCTTTTAAATATTTATGCTTTTACCCATAGACCTAAATGCTCTCGACCTTGGTCAGAGAAACTTCTTCTCTTAGTAGGCAGTGGTTAATGGGAAGATGCATACTTGTTCATAGTGCTAAGAATTAAGACTCGGTGCTCAGCTCTAAATGGGAAGTCTGTACTAAACCCATTACCACTAGGGATCAGGAACATCATAGAAGACAAGACAGAATGTAAGAGCTGGAGAATGGGGAGGGATGTCACAACATATCTTTCTTATATTAAATGGCCATTGCATACATGGAGTCATAGCAGCTATAGTTAACTACACAGGACATGTAGAACATAATCCTAGCACATTTGGGGGAGTTTATTTTCAGATATACCCCTTACTTGGGAGCTATTGGCAGTTGATGCTTGCTCGGGAAAGGGGAATCATTCTTCTTTGTGGTTGTAGCTATTGGTAGGTTCCCATGCTTCAGTGGATATCCTCATACCCATGCACACATGGGCAGTACAAATTGGATTTACTGAGTATTGAAAAATCAACAACAAAGACAAGAAGTTAAGAGAGGGAGTTGTTGGGAGGGAACTATGTGGGGGGAAATGGTATGTGTATGTTGACATTTCATAGTACGCATGTATGAAATGCTGGAGATAAAGAAAAACCATGAATTTAAAAGTCCGATAGTTTTTAAAAATGTGAAATAGGTACATAGCATTCCTTCAGAGTGAAGGCAAAGGCTATTTCAAGTCCTTCAATGTGATTTCCATGAGCAGCTATAAAGTGATGAATGTGCCTAGACTTATATGATCCTGACCATTAAGTTCACTCATACAAGATAAGGACTAAGCTTCTCACTTAGCCGGAGGCAGTAGTGCTAGTAGTGTCTCTAAATTCATTGGGAGCCATGCCAATGGAAGGATGCATCAAGTCAGCATCGTATTGCCATGAGAACAAAGCAGGTACTATGTCCATCCACATACAATTAATGTGAGAGAAGAGACTATAATGCAAATGGGTGGGCTGCAAATCTTGGGAGAGCATGGAGGGTCTAGCCAACCCCAGAAGGAAAGAAAAGGAGACAATGCCAAATGGAACATCTGTGCTTCAGTGTCTGGTGGCCCTGGAAACAAGGGGTGCATAAAAAAGGCAGAAAGCTGGACATGGCCTTTTGAGGTCATTTCCAGATCTGCTTTTATGATTGCTAAGCAAATCTGGTGGTGGTGGTGGTGTGTGTGTGTGGGGGGGTGGGTCATGTAACCAATCAATTTTCCATTGTCCAAAATGAAAGATATTTAGACCTGAGATCATTATGATTTGATTACTCATTTTTCTGCTTCTGTGCCTTGTTTTAATTGGTCAAGAAGCATGAAGTGGAAGGAAGTTTGGCTCTCCAAATTTCTATCAGTTCCTGCAGATCTTCCTTTGAGACAGCCATATCAGATGGGCAAACCTAGAACAATGCACGTCCCTGGTATCTGTGCCAGTTCTGCGTATTAGCCCTCTCTGGCAAGGATTTGCAAAAAAAAAGAAGGTACAGGACCCGGAAGAGAAATCTGGGTGGGTCCCAATCAGGCTAGAAACCCATGCATTTTATTTTAACTGAGGCTCCCATTGATAGTTCATCTTCCTGTAGATGTGTTGGCAAAGTCTGTCATACAGTGGGGCTGAAGTCTAAAAGCAAAATTAGATTGATTCAGATAATAGGAGTGGTGATAATAGCAGAGACCCAATTCTCCCTCTGCAGATGTGCATCTTGCAGTCAGACAGAGAAGCATCAGTGGGTGGTGCCTGCCCTGAAAACCACCCTATCCCTGTCCACGTAATTGAAACTCAGATCCAATACCATCTTCTCAACATCTCCTTGCAACCAAGAGATTGTTTCAGATTCCTTATGTCATAAAAATTGTGGGATGAGTGGAAATACTCCTATAATATCTGTTATTGTCTCTGTGGCTGAGATAATTTTGTAGGTTCAGTAGTGAGTGACAAAGTTATGTAATAATTTGTAGCTCCACTGTGGTACAGGACACACTTATTTATTTGTTCAGAGTGGAGGAATTCTCTCTTGTGTACTTGGCATGCTGAGGATACCAAAAGATCATGCTGGGTTGGCAGGTTAACATCTGGACATTCCTATGTTCTTTCTAATATCCATGATTAATCCTACATTGCTTAGATTTTGAGAATAGCTAAGAACTAAGGTCATTTTTTTGAATATTTATGAATAACACCCACACCTATTCAGACATTTGGCTTGAGAGTTACCAATCCTGGGGAGAGGAGGGGATGAGGGAAAAGGAAGATTGAGACAGAGAAAGAATAGAGGAGAACAAAAAAAGAGATACCATAATAGAGGGAGCCATTACAGATTTAAGGAGAAATTTGACACTAGGGAAATCACCAGAGATCTACAAGGATGACCCCAACTAAGAATCTAAGCAATAGTGGAGAGGCTACCTTAAATGCCCTTCCACAATAATGTGATTGATGACTACCTTATATGCCATCCTAGAGCCTTTGTGTATTAGCTGATGGAAGCAGAAGCAGACACCCACAGCTAAACACTGAGCCAAACTCCTGGAATCCAGTTACAGAGAGGGAGGAGTGATGAGTAAAGGGGTCAAGATCAGGCTGTAGAAACCCACAGAATCAGCTGACCTGAACAAGGGGGAGCTCATGTACTCTGGTCTGATAGCTGGGAAACCAGCATAGGACTGACCCAGACCCCCTGAATGTGGTGTTAGTTGGGAGGACTGGGCAGTCTATGGGGCCTCTAGTAATGGATCAGTATTTATTCCTAGTATATGAATGGAGGGTTACTTTCTCAGCCTAGACACATGGGGGAGGGCTTAGGCCCTGCTCCAAGTGATATGATTTTGAAGACTCCCCATGGAAAGCCTCACCCTCCCTGGGGAGCAGAACGGGATGGGCTGGGATTTGGTGGGTGTGATAGGGGAGGATGGGAGTTTGAGGGAACTAGGATTGACTTGTAAAACAACCTTGTTTCAAATGCAAATTTAAAAAAAATGTGTTTGCAGTTTTAAACTTTTAAATCAAAGTGCCCAAAACAGAAAGTTTTGACGTGTCAACCACATTTGATAAATACCCCAAAACTGAGAGAAAATGTCATGGCTCTAATATTTGAAAATTACTCAAAGTTTCTAATGAGAAAGTGATAATCCCTCACCTTCCCCGTTTGTTGCTTTTCCTCTGACTTGTAACTTCTGTTCTAAGCAATAAATGAATAATAGAGTAAAAAGCATGGAGAACATATCTTTAATCATGATCACCCTGGTGACTTGAAGAAGGTCCTGTGTGCTGGGGTTCTAATGCTGCCTCTTGGGACCCACAGCTTGACTTCTGCATTCTGACTGCAGGAGCCTGCAGGCTACCTCCAGAATGTTTCTGAATTCCCCATTCTGACTAGCACACCACAGAAACAGAGGTACTCCTGCCAGACACAAGATGGCAGTAGCACACCATTTACACTTACCATTTCTTTAGAGGAACCATAGTTGCATCAATCTATTATTTTGTGGTAAGTTAAATTCCTTCTGGAAGGCGAGGGAACAGGGCCTTGAAGAATCTGACCAATGTCACAATCGCTTTCTCTATACCACCCCAACTTCTGTATTTATATATTTCTGATGTTGTTCTCCCATGACCTTTAAGATGAAGTGCTCAAAGGAACAGAACAATTCAAAAAGTTCAGCGATCTCCATGTCAAGGGAGGAAAAGCATAAAGACATTGAGACCAACCATGGTGAAGATGCAATACATCAGTAGCCTTGGAATGCGTATTTTCAGAACTAAAGTAGGTTTGTGTTCAACTAGGTTCACAAGAATTCTTATTACTGGGCTGTTTTCTTTTTTTCTTTCATTTTAGGTAACTTTGGAGCTTTATTTTTCCTAGTTTTCTGAGTTCAATATGTACAGTTTTTTTTCTCAACTTATAAATGCAAGGAGGATTTAGAAATATAAGCTTGCCTTTTCTAGTTTTTATTTTATTAAAATGTGGCAAAATATAATATCTACACACTTTGTATCAATTAGCCATTCAGTTAAAAATATTTAAGAAAATTAAAAAAAATCACATAAGGCTTCAATTCAAGTTTGTTTTTATTTGTCTTTATAAAAACTTTAGTAAAAAACCTGAGGAATGAATCTTTACTCAGGCATAGGAATGTGTTAAGTTATGAGTATCTGTGATTGGTTTATGAAAACTTGGAAATAATGATACAGGGAGAGGAGCCTAGGATGATTCTAGAAATCTGATTCGGGGTTACAACATTCCTGTTGGCAAGAACTTTCTGGTGGTTTCCTGGAAGCAAAGAGCTGCCGTGATGCTACAGAATGCAAGATGCTACAGAATGAGAGATTTCAAAATCTCTCAACTTTTAATTTGCTCAAAATTTAGAAAAGCTGCTTAAAACATAGTTAACATGTAGTAATAGCAGTTGTAGAGGAGCTACATGCTCCCAAAATTTCATGGCAATTTCATAGTGTAGGAGGTAAAGAATTCAAACTAGGAAACACCTACTATGCATGAAAAAACCCTCTTTCCTGCTATTGGTCAAGGTAGTTCAGGTAATTCCAAAAATAATGAAGGCCATTGCGGTTGTCCTTGGATTTCTCCCAGAGGTTGAAGGTAAATCCCAGTCGCTGAAGATACTCTTAGGACTCAGGACTCAGAGGATTCTAGCTGAATCTAGCCTGAAGTCTTCCTTCCTGTGGACTAGCTTCTTTAGTACCTGAAAGTACTATGCAAATTGCCAAAAGAGGGAAGAAATAGTCCTTATCTAGCTGTGACACCTACAGACCATGTTGTCCCTAAAAGTGCAATACTGGTCCTTATATATTGCTGTAATGACCCGCTGTATAATTGCATTTAAAGTATAATCAGTAAAAGGGAAATCATGTCTGCTACTGGGAATCTAGCCAACTGCCCAGGACTAGTGAGGTCATTGATCTTGGAAGGAAAAGAGCCTACTGCCATACTTTACTAGCCAGCATCAATCCTAACTGGATTCTAAAGCTTATCCTGATGCCCACTGATAAGTGTAGCTCTCATCCTATATCAAATATGCTTTGCAACAGACAGGCATCATAGAAAATTATACCTGATCATAATGCAGAGATCAACAGATCGTTGGGAACACAACACCCAACAGCTACCACACAGGTCGTGAAGCTGAAGTTCCAGGAGCATCACAGAAGAAGGGGCGGGGAGATTGTAAGAGTCGGAGAACCAGACTATCTGCTGTGAGATCATGGCTTCCAGAATTGACAGAAAAGGGACACCCATGATACTTCAACAATATGGCTATTTTAACATGACCCAAACAATGACAGTCCCAATAAACATGCTAATGAAGAAGAGGGAAATTTTAGGGGGTTCTGCCCCTAGACAACGAACTATAGATATCTGTGGGCAAGAGAGGGAGATTTAGCCTCTCCAGGGATGATGCCCCTAACAGGTTATCTAATACAAAGTAATCAGTCTTGAATCTCCCACACTAACAAACCTCATGGATTGTATTTATAGATACACACACACACACACCTATATATTATCATATATTGCATGTATATTATATATTGCAGGTTTATATAATATGCATATAATATACATAATACATTTATATATATCAAGGACTGAGGGGATGAAAGGAAATGGAGGAATTGATGTTGATTATACTTCAATTAAAGCTTTTTAAATGAAAACCAAACAACAAAAACCAAAAAGGACACTCATCATTTCTTAATTCTGGAAGTACTGGGAGTTGACATCCCTCAGGCTGGCAGAGTCTACTGGAAGGACAAGAGGCCAAAGGGTTGGGGTAAGGTTCAGTTTTAGTCACAGCTATCAGCAGACATGTAGATATAGTTCATATGACTCCTGGGAACAGCTAGCTCCTTAAGTTTCCCCTTCTCTGGTTAGCGGCTATTCCCTTGGCCTCCCGAGGTCAGAGGAATCAGCATGACAGCTCCCGGTCTCTTGGCCTTCACATCAAGTTACAGTGTGGTTAACAGAAAGCAGATGCATTTTCCTCTACCCTGCAACTTGTGAGTGCACTTAGGACTCCTTTGGATACCTGCTCACATTAGCAGGAGGTGACTTCTGTCAATTATCCTCTGCTTCTACATTTGAATATTAAAGCAGATATTCAAATGCACTGCAAAGCAAAATTCAGTTTCATTGTAAAATGAATTCACCGAAAGGCTGGGACTGGACTCCACATCACTGCATTTAGATTGGTTTGTGTTTTCTGTAATGTTCTCTCTGTTGCAGAGGGACGTTTCCTTAATGCAGCGTGAAGACTACACTTGTCTGTGGTTATTTCTTTTCTTCATGATAACATCTCTTATCAGTTGTTTTTAGATGTTGAAGACATATCTTCCATTCCAATTGGGCTATCCTCAGCTTCTTGTTGAATCTGTCAGTAAATGCCAGCCCATTGTTTCATAAAACACACACAAAGATATGACAGAGTGCTGATAAATGAGGTAGAAAGCATTTGATTTGATTTAGATTGCACAAGCCATGGATAGTGAGGTGCTTTTAGAACGCAATCCAGCTTAAAGCTGTCACGTTTCCATTTAAAGCTTGACATCTCCCTGAATTATACTTCCTGAATTATAATTACAATGTTTGGAGAGAAAAGCAGTTACTAGCAATTTATGTTGAACACATCTAAATAATTTAGTTATAACTTACTCCTTTGCATATTGTCAGAGCTTTCTCCAGAGGAAGCACACGTTTCCAAATAAAAGAGAGGTGCATTTTAAATTATGATTAAAAATGAAAGCATCTGAAGGAAGTGTCCCAACGCCTGACCTCAAATATACTAATTAGTTCTTTATCAGTTCAGTATGTTTTGTGGAAACAATCTTCTGCTTGACGTTCATCTTGTTTTTCAGTGGAGATCAGTTCTGGGATGCCATTCATGAAGAAGTGGAAGGCAAAACAGGAAAAGCAAAATAGAGCTGAGAATTATTTTTATATGACATGACAATGCTTGGGTTATAGTTGCATCTCAAAGTAGATGCCACTTGCCGCTTTTTACACAGTTAGTTGTACATGGAGAGAACCATGTAGGTTCATTTCTGCCCGGATTTTCATTAAACCATTTTCACAGTGCCACCAAGGCTACTGGAGTCCATATATTCTTCCTAGTCTATGCTACCACAGTCAGAATACTAGTGAGCACCTATGGATACAGACAGAAGTGTATCCGGAGGTATATACATCTATGGACACAGAGAAGTCTAATCTAGAAAAATTATGGGAGAGGTAGAGAGGAAGAGACAGCAAAGGGACATGTGAAAAATATTCCATCATTGGGAAGAATGTGAATAAATAGGGGTATGCGATTTTGATATAGGTACCAGATCTCAAAGGTTCAGAGTATGATGTAAATATGTAACAGTATTCACTTGGCTCAACTTCTGTGAGGATTTCTTCATAGCTTGCAGATGGCTTCTTTATCGCCTTCTCCTCATCTTACCTTTCCTTAGTCTGTTTTAGAAGGACACCAGTCACACCCTCTAGGGACCTCACTTCAAATACGATCACACTAGGCTCAGGGTTTCCACATGGGTCTGGCTGAAGTGTGTGGTGACCTGTTTCATGAAGTTCTCTGAGTGACCATCAAGGAAATCTAAAAACCTAAGAATCATAGGAAACGAGCACCAAATTGCTTTTTATTATTTAGGCTTTAATAGACTGAACGGCCTACGAAAGTTATGAAATGTTGGTCCAGGATAATAGCTATGGAAATCTGAAAGGAATCAGTTCAGCTGGATTAGAAAAACATGGGCCTCAATTAGAAAGATCTCCAGGCAAAATGGTTCTGGTATACACAGCTGTCTACACAAGAGTATGGAGGAAACAAGAGGCTAAGATCTGAATTTTCAGAGTTTAATCAATTTTGGCAGTTTGGTAGACTCTGGCATGCATCTCTCAGCAAAACATCATCCTGTATTTTTAAAATTTTTATTTTAAAAATTGTGTACTTTGTGGTTGTGTGGGTTTGTGAGCATCACTTTATGCATGTCCAATGCCTATAGAAGTCAGATTTCCTGGAATGGAGTTTAGGGTGTTCCTGAGCTTCCCGATGCGGGTGCTGGGGAGCCAAACTTGGCTTCCCTGCAAGAA
Source organism: Phodopus roborovskii (assembly GCF_943737965.1). NCBI lineage: Eukaryota > Metazoa > Chordata > Mammalia > Rodentia > Cricetidae > Phodopus > Phodopus roborovskii. Next base: position 24,142,859 of record NW_026126470.1, on the reverse strand, counting down.
CAGTAAGTATTCTTAACTGCTAAGTCTTCTCTCCATTGCAGCATCATCCTTCATTTTTCCACGATCTCCTTTTAATAAAAAAGGTTATAGCTCAAGAAGAATATCAGATGGTATTCTTTCTTTGCAATTTGTTGGGGGGCAAAATTTGGTTAATTTCCACAGCCTTAATTCCACTTGCTTTCTGGTTTGTTTTAACTTCTAGTTTGTTTAACTTCTAGTTTTGTTTTGTCTTCTAGTCATTATACCTACTGATTTGAAAAGTTGGACAATAAATAGGGTATACTGTTGTACATGTACCTTACAATAGTGTTGAATGATAGTTTTTTTTACCTTCCCTTCAGTGTCATTGAGGCAACCCCTTTGAGTGTACAGGAAAAGTTCAATTCTATTCTCATTTTTCTACATTGCTACAAATTCTAGAAAACAAAATCCACTACAAATTCCTTTACTTATTCTGCCATACTTTCCTAGTGCTGTCTAGACTTTACAAATATTTTCATCTCTTTTTAAGGAAATCTCACATTTTAATTTTTTTCAAGTTCCTGATATTATTTGTCATTTTTTTCATTCGATTGGTTGGCCCAAATAGATTCCATTTTGCCTCTAGGACATTATCGTTGTCCAGTCTAATATAGAGAAAGTTTTTAACATGTGCATGTTTGTATTTATTTAAAATATTATTGTTCATGTGGAAGTTTGTTTTAGTTAGTCCCGTTCCTTTATATTTTTATCGATCCTGGCTTTTTTCTTCTTTCTTGGTCATGCCCTTTCCTCTGTAGAGTCCTCTTGACTATAATCTTTCTGTTGAAACTCGTGTAATTTTGGTTGAGATGACCTGCTCACATTCTGGCCTCCACAGCTGTCATCATGGTGTAACGATTCAAAACTTCCTCAAGTGGTTAGATTCTTTATTCTTCATCTATCACTGTCTTACTTTTGATATTTCCCCTTAGTTTATCTTAGCATATCACTTCACATTCGACTGGAGAAACGGAGACACCAAAGATTATCACACAATGCTGGGGCGAAGCCGTTATTGGTCATGGTAACTGGTGAGGGAGTTTACAGCATGCTATTGCTACTGAGCTTGGTATTAAGGCTGAAGCTGCGGTATGTTTTACAAGCAGGAACCGGGAAGTTAGACATAAAGTAACAAAAACCAACATTGAATCGGCAAGGGCAAGTGAGTATGTCTGGAGCTGTGGTTTGTGTCTCGTTTTCAGTTTTGTGTCGCATATGCCTTGTTAGAAGGGAATAGTTGCTCTCACACGGAGCATGTGCAGTTGAGGATGACGTCCAGGAACTGGCAAGAGCTAAAAGGCTGCTTCTGCTTGTTCAGGGGACACCCTCGAAGATCAGTAACTACGTACGCGAGGTGCAGAAATGTCTGGAAATCCATCCACAACAACTTTCGTGTTCACAACTACCAAGTCACTCACAATATTCGCATCTCAGCTAGTATCTCTTGGGCCACTGTCACTTAGACATATGAACTTCATGGACTCTCTACAATCTTTTTTTTTTTTTTTTGTCAGTATTATATCAACACATAAGGCCTTTTAATTTCCAAATAAAGACCACTAAATTGTCTTTCAGCTTAATGAAGGACCACATAATATGGTCACCAGAGATGGTTACACTCCAACCATTGGAGTTTTGCTGTATTCACCTTTTTTATTTATTTATTTATTTATTTATTTATTTATTTTTGTCTTTGGAGTTTTCCTGAGAACTACGTCAAGTTTTTGTTTTGTTTTGTTTCTGATCATTCTTATTCTAATTTGCCAAGGAAAATACGGTTCAGAAAGTATGTCTTATGCCACTGGCAGTGGTTCAAACTCAAGTTCCTATCTTTTATGGTGAATATTTTATGACATGCTGCCTTTTCAAAATTTAGTGTTTAGCAATGGACTAAAGTTGAACAATATACTAATATAAATACCAAATGGGTTTCCTTTTCTTAAAGCTGTGGTTTTGAAAACCACACAATATCACTCAAGGGACTGACTAACTGAAAAGGTCTGTTCTTTAATCCAGTCTTACAATTAGAGTCATATATAATTATCAGCAAAAGTAATTATTGAAAGACTTTCTAGACATTTTCCATGACCCATTTTAACATTTGAAACTGGTTTGAGTTTTAGCCTTCTTTTGGCTTTTTTTTTTTTTTTTTTTTTTTTTTTTTTTTTTTTGTCTCTGGATCATTAAAATTAGCCTAATGTCTGTGTGCTTCAGACTCCCACTTACCCGTGTCTGTATTGGAAAACTAAATGCAGCTATTAATTTTGTTTACTAAAGGGTTTTGTCCATTTTTTGAAGTGCCAATGACATTTATTGAACAGATCCATGAGAGCCATGGCTTTGTGCTTTGGATCTGCCAAACTCTTACCTAAAGCAAGATTGCCATAGGAAAAGAAATACTTTAAAATGCCAATGAATTTATTTTTAATTAGTGGGCATTCTTGGTCAGGAAGGGAATGTATCCACATTTCTTTAGATATGAAGTTAAATGTTAACAAATTTTTAATCATTGTTCTTTAAAAGCCAAAAGAATCCTGTTCTCTAATTCATAGTTCGATAGGGAGAAGATTCAGCTTTGATTGTTATGTGGCATCTATACTCCATTAAATTGGTTCTTCATATAATGGGTCTATAGTTACCTGAGAAAATACGTTTAAGATAGTTCTTTTCTATTTCACTTAAGACATGGCCTCCTGAATTAGAGCATGGAGCATTGCACCTCAGGAATAGATTGTTAGCCCAGCTCTGTAACAGCAATCATTAGACACTTCAAGCGGTTTAAAAATAAAGCGATAATTTCATACTCCCTTAAGTTATATTTAGCATTTGCACGGGATATTTTGGCTTCATGTGTTCTCATGTTCACAGTATTGCAGGAATGTTTTTTTATGTTTTCTTTTTCTTGGTTGAAAAATCCAGAAGCAGTGTGAACAGCTCATGAATCTCATGACATCAGCACAGAACCAGAAGGCTACTACTACTGACCATCTCTGAGTAACAAGCCAGTGTTGATAACTGGCCCCTGGAATGTGGAGGTTCCTGATAGAATTCAGGAATGGGTAGAGAATCTGCAGGTAAAGAGTGAGGGCAACTTTTTCAGTTGGAATCTCAGTAGTTTAGGCTGATTTTTTAAATTCGTGTTTCTATTCTGTGATCACATTATGTTGGGAAAGCCGTCCCATATTTTGCATGTTTGTATAGGTCATTTCTTCATCTCCAATTGCTTATTTTAAACCATTTATACAGTACTGTGTATGAATTCAGTCATTTCTTCCCTCCCAGGATGAAACAAAACAAAACAAAAAACCAAAAAAAAAAAAAAAAAAAAAAAAAAAAGAAACAGTGTATTCCCCCCAAAAAAATTCCTGATAGAATTGACGTATTTCTGTGAAATACAATTGAAAACCAGGGCACTATTTACAAAATAAACACAAGACAGCTGCAAGGTATAGAGAAGCCAGATTAGCTAAAATTGAGACTTAAAAAAATGACATGGTGGGGAATTCTCTTATTCTTCTCTGTTGTATGTATATGAGACTTAGAAATAAAGAGGATTAGAATTCACAGACCTCATCCAAAAATCATAATATCTGTGTTCAAAAGAAACTTTTGTGTAAATCTGCTATTTTTCTGGTCAGATACCAGAGGCCTGCCCCCTACCCTCGTCGGCATAGGTTAAGTAGGAAGGTTTGACTTACATTCTTGCCTTACTAGTAAGTGAAGATGTCCTCCAAACTTTTGCAAGAGGGTTGCCAGAGAAAGCTAAGCAGGAGGCTGTAATTTTCATTCCTGCTAAGGCTCATCAGCTGCCCTGGCATCTGTACTAGCATCAAGGATTACCACTAAGGGAGTTTGAGCTTTCACATCTACCCAGCCATAAAGAGAACTGCTCTGCTTTTTTTTCTAATGGTGCCAGGAAAGCCACAGCGGTGTTAGGGATTATCACCTCGGAAGCCTGAGCTTTCACACTCATCCAACAGTAAAGATAACACCGCCATTTTCTTTGCAATGTTGCCAGGGAGAGCTCAGAGAAGAACTGGGATTTCATCATTGCCCATGTCCTCCTCTATAGTATTATAAAGGACATACCAGAAGAGACAACAAGCTCTGCTCTTTCTCACCAGGGTAATATATGCCAATGATCAGTGGTGAAATGGAATGCCCCATTCTCTAGTCAATAATAAAAAGGACCCTTTCTGTTCTTTGAGTGCTAACTCAACTTAAGTTGGCTACTTGTTCATTTTTGGGACCCTCCCCATAGACTCCTGGGAGATTCCCCTACATGGAACCAATAACTAAGAAACCTGCATGAGACTGACCCAGTCACTCAGCATATATGTTACAGTTGTGTAGGTTGGGACTCCTAAGAGTGGGAACAGGGGCCTCGGGGGGTGATACACAGATGAGTAGAAATGGGTTAATTTGAATTGTAAGAGCTGGGTAGTAAAAACCTGAGCCAGTGGCCAAATATTTATAATTAATATAAGCCTCTGAATGGTTATTTGGTAACAGGTCAGCGGGAGAGATATGTCCAGTTACAAATAGCTCCAACATGGGGTTACAGTCAGAATGCTCTCATATTAGGCACAAGACTTAGACTCTGCAGAATAGCATAGCTATTAGAATTATCTCTATAATTTGCCAATTACCTGTGGCCTGCGCATTTAGAATGCATTTCTTGCTTGATGTTGTTCTTGTTGGTTGTAGTTTCATCTTTGCTTGTGCTATTACCTTTCCTTTCTCCTGTACAGTACTTGATAGCTCTTCTTACTGTAGGTCATTTTATGTTAGGATTGGAACCTTCTTATTTAGAAAAAAATGGGAAGTGTTGTGGGATTGAAGTTAATATTTTGGTGAGTTAAGAGCTGTAACTGGATGTTTCTCTGTCTCAACCAGTCCCACTGAACCAGTTTGTTTCCCACCCCCTGGTTCCTGCAGCTGCATATTAAACAAGCATTCTGAGGCTTAATATTAATTATTATTTGGCCAATGGCTCAGGCATATTGCTAGTTAGCTCTTACAACTTAAGTTAACCCATTTTTATTAATCTATATATCACCATATGGGTCATGACTTCTACCAGTCTGCAGACAAGTTGTTCCTTGGGTGGTTGGATGGCACATCCCTAACTCTGCCTTCTTTCTCTCCACATCTTTGTTTTGAATTTTCCACCTGGTTCTATTCTTCCTAGCCACTGCTAAAAACAGCTTTATTCATAAACCAGTAAAAGCAACGCATACTCATGGCATACAGAAGGACACCCCACATTAAATATCTGAACAAGATATCAGAAGATAGGGCCCTTGTTGGAGAAAGTAAGTCATTGGCAGCATATCTTTGCAGAACATACCTGTCTGTTGTTCCTTCCTGACTCTCTGCTTCCCAGTTGCCATGAAGGGAACATGTTTTCCTTCACTGTGTCCTATAGTCTGCCTTCATTATGTTTCTGCCCTGCAATAGACCCGTCTTAATTTACTATATGTTGTTGTGAGAACACATCTATACAAAAAAACAATTTAGGGGCAAAAGTAGGTTATTTCATCTTACAGTTCTAGTTAAAGTCCATTACATTTGGGAAATCAAGGCAGGAAGTTCAATCAGCTAGTCATATCTATCGCATGACAGTGGAACAGGGAGAAACGCATGCATGCATGCATGGTTGGTAGGTCGGTTGCTTGCTTATACCGAACTTGGTCTCCCCACTTTGGTACATTTCAGAGGATGTACCATTTCTAGAGGATGGAACCACAATAGCTGGTTGGGGTTGTGCACATTCAATGTGCACAATCTACCTTTGAGATTCTCGTTCCGTCTGATTCTTGGTTCTGTCAAGTCGACAGTTAAAAGTTACCCATTATTGAACTTGATTTAGACAGCCTAGCTTACTATGACACTTTTCAGTAGGAGCCAAATTTTCCTCTTCAAGTTGTTTTACTTAAGTGTTCTTCCTCAGTAACACAAGGTACACTACCATATTTGGTAACAAGAAGTGGGACTATGGATCAAAAACTTTAGCCAGGAGCTTGAGGGGGAAGTTTGAAGAGTTTGGAAAAGAAAGTGAGACAAGGATTGGAATGCTATAAGCAAAGCTCACACTTTTTGGGGATCAGAGCACCCAGTACTTATGTTATTGTATGGGGTAAATGCCAGACTCACAGGGTTTTGAATGACAATAACAGCAGTCTCTTCAAACACTAGGCATAATGTTCATCAAATTATGACAAAGAATTCACCAGCACTTTGTTTGAGTCCTTGGAATTTGAGTGAGGCTAAATTTAAAAGCAACAAGCCAATGAATTTGTCTAAGGTAATGTCAAGAAATCATAGCATTCTGATTGACAGTTGTGTGGTCATTACTGCCCACATTTGGCCAGATTTACATGAAAATTAGGAGCAAAGAAGCAGAATAGAAAAAAAAATGTTACAATGTGCAGTTTGGCTAGAAAAGGAGTACTCTTCATATTGGGGCCAAGAAGGGTGCATTTAAGAGATCTTAAACTTGCAGTTGGGAAGACTATGAAATGGGTTTATGGGGGAATTTGTAAAATTTGGATAAGCAAACAAGAATGCTGCACACAATGCTAAAACTGTTGGAGGTAAGATCACCTGGATCTAATAAAAGGCTGGGTTCATAAGGTCTCAGATTGATGTGGACTGTTTGCAGAATGGAATTCAACTCAATTTGTCTTCAATTCTGACAGAGTCTCTGCCTTACTAACAAGTTAACATCATGTTAGTAGACAGGTAACAGTCATTATGAATATATTTTTTGCATAATGTGAATATATTACTTCTTAGAACAACAGAAATTACCTTCAGAGACATCAGCCATTTGCATAGGATTATAAAAATCAAAGCTTAGAAATGAATCCAGAACTTTTCTTCTGAAAAGTTTTGTTCTTCTTGGAAAACTGGTGAGAAACTAAAAAAGGAAGGAGAAAAGGAAAGGCTATGTTTAGCCAGATAGAACTTTGATGTTTTGATCGATAATAACATATGACCACAATCTCAGACAATTCAGTATTATATTTTCCTTACACTAATAATATTAAATAAACCAATTCTATTAGCTAACTTAGCATATCAGCATTTTTGTTTCATAATTGTCAAATCATCAGGGTTTTCAATTGCAACAATTATCCTCTTGAATGAAAGGAAAAAAATGTTTTGTGATTGGGAACTTAAGAGTTCATGTTCTAATAATGGATGTAATAAGAGTTTTACTCAATATTTCAGCATCATTTTTCACATGCATACTGCACATTAGCAAAGCAATTCTTACTAGATAGTTATATTTTTCTTTCTATTTTAAAAAGTCATTAAGTAATGCTTCTTGAAATAAGACTTTCCTAACAGTTATTGAAAATAAATGTTTAAAAATTGTCATGGAAGACTGTTATATGACTTTGAGAAATGAAATATCAGTATCATAGAGAAAGGAGTATATTTTCTTTGTCTATTCCATATACAGCTTCAAATTTAGGTATGGTTATACTACTTCATGTTGAAAATTTCATTCAATTTATCATTGAATTACAGTGTAGTTTATTAGCATTGTCTAAAAAAATTCAATTATCCACATATAATTTTTCATATATAAATGTATATATGTACAAAATCCATGTATTTTATAATATGCATAGATTATATTAATTTTTACACATGCATGTGCTATTTGAGCTTACTTCTTGGATAAATTATTGTTGACAGAAAGAAATGTCCACATGATTCATTCTTCTACTGGAAAATAATGCTTTAATTTGCTTTTTGTTTTTTAGTCAGGTCTTACTAATTCTGTGGCATTTCTAGATCCTGCTGTAATAAAGTAATCTAAGCATAACATTTAATGACATGAACATGCTATTTTCTGACTTATTAGAGGTAAAATATATTTAATGGGTTGCATAAAAGAATTATTTAAACTGTTCATAAGAGAATATTAAAAAAAATTAGTGCATTCTTTGCATCTTCTTATAGTATTGGACGATGTATTATTAATATACATATATTAATAATATATATTATGGGGCCCATTTTTAGACTAATTTGCCTTTCACTTGTAAACATAATTCTTCAATAAGCATAAATGAGTATTCTTGATAAACATTGTTAACATTATTTTTAGTTTAATGTGGCCTTTAAGAGTTGCTATATAGTTGAAAAACCATGGGTGTGTAATAATACCCCTGTTAATTGGTTATTTTATGTACTCTTTGGGATTGCAATTATAGGTTTTAGTACCCTTTGCATTTGGTTATATGGTTATGAGTAAGCTTTTATGATGAGTTCTGACTTTAATAGATATTTATTGTTATAGTACTTTTCTTCATTGACTCTGGGGGAAGGAATTTATTTAAGTTATGCAACCACAGAATTGCCTCTAAGTTGGAAAATTGTGGCTCACTGTCTGAAGAATGGTCTAGACAATTTCAAATTCCTAAATTCTGAACAGGCTGCATACAATAAATTGCCAACTTGAACACTGATTTAGCTGAAACACTGAATTTCATATTTCAATGTTTCATTCTATTTGATTTTACTAAGTGTTGGACACAGAAGTACAACCCTGGTGTCCTGATTCTACGATCGAGCCATGAATTCCTACTGCTTGGATGATACAACTCACACAACCTTAGGGTGTGTCTAGCATGGTGAATACCAGCTCCTTGACTTTAAGTACTGTGTGCGTGTGCTTTCCTGCTTGTTTCATGATAAAGGCTAAAGAGAAGAACAGCATCTTTAATGAGTCAGATTCTTCTGGTGTATTGGTTATATCCTTGAAGCTGGTTTGGTTATGTCAATAATAGGGTTAGTTGGCGCACACCACCAAAGATAATCATTATGCCATTGATCAAAGAGTATTCAAGGGTACACAATTGCCTTCAGGAAATTTTGACAAAGGCTAACACTGTAATTATTAGTATTGAGCTTAGATAATAAAACATAATTCAGTATGTCATTCAATCACTATCATAATGATGCCTATTATATGCAAAATACTATCCTCAACATTGTTGAAAATTCAGACAGTCTATAATCCATTACTTAGATAACTGTAATTGAATTAATATGTCTAGATACATACATATTTATATGTGGGTGATGGTATACATGGGTTTCTCTACATGTTGAAAAGTAAAGGCAGAGTATAATCAAATTATCAAAGCTGAGACAAGAGAAATTTAATAGAAGAGGAATATCGCTTTGTAAAATAGATACGGCTGACTTCAGTTCACAAAGAATGGAAAGTGAACTATTGGAAAAATACAAAAAACAGCACAGGTCAAAGAAGCAAATAAGTGAATGAATTGAGAGATAAGGAATATCTGTGGAACAGAAACTATAAGTATGAATTATGATTCTTTTTGGCTTTGGCTACAAATTGCATTGACCACACAGCTTTCTCATGTGCATGATTAGGGTGATTTAAAAGCAGTGGGATTGCTTCAACAGACCTTTATGACTTAATGAATTCATCATCCCTCAATAATATATTGTTTCATGTAGTATAAACATTCAGTATTTTTTTTTAACACAGGGATCGGATTTTCCAAAAGAGTGAAGAAATCATTTATGTTCCTATCCTGTTCATGTTTAGTATACCTTTCACATAAACTATAAATAATATATAAGCAGGCAAGAGAGCTAGTGAACATGAGTCAGACACGGTTTTTTTTTGATGATGCACGGAGATTACTTAGAGAAGTTGTCCAGAAGGGTCAGGTAGTGAGCCAGGGAGGAGACAGATTCTCTATAGATCAAATGATCATTTTCTGAAATACATTGGTTATGTGGAGAATTAAAGGATGAAATGGGAAAATGTAGTGGATTCCAGACCAGAAGATAGCATGTGGGAAGGGTGAAAGTAAGGAAACATGGAATCCTAAGGCCAGAAGGGCTGAGTGGAGAGACAGGTAGTCAGTGTTAAGCAAGTCCTACATTGGTATGCCATACTCCACTGACTGTTTAGTATAAACATTACTTCATACAATTTGTAAATGTTTCAAAGACACACACATATTTTTGAGTTTTCCCCAATTATGTTGTTGGTAGTCTCTGAATTTGAAGAGAGCTGGTCTGAAATAATGTGGCAAATGTAACTTCAAACATTCTTTTTTCTATTTTTCTATCTATCTATGTATCTACCTTTATATCACCTATCAATCATGTAGGTTCTGTTGGGGAAGGAAACACTTTCCTATCCATTCACATGGCTGGTGTAAGGATTACATTCCTTGTATGCTAAACTGAAGAACCTTGTTTATTGCTAGATGCATTCCTCCATGTAGCCCTAACATTGGTCTATAAGAGGTGGAATGTGGTGATACTTTGTTTGTGATCTAACAAATAGAGTTTGCCTGAAGATCAGGGTGCAGAGCTAGCCACACTCATTTGCCATAGGGAGCAACAGCCAGTGGTGGCACACACCTTTACTCCTAGCACTCGGGAGGCAGAGGCAGGCGGGATCTCTGTGAGTTCAAGGTCACCCTGGGCTACATGAGATTGATCCATTCTAAAAGAAAATCAGAGCTAGGCAGTGGTGGTTCAAAACTTTAATCCCAGCACTAGGAGGTAGAGACAGGAGTGAGATGGCTGGACAGAGAGAGAACTAGAAGGTGGGAGGAGACAGGAGCTCAGAGCATTCAGTCTGAGGGTTCAAGTTAAAGTGATATGGAAAGTGGAAAGGGGCATGTTTGAAGACTTTCATCAGCTTAGAATTAGGAGTTTAGCATAGAAAAAATTTGCTGTGGTGGTTGCTGACATACATGCACTCTCTCTCTCTCTCTCTCTCTCTCTCTCTCACACACACACACACACACACACACACACACACACACACTTTATATTGAAATAGCAATGAACCAGTGGTCACAAGTGCTGAGTATAAGTGAGTGTGAAGTTAGAGATGGCTGTGAGTCACCTGACATGGTTACTGGGAACCTATATTGTATCCTCTACAAGAGTAGCAAGCTTTGTTTTAAACCATCAAGCCTTCTCTCTAGCCATAATGTTCCCTTCTTGAGACTGGCTAGACCTTAGTGGAAGTTGCCAAGAAGGCTGGGAATTGCAATCTTTATTATGGGCTGCTGTGTATTTGGGTGAAATGAGAGGGATTTTGGAAGTAAGAAAAAAGAGAAAGGAAATTGTGTCTGATTGGCAGTCTCTGCAATAGTGGATTTGGCAAAAAAAAAAAAAAAAAAAAATTCGTTTTTTATGCTTTAGCTGATATTGGTAAAACTAGGAAAAAATTGCTTCCCACCAGGAAATGGAAACTACTCAGCACATGGCAGGAACCACATAATTTGAATTTCTTTTCCTTATTCTTCTGTCATTACTGACCCAATTCAACCTTCCACAAAAATGCGAACTCAGTTATTGGCATCTTTGTAAGCGAGTTGTCTTTGGATTAAATTTTGACAATAGGAAGCTTGTTTTCTTAAAGGTCAACTTAGTTCATAGTTTAAAATGTAAAATACTTGGAATATTTGACTCTATGTTTATCTTCAACTGACTTCTATTTGTTTCTACTAATTTATTTTTAATAGCCACTTGCCATTTAATTGTCTTACAAAAATTGACATCTAGTAATAAAAATAGTAACTATGTCTGTGTTATTACATCATCATATATTACTTATCTGATATATTATCGTAGACTTAATGTTATGCAATTAATTCAATGTCATGGAATCCTAAGATAACTCATTGTGACCTTAGAGAATGAGTTATTCCTGGAGGTCCCAGTCATTATCTCCTCTACTTTGAGCTGCCTGTGTCAGTCAGCTCCTAACTCCACTAGCTTGCTAGTGCCAGCCCTACATGTGCTTTTTGTCTTCATACCACAAGGCATCCCTCAGACTTTTAAGGACCCATTTTTCTTGAAATCTCTATTATGAGCCCAAATATACTGACAGATGATCACACCCTTGCCCAATTAAAGTACTTCCTAGTCACCCAAAACAGAACATTCTGCATGTATCTGTAGAATATAGCACTTATGAATTTACCTTTCTTGTAATAGTCATAAGGGGTTTCATTAAGTGCCATACCTCAAAGTAAATGCCATCATGACTTCCAAGATTTTTTAAAAAAATCTCCATGCAAATTTTGTCCTAAGTCCTTTGAATTATGTCATGTAAAGAGCAAAGACTGTTCTATTATTTGACTGTTTCAGACTCCTTAAATACAAAGTGCAGAATCATAGTGGGGTGGGAAGAAGTGTATCAGTGCTCCGTCTTTCCTGTAGTTAGTATAAGAATCAGCATGCCCTCTCTGTTCTGTAATTTGATCCATATTTGACACTGGATCACAGGTAGTATTCCAAGCCATTTTCAGTGACTCAGTATATCAGCCCCAGTGATTCACATTCTTATTGCCCTTTGTGCCAAAAGTTTTCACAGTCATACAGAAAGTATTTTTGTATTTCAGTTTAATAAAAGTCAGCAGGGGAAACAAACAGGATGTCAGCTGTCATGTATACTTTTGTAAAAAGTAATTTGGCTTCCTCTTTTCCCTTAGTATCTGTGAACTACTCTTAGGCTGACTGTGTGCTTAGTAGACTTCGCAAATCACAGAAGGAACTTATAGAAGAGAAACAGAAACAATGTGTAACAAATTATTATGTCTGATTTGTAGGGCTTTGGTGTATAATTGTGAGAATTCATGCCTTAAAATGTTCAAAGCCAAGGTTTTCCAAAATATTTTAAGTTCTCTATTATTTACTTATTACTCTCTCTCTCTCTCTCTCTCTCTCTCTCTCTCTCTGTGTTGAATAAGTGAGAATTTACGTTTATGTACACACATATAGAAGTTGTCCTGGCATACCTGGCTGAGAATTTGATTTTTAATTTTACATGTATGGGTATTCTGGCTACATATATGTTTGTACACCACATGTATGCCTGGTGCCTTCAGAGGCCTGAAACTGTAGTTATAGATGGTTATGAACCACTATGTAAGAGCTGGGAATTGAACTGAGGTACTTTGTAGGAACAGACAGTGCTCTTAGCTGATGAGCCATTTCTCTGGCCCTGAGAGATTGATATTTTAAAAATAACTAAAAACATTTCTTGTGGTTTTAAGTCATGGCCTCTCACTGGAACAGAAACTGACCCTTTAATCTAGGTTAGTTGGTCAAGAAGCTCTCAGGACCTTGGAATCTGTCTCTCTCCTCCTAGTTACAGGCAAGTGTGGTCATGGTCAGCTGTAGATTTAAACTCAGGTTCTCATGTTTGCAGAGCAAGTGCTTTGACTTGCTGAGCTGTCTCTCCCAGCCTCTGTGTAGTTTTGAATTGAGAAACACTTGTATATACTTTGGGTATGTAGTTATGGATTCAAATACCAACACCTTAAAAGAATAAAGAAACTTAGTGTGGTAGTTGGAATGTAATTGGCCATATAAGTTCATGTGGAGTGGCACTATTAGGAGGTGTGGCCTTCTTTGAGTAGGTAAGAACTTATTGGAGAAAGCGTGTCACTGTGGTACAGGCTTTGAGGTCTCTTTTACTCAATCTTCCCTCATGTGACACTGAGTCCTCTTCCTGTTGCCCTCTGATCAAGCTGTATCCAACACCCTATCTGCCTGCATGCTACCATGTCCCATCATGATGAGAATGGACTGAACCTCTACCCTGCAAGCAAGCCACACCAATTAATGAGTTCCTTCATAAGAGTTGCCTTGGTCATGATGTCTCTTCACAGCAATAGAAAGCCTAACTAAGACACTTAACATTTTGTTTTGGCAGATACCTTGAGTTCAAAGACTATAAAAGAACATAGAATATATACAGACCACACCAATAAGATGTAAACCACATTCACTTTCCAGGTCTGTCACCTCCAGGTAAAAATACCCCAGGCTTCTCTGGTTCCTCATTGATGGGGAGAAAGGATTACATGAGAATTAAACACAATTTTAAACTTTTATAACCGAGGAAACAAATTTACATCTATAAATCTCTCAAACTAACAATCATCTATCTAACAAACTCTGCTAGTCATGAAGGTGACTGACTTCCTGTTGTCCTTTGTCCAGTTGGAATCCAAGAGGTGTATAGGTAAGCAAGCAAATGAATGCCAGGCAAGCCATAGAGAAACTGCTCAAATGTGTCTTCTAACTGATATAGACTAGTAATACAGATCCTCCAAATGAATATGTGTCCATTTCAGGATTCTTTTTCCTTTAACACATGTTTCTTTGACACATCTGTACAATAACGAAGGAAGCATTCCCAAAACAATTGTTTTTAATCTTAGAAAAAAAAATCAATTTGTCATTTAATTTCCTTGTAAGCCCATACTCTTTTGGAAAAGGGGAAATGAATACAGATTTTTCTTATACTTAATGATTCTTGACCAAAACTGATAAGTGTAGTTTAATATTAATTCAAAACTGTGTGACTGCCAGCTATTGGCAATGCACATTGTGAAATGGGTTTAGTGCTCAGAAGAATTCCAAGTCTCACAGTTGCTGAAGTGAAAGTCAGACTATGTCTGTAAAACAAAACAATCATTACCTTGGAATCACAAAGTGTCTGGTATTCTCAACCTCCTCAAAACACATTGAAATAGTAAACATACTTAATCTGGTATCAATTGTGCTGCTAAAAATGGCTCCAATTCAATGTTGATAGAAATGGGGATTCGGTATCTATGCATGGATATGCCAATCAAACCTGTTGAGATTGCTGTCCAATGTAATAATGGTTAGCATAGAGATTGGCCCATAGGGAAACATCAAGGATGTTAATGATTGCAGTATTGTCACTAAGGGCTGCTCATCAGAACAGGCTGTAGGAAGAATAGATGAGAAATAATTACACAATTCTGCATGTTAACATAGTTCATAGATTCCTTAATCCAGCAGAAAGTTCAAACTACAAAAGAAGGTTGTGAGAATCAGTTCAAATACATAGAAAGTGAATGTTATGTATGCTCTATTGGTAGTCAGATTGTGCTGTATTATATAGGTTAATGCTATTTGAACCAAATAATCAAAAGAAAGAATAGATAGAAACACATATACATACTCATATGTACATATACATATATGTATACAAAGTAACATATATTCTGGTCCAGTTAGACTGAGATAGCTAGGATATCTGACAATTGGCCAACATTTAGATTTATTTTTCTTACTTTCTTCTCCTTCCTCCCATTTTTGCTATATACTGTAATCATAGTAAAGGGCATCCTATCCCCTAGTGAAGATTTTAATGCTAAATGAAAACAAATATGCTTCTGTGAAGATTAAGTTTCAATGATGTGAAACTTAGAGTTAATGGAATGGAAAATATGTTTTGCAGAAAAGAAAAATATTTGCTCTTCATAAGTAATGGCATGCAGTTGGAACTTTACAGGGAACAAAAGCCTATTGCACATATTTCAATTTAATCTCACTGCTATCAGTCTTTCTGTTTATGTTAATAAGTAATTTGTTAATTCAATAACAATGTCTCTACCGTCTCTTTCTTGTATGAACTGGATCATTATTTTCCCCTTGCCCCATAGTTTAAAAAGTACCCAGAATGTGGTATGATAAACAACAGACATTATTTATTATTTCAGTTCTGAAATCCAGAAGTCCAAGATATTATAGATATCTCCACTTTGTAGCACTTCTGGAGGATCTACTCTATACCTCTCTTTTGGTTTCTGCTGAATTCTAACAGTCCTTGCCAGTCCTTAACTGGTATCGTCATCCTTCAATCCCTGCTGAAATTTCCCTAAAAAGTTCTTGTCCTGTTCATTCCTTGTTTTAACAGGGACATCTTCTTTACCAGGGCAGTAGTCATATTAGATAGTAATTCTAGTCTCATCTAGTATGACTTCATTTTCACTAATCATATCCGTATGTTCTATTTCTAAATAAGGTCACATTCCAGGTTTGGGCATTAGGATTCCATTATGTACATGTCTATATTTGTATATGTATGTATAATTATATGTATTTAATTATATATTCATTGATATATGTGATTATAAATGAATATACCTATATCTGTGAGAATAGCAGGTTTGGGAATATTTCAGTTGACACTAGTTCTGATGATATGATTACAATTTTACCTTTTCATACACCACCTCACTTGTGCATTTATCTTCTTACAACATGAAGAAAAATGGCAACATTTGTTGTTAATTAAGTCCCAGACTTTTGCTTCTTAAGAAGTAGGTAGTGTGACAGGTGACAGGCAAGACCATGCAGAGGTTCCTCCATCTTGTATTCTTGCTGAGGCCATTTTAGGTTTAACTAGAATTTGATCTCCTTGATGGAGAATCCTAAAAATTACCCAACTCTATCTAGGACCCAAGGACAAGGTTCCTCTGCTAATTTATATTACCATCTGTTTAATTGCCTGCTTGTGTAACCCCCCCCCACCCCCAATCTAGCTAATTGGTTATCTTAACTTCTGTTAAACTGCTTGCTTTTACCAAGCCTCCTACTACAGCTGCTGATCAAGATACAAGGATGTGGTGGTTTTTGCCTTTGAAAACCCCTCTGTCTGAATATCAGAGATATACTTAGGACCCAGATACCTAAGTGTAGTCCTAGTGAGTTCGAATAAAGACTTTGTTGGCTATATATTGTGCCTGAGTGGTCATCTCTGGTGAGTTCCCAATATCAGTACCACAGGAATGACTACCTAATATCAGGCTATGCTTTCTGGGTGTCCAAGGAAACTGAGGAGGAACTTAGCAAACCACAAATTGACTACCACAGAGTCTTGAGGTAACCACATCGACAGTGCTCACCAGAGCTGGCGCAGAGGCTGAGAGTGGAAATGGGAGATAAGATTAATTGTTGAATGTTTGATAAAGGCAGGAATTGGGAGGGAAATCCCCTGGTGTGTGATATTCCTCGTTACTGAAGAGGTGATTGTATCAGATTCTGCAGCCAAGTGATATGAGAGCTTAGAGAAAAATTCTGAAAATTACCACCTCAGATACATAAGTAACTACTCAAAACGCAAAGATTGTTGCTCTCTTCACCCCCCCCACTGTGTATTATTTTTACTATTTTTTAAAAAATTGGGAGCCTTTAGGAGCATGGGTTTATAGAGTGGTCATCCATAGTATTCCATTGATCAATGTGTCTATTTTTATCCAGTCTCACGCTGTTGTCATCACTACAACTCTGTAATATAACTTCCTTCCAAACTTTTTATTACTCTTACCAGAGAGAGAAGTTGTGCGTCAGGGTTGACGTCCAGGTCCCTCCACTTGTTTTCTTGCCTAGTCACAGGAGGTGGCCGGTTCAGGCTACATATCCACATTGCTGGGAGTCTTAGCTAGGGTCATTCTTCCAGATTCCTGGAGTTTCCCTTGCACCAGGTTTCTTTCTGACCATCTTTCCAGTCAACTCTTTCATCAATTCTACCTCTACTGCAACCCAATCCCGCATGTTCCCATCGCCACCCACTCCAGTCCTCCCACGAAATCTCTTTAATTTCCCCCTGCCAGGGAGATCTGAGTGTCCCCCTTGAACCCTCCTTGTTACCTGACCTCTCCGGGCCTGTAGATTGTGGCATAGATAACCTTTACAACTAATATCCACTTATTAGTGAATACATACCGTGTTTGTCTTTCTGGGTTACCTCACTCAGTATGTTGTTTTTTTTAGTTTCATTCATTTGCCTTCAAGTTTCATGGTGTTATTGTTTTTAATTACTCCATTGTGTAAATGCACCACATTTCTTTATTATTCACTCGAGGGACATCTAAGTTGTTTCTAGGCTCGGGATGTTGTGAATAAAGCTGCTATGAACATAGTTGAGCAAGTGTTGTTGAGGTATGATTGAGCATCCTTTGACCATATTCCCAAGCGTGGTATATATAGCTGGGTCTTGAGGTAAGATTGATTCCCAATTTTCAGAAAGACCACGATATTGATTTCCAAAGTGGCTGCACAATTTTGCACTCCTTTGTTCTATGCCCTCTTCAACATGAACTGTCACTTGTGCTTTTGATTTTAGTCACTCTCACAGGTATGAGGTGGAATCTAAGACTCATTTTGGTTTGCATTTCCCTGAGGGCTAAGGATGTTGAACGTTTAAGTATTTCTCAGTCATTTGGGAATGGACCCTGCACCTCACCTGGGCAGCACAGTAGAGCTGGCCCCGATGATGGAGGCCCTGAGAATTTGAGTGTGAGAGATAAAGCTACACCCCTTATCTATCATATGATGGTGTGAGCAAGGGAGGGAAACTATTCCATGTGCCTTGAGGCCTGTGATAGGTGTGAGAGGTCACTAGAGTGACAGATCTGGACCTGCCTCTTAGGAGCTGTAGTACTAGGCAGAGTTGCCCATACACCATGACTAGGCACCACAGTAGGTGGTGTAGGTATGGGTGGGGCTGACCCTGAGGTCAGGAGAGCAGGAGAAATGGCCCCACACTTTGCTGCTTACAACATAAGGTGAGAGCAGTACTGAAGAACTTTCCCTGGTGCTGAGGATAAGTGAGAGTTGGTGGGATGACCAACCCAGGGACCACCTACACTCAGAAGCAGAGCTCTGAGTTGTCCTATCCCATAATCCACCCGTTCTGTGTTCTGCTGGAGCATGTGAAGGGGCTGGTCCTGCAGACCCAAAATTACAGCATCTCCATGACTCAAGACAATAGGATATCCAAGAGGAGCCCCAGGGAAGGCCCAGTATTGACAATGTAGCAGGCCAATGTCTCATTGCCATGAACACTCACGAGTAATAGCCTATGGACTAAAGGACCGTGTGACTCACTATGCCACACAACAGCTTTCACAATGAGACTTTTTCTTTTCTTTTAGATTTTATCTTGTTTTATCCTGGGGGCCGGTTGGCGGGTAGAGGGTAGAGGGTGGATGGAAAGGGATGGGGAGATGACAGGGATTGAGCTGCCTGATGTGAAACCCGCAAAGACGGGAGGATTCCTGGTGCTCACCGGCTACCTGATCTATGTAACAGGCAAATTCCACGTCAATAAGAAGCCCTGTCTCAAAATAAGGTATACAATGTTCCTGTCTCCACCTCTCTGGTACTGGGATTGGAATTTCATGTCATTGAACCTGGCTATTTTGCATCGGTTTTAGAGACCTAACTCAGGTTTATTCTTGACTTGTACAACAAGCTGTTACCCAATGAGCAATCTCCCCAGCCACTAATTATTCAATAGAGTTAACTTTCCTCTCCAGTGTCAGCAAGCCTGCCCCCACTGTCTTCTTGCTCCTGTTGTCGATGTCTGAATTCTACGAATGCATAACACAGAAGGATAAGATAAGGGAATGACTATGTTCCAAATGACAACTTGCCAAAGAGGTTCTGGTTTATGTAAATGCTACATTGCAATCTCGTGAGCTCTCATAATCTAGAAACATAAAACCAAAATGAGTCACCCAAAGAGAAAGCATATTTTCTGTATGTCTTTTTGAATGTGTGGGTTTCCTTCCATTCTACCCTGTGCCTGTTTATTTTTAAAATTAGTACATTTATTTAGTTAGTCTCTGTGATCTTTTCCTTTAATCGTAGCTCTAGTTCCCCCAGACAGCCTTCCAAATGTGTGTTATGTGCACTTTTTGTGTGTTTCTGAAAAAATAAGTATTCTTCATGTAGATGTGCTTTTAACTTCTGAAATGTTTTCTATTCAAGACAACTTATATTTTCAATGTTTTTTTCATTGAAATTATGGTTTTGTTGGAGGAGATGGTACAGTCAGTAAAGTATTTGTCCTAAAAGCATGGATCTCTGTGTATGAGTCCTTGAACTTCCATAGACACCATGTGTGGTGGAACATGCTTGTAGCTTACAACTCAAGACTCACTGGCCAGCTAGTATAACCTTTTTGAGCTACAGGATAGTAAGGTAATTTGTCTCAAAGCAAAAAAAAAAAAAAAAAAAAAAAAAAAAAAAAAAAAAAAACCAAATAAAAATAAAAAGTAGATGTTACCTTTTCATAGATTCACACATATGTGCAATTATCATAGACACACAGATCCATGGACACACACACACACACACACACACACACACACCCATCTTGTGTTTTTTTTTCCTTGATAATTTCCTTGATAATTTAAATTTGAAACAAGCTTGTTTTACATGTCAATCCCAGTTCCTACACTCTCCTTTCCTCCCTCCAGTCCTCCACACTCCCTGTCCATCCCATCCCCTTTCTGCTCCCCAGGGAGGGTGAGGCCTTCCACTGGGAGTCTTCAAAGTCTGTCACATCATTTGGAGTAGGGCCTAACTCTTTTCCATTCTAAGTGCTGTCATTCTCTTACATTTATCTTCCACTCAATACTTCCACTTAAATCTGTATTAAATTCTACTTCTTAAAAAAAAAAAAACTTCAGCTTTGCTTCATTAAAGAAATAAGATTCAGCCATGCTGTTTGAACACAAACAACCCATTCTTTCTAACCATTGAGAGCATGCTGCATTCACCTGGCCCTTCTCTGGGTGGTGGACTTGTTGAGTGCCGCAAATCCTCAGGTTGCTCTGAATGTGCCGGTATATTTCCCTGAGCTCCCAAGTAAGAGGATGCTTGCTGTATCTCACAGAAGACCTACTGATCTTACAGTAATGCCGACCTCTCCATCCCACTTATGGAAAGAAGACACTTGGTCTTTTTTTTCTTGTTTGTTTGAGACAGGTCTTTATTTCTTTTTAAAAATAATTTATTTATGTTTTGAGCAGTTATTTTTTGCCTGCATGTATGTCTGTGTGAAGTTGATATATCCTCAGGAATTGGAGTTACAGACAGTTGTAAACTGCCACGTGGATGCTGGGAATTGAACCCTGGTCCTCTGGAAGAACAGCCTTCTCTCCATCCCCAAGAGATTTGATCTTTAACATGACTTTTCTCATCAACAGCAAGAAGGGTCTCATATACTTGAATTTCCTCCAGTTCACAACATCATATGGCTTTCTGGGCTGTGTCACTGCTGCTAAGTGACATTCTGTTTTCATTACATTTAGCTCTCGGGTAATG
Source organism: Phodopus roborovskii (assembly GCF_943737965.1). Lineage (NCBI taxonomy): Eukaryota > Metazoa > Chordata > Mammalia > Rodentia > Cricetidae > Phodopus > Phodopus roborovskii. The sequence goes on along the minus strand of NW_026126470.1, from coordinate 24,121,871 downwards.
ATCAGTGGTTTCAGACATCTTTTGCATGTGTTCAATACCTTTCCTTGTTTCTTTGTTTTTTCATGATTTTTTGCTTGTATATTTTTCACCCCAGGAACATTTTTACTTCCATGTTTATTCGTAGAATTGTGAGCTATTTATTTATTTATTAATTAAATATTTTTGGAAATTTCAAACATCTGCCATCTTGTCATCTGCCTTGAAACTCTGTTAAGATTCATTGACTGAAGTTCTGTGTTTTGGTGCAGGAAGTTATCATTCTTTGTGGTATGCTTGTAGTTTTGATAATTTTTTTTCTTTGCAGTTTCTTTAGGAGATCCTACCACAGATACAGTAGTGAATTTCCTCTGGTCTGCACAGCCAGAGCCCCATGGTGAGACTCATCTCAAAAGTTCTTTTTCTGTATAATGTTTATCATTTCCACTTAGCCTTTAATTGATCATATGTGTTGTGTAGTGAGTGTAGCACATGCATGCACATGTGTCTTTGTCTCTATCTCCGCCAGTCTCTCTGTCTCTATCTCTTTCTACGTGTGTGCGTGCACATGTGTGTGTAATTTTATGTAGGAATCTGATCTTACTCCCCCTAACGCGCGTGCATGTGTGTGAATTTATGTGGAATTTGAGTTTTTCACCATTTGTGGTATGAAACCTCTCTGCTACAAAGCAGTTTGTAGCTATGGGATTAAAAACATGAAAAATTTAAAAAAAAAAAAGAAATATGGCAATTTCAATGAAAATCTCCTTCATAGTCAAAGTAAGTACAGAGTCAAGAAGGAGAAGTTGTATGATCCATACCAATTTATACTCTGCCAGAATACGATGAGCTCAGCATCACTGCTTCCCATTTGATGTTTTGAAGGTTGCTTTATATCAGGGAACCAAAGACTTCAAGAGCGAGCAGAAGCCAGTGCAAGGGTGAGGTTTCCCTTACTCATAATGGTTTTCATATGGACTTTGACTGATAGGAGGAAAAGGGGAACCCTCTGCCGTCTGATCTACTACTAAACTGCATCCTCAGCCCATATGGGACCCTGATAAAGTACAAACAATTAATTGAGTCACCGTGATTGAGTCACCGTGACTTCACCTTGACCCGTTCGTTTCTAAGTGATCTAGTCCTTCCCATAAATCCCTATAGCACCTCCCTGACAGGGCTTAGCTTTGACAGCTTGTTACTCATGGCCTTCTTGCCTCAGTTTCTTTACTGTTTATATCCACTGCTCTTTCATATAACAATGCAACAATGACTTCTGAGTCTAGATTTTTTTTTTATCTTCTGCCCAACCTGACCCAAAGTGCTGATGCTTAGAATGCTGTACTGTTGGCAGACAATCCATCAAATCCATCAAATGTGTGCTGGAGGATGGATGGGCTGGCTTCTGCTTTTATGGAATTCAGAGGATTGCCAAGTAAATAAATATAGAAAAAAACCCCACCAAACTAAGCGTACCCTTAAATAAGTTATTACTGGGAAACTGCCAAGAGCATTTCTTCTGTTTCTCATTCTGCTTATGTTCAAGGTCGAAAGGTCACAAGTCACTATGCCCAGGGAGCCCAGCCTTCGCTATTCCTCTGCACCAAAGGAACTTCCATTCTTATCAAAGCAAGCCTGGGGAAGTCTGTCTGGATTTACTGATGGATTGTCCCACAATCTTGCCAGAGCTTCTAGTGTATTGTTCATAACCAGCAGCGTTACCTCATCCGTGGGTCCAGAACACCCGTTATCCTTTGTCAGAAAGATAGATAAGGAGGTACTTAGAACGGTGATGAAAGGCGAACTCAGTGAAGAGCGGCTTGGCAGTCTCAGCTCCTGGGTCAATCTGTCTTATATCTAAATAGATCTGCCTTTGTTACAGAAACTTCCCGATTTAAAGAAAACAATAGAGGTGAAAGGGAAAGAAACCCAGAAACTCAGAAAGGGCTTGGATTATAAGTAATTCAGAGTGGCATGCCTTGCTTCCAAAACCCACAGAAAGAAAACGTTTGCTCATGCTTAACTGGCATTCCTGTCAAGCTCATAATGGTTTACTTAAAACTATGTTTCCAAGTTATTTTATGTGCTTATGGGTGTTTTGCTTGCATGCATGTCTGTATACCATATGCGTGCTTGGGGACCGTAGGGGCCAGAAGAGGTGGTTTGATCTCCTGGAATTGGATTCTAAAGACAGTTGTGAGCTGCCATGTGGGTGCTGGGAATCAAGCTTTTGGTTCTCTGGAAGAGCAGCCAATGCTCTGAATTCACTGAGCTTTTGTAGCCCCTTACAATGATTTCCTTTTAGAACAAGAACAGCACAAATCAATAGCATTTACCAAGGAGTTTTACCAGCTATTTCTTAAAAGAATCGTTAAGCATATCCCTTCTCTTTCCTTAAAACATGAACTGTTTTTATCTCAGATGCTAGTTAATTCTGGAAGCTGATGATCAACTAGGGATCTCGAATGCCTCATCATGACTAGAGCATAATTTGATGTGGTATATCCCACATACCTGTGGCCCCAGGGTCTGAGAGCCTTTCTATCCGTGGAAATGAAGAGTGAAAATGTAAGAATGGCCAAGATTAACATTGCCAAGCCTTGATCTAAAATCCAGTATAAATTCTAGCGAGTCTCATAATGTAAATCACTGGGATTTAGGTCTTAAAGGTACTTTCCCACTTTACATATAAAAAAGCAAGCCGAGCAGAGAACAGAGTACGTGCTTATCACTCTAAAACTATTGTAACAACCTCTGTACAGATGTGAAAACTCAAGCTTCTAAAGGTCAAACATATTGTCTATGATCACTATTAAATGGCATAGTCTTTAACATAAGATGTGTTTGGAGAACAGTGAGTGGCTGAGTCTTTCTCAGTATGAAGAGGAGTATAGAAATCTTTGTAAAACGAGAGGGAGATAGCTGGCTGACTCTGGCCCTCCAGGTAGCAGCTCTGGGTGTATTGTTCTGAGACACCAACTTGCAATAAGCTAATGCCATAGATTAGAAGTATGGAAAAGAAGAGTCAAGGGCATGGCAGGTGGAGTGGAAACGAGAGCCTGATTTGAGAAGTGATTTGGAATTAAATTTGAGACTGGTATGGTATAAAGTTCTGTCACTACTACTGTACAGTTCAGGGCCCATCCCAGGACATGGTGTCACTCATGGTCCCTATTATGAAAACTTCACCATGACATTGAGATGGATCAGTGGTTGACAGAGTTTGCTGTTGTTTCAGAGGAAGGAGTTCAGGTCCCCTAACATCCATGTTGAATATCTCGTAAGACTGCTTGTAGCATCATCTTTAGAGGCTTCAATATCATCTTCTGGCCTCCAGAGACACCTAGCTATATTACACTTGAGTGAGTGCCAGCATGCATGCATGCGTGTGTGTGTGTGTGTGTGTGTGTGTGTAAATATATAAACACAAACTTCTGAGTTTGTATGATGTGACTTGAATATAGGTATGCTTTCAGGACTGACCATTTGGTATCAGATAACCAGTTGGTGTGCTCTTCAGTGGGGAAGACTGTCTCTCTTGCCCTCAGCTTTCCTTAGCTGCCTCTAGTTCTGTGGAGACCTATTTTGAAATGCTAACATTTTTAAAACTAAATCTGCAGGTGAGCAGTTGTATCTTGAGTCAGCAGACTGTGGGATAATTTAAATATACTTGCTGAATGTTGTGTTGCAGATAAAACTTTTCTATGCTGTCTAGAGTAGTTGCAAGAGGCTGTTGAGAAAAAAAGCCTATGTATTCGAGATGATGCTCAGGACAATGAGTGAGTGGGTTTTGAATATTGAACTTGGCTTGCTATGAAAGCAAATTTCTGTATTTGCTAATTCAGTGTGTTTTGTAGGTTTACAGACAAATCGGTAAATGGTATAAAGAAACACTTCATCAAACCCTGAAACAGTTTTCTTGCGCAGTATCTCAAAATATTAACAGATGATCCAAATGCTTGACTAATTAACCCAAAACTAAGTTTCATTAGCAATGAAAAATATAAAGCACAGTTCCCAAAAGATTTCAAAATAAAACTGGCCAAAGTTACATTCTTCCAACATACAACGGCACAGAATATACATTTACATTTCAAAAGAGATAGTGATATGCATTACATGTTTCTGGGAAGCAGCAAAAAGATAGAATCTTTTTTTTTTTGTAATCCAAGTTTTGTTAGTCTGTGTCTTTTTATGGGGAAATAGAGACCATTAATAATTCAATACTCATTATATTAAAAATGTGTGTATTCGTTCCTGAAATTTTAGTGATTTTGTTGTTTTCTCAGATTTCTTTTGATTAATACTATGTAATCAAAATATTGTTTATTTGTTCCCCAGAACTTCCTTAGCATGTTTACTCTTTGCATATTTACTTATTCCTTCCAGTATTTTCTGTAGTGCTGAATTAATAGTCATAGATTCTATTAATCTCTTATCATGAAAAGGCTTTATTTATTCTTACATTTAATGGTTTTTCTGGTTATAGCAATCTGGGTTGACAGTTGTCGTCTTTCAGGACATAGAATACATCCTTCTAGACGTTTCTGGATTTCAAGATTTCTATCAAATAATTCATTACTATTTTTGATAAATGTGGCTTTGCAAATAACTTGACATTTCCCTCTTGGAGCTTGTAATACCCTTTTTTCATTTCTTGCTTTAAATGTTTTAATTATAATATTTCATGGTAAATGTGTAATGGATGGCATCTCTTTCTCCAGGCTTTTTAAATTTTCTTCTGTGATTTTACTGAAGATGTTCTCTATGTATTTGCTATGGTTTCCCTCTCTTTTCTGCCCATTGTTGTAATTTAAAAAAGCAGTGCACTAGAGAAAGACACCATGCAACAGAGCTCACATGGAGGGTTTTTTTTTTAAATTAGGAGAAAGGGAATGGAAAAAGAGAGAAGGGGAGTGGGGAGACGAGCTTTGGGAGACAGGAGCACCAGAAAGGGGGGGGTGAGACATAAGAAAGAGAAAGAGAGAGAAAGAGATGGGAGGTGAGCAGGCCCCCTTTAAATGGAGCGTAGTGAATGTGCACAGATGGTGCTCTTCCTGGCTGTAGCTGAGGGTGTACCTTGTCAGAACTCCTAGGACAGGGCAGTACAGATGCACTAACACCTGTAATTGTGGGTTAGGTCCTTTCACTGTGTCCCCTAAACTCTTCAAGGTTCTGTTCATATACTTTAAATTTTTTCTCACTGGTTTTTACTGCTTAATTCAGTTTCTGTACACTGTTGTCCACCCTTAGCTTTTTGGTTTTGCTATGATCCATTCTCCAAGTGATGCATCCCTCTGTTTTTAATTGGACTATTGGGTTTTTAATTTCTGGAGTGATTATTTTGAATTTCTTGTGTTGACATCCTCATTTCATTCATCTCTTTGTCTTTGCCTTCTTTGAGTTCTTTGACCATAGTTATAATAATCCTTTTAAATATTGTCTGGGAGTTCGTCCAGGTAATTTTCACTAGGGACCATCACTATGAGATTTGTATTTGTGTGTGTGTGTGTGTGTGTGTGTGTGTGTGTGTGTAAGACATGTCATTTTGGTTTTTCCTGTTGTTTTTGTTTATGTGTTGAGATTTGTGAATCTGGGGTTAGTGTGTTGGCTGAGTCTGTCCTTTTGTTCAGTAAAGGTGATTACATGATCTGGATAGAGATAATTCATAGCATGACTGGGACCTCCATCTCCTCTCTCTGGTATTTGGGGATACAGCCTCCAGCTCAGGTCTACTGCTTGTTATGTCCAATCTTACACCTTCAGCAGTTTGGTCAAGTTTTTCCTGGCGGTATGGACTAGTCCTGTGTCTCAAAGCTGGATGGGACAAATGGAGGTTCCTAGTGAGGCAGCCAGGCAAATCTCTGAGGGGTCCCAAAGGGTCTCAGCCTTGTGTGGTGGTGGAGAGTTCTTTGTGAGGAGCTTGCTAAGAACTGATGAGTTCCAAAGAGAGAGCCAGATGCTGGTAGGAGCTTTGGGGTAACATAAATGAAGGGGAGCTGGGAAGTGACTGTCAATAGCCTGTCAGGGTTTCTGCATCACATGGGATGAAGTTTCCTTGGTGAGGATCTGATAATCCCAAAGGGAAAGAGAGGTTCTGGGGAAAGGTGCTGTCCTGACCACCAGCTGTGGGCCTTCACTGTGATCTGATAAAGTCTGCACTCAGGAAGGAATGGGTTTAGTTTCATCTGGATCTCCATGCAATGCCGACTGGCTCTCTGTGTTACATTTCAATTTTTAGTACATGTGTAGTGTAATTTCTGAGGACTTGAACCTTAAGGAAAAATTAAGATTTTTGCCCAAATTTCAAATGGAATTGATGCTTATGCTGAATCTACAATTGTTTATGAATAGCTCTTAAATCAAAGATGATTCTGAATTCAAAATTTCAAAACATGTGTAACAACTCTAAAGTAGCCCAATGTAGTACCCATATTTCAACTCAATAGATTTATGTCACAAGCCATAGTATATTTACTCTAGTTTGAGTAAACATACACTGTAGATAGATTCAAGTCAGGCCATTGATTTGTAGCCAAAATAAATAAATAAATAAAATAAAAGAAGATATGATTTTTTAGTACATTTGGATTTTACAGTCATGGATAAGAGATTGTGAACCTATACCCATCCCTCCCATCTTTACTCTTACTACCTTCACATAGCCAAGTAAAGCATTTCTACCAGAGAAAGTTGTAAATGCAGAGAAAACTTACTTCTTATTAAGTTTTTTACCCTTGTTCTCATATAGGCTCTGGAAATCACCCAGAAATTGTTCCAAGTTTCTTGGGTCTTGCATCAAACTACATTAAAAAAAACAATACTTTCTTGGCTTTTAGATGATGTTTTTTTTGGTTGTGATTATAAGGAAAACAAAGCCATTAGGAATCAATTTCCCATTTTTCTCATATGAGAATGATGCTTTTGCTCTAATGAGGGGGTTTTCCACATCCTTTAAACAACAGGGAATAATCACACTCTTATGGTTGAGGTTCTTTCCTCTTTCACCTTCTATGAAACCTTATCACTTCCGTTGGCCTTTCATGCATTAAATGGAATGACCCTTTGTTTTCTCATTTGTTATTGTTCTTGTTGTTGTTGTAATTAGTGGAGGATAGGGATGATCTGGGTGTCTCAGGACAGTTGGAAGATGAAGAGCATGAAAAATAAAGTTGTCATGTTTATTGGATAATAAGGGAGAATTTAAACCAACATAACTGAAGGTTCATTAAGCTCTCTGTGGAGGTTTTAATTGAAATCTTTGACATGATTCTAACTCACAGTAGATATAGTAGAGTATAAAGAAGGGAGATGATAATGAGGAACCTTCCCATTGTGATGACAAGTGCCTGGAATAATGAACTTAATAAAGAGAAAGGTTCATTGATGGGAGATGTCATTCTGTAAATATGTTTCTCATACTGGTTAATGAATAAAGCACTGTCGGCCAATAGGAAAGCAAGATAGGCAGGACTAGGAGACAAGGAGGATTGGAGGAAGAAGCGAGGAGGAGTCAACATGTAGAGACTGGGGAGACCAGAAGCCTGCCCCACTTCCCGGTAAGATGAGACCAGGTGGAAATACTTAGATTAATAGAAATGGGTTAATACTTAAGGTAGAGGTAGCTGATAAGAAACTAGTACCTGGCCAACAGCATTATATCAAATACAGAATCTCTGTGTGTTATTTGGGGCTGGCGCCATGGAGGGTCCAGGCTGGCGGCGGGGATAAACCTTACTCATAACAGTTCATTTTAGTCCTGTCTGTTCATTCGGCTCTGTTGCTATTAGCCCTCTGGAGTCATTTTATCATAGCAAAAGTAAGTAGTTCAGGTCAAAGATGCAAAAAAGCAAGAGACTGAAGACCCATAATCACCTTGGACATTATTTCCTCAAGCAATCAGTGACTTATCCTTAAGATTCCTCCTTAAAACTCCAACCACTTACCAATATCACTGCTCTTGGGACTTACCTCTAACATATGGAACTGGGCAGACAATTTAATGCCAAACTACTGCAGGTTTACATCTGAACATGAGTCAAGTGACAGCAAAGAGGATGTGCTTTCAAAAAAGACAGACTGAGGAGTGGGATTTCGAGACATAGTACACTTTGCATGGTTATGAATAATCTTTTCCAAAATTTGACTGTGACAAAAAAGTTGTAGCTTAGATTTCAACCAGAGGGCAGAAGAGAACCAGGTAGCCCTTTTGTTTGGGTTTCTTTCTGGAACCTTCTACATTATAAAGAATATGTTTCTTCCAAGGATCAAATCACACATCCCTAAGTACCCTTTATTTTATTCAATCCATAAAGCCTGTTTTATTTATTTTTGTGTGTATATATGGTATCAGTGCATGTATGTGTGTATTCACATTTACGCGTGTGAATGTTATTACATGTGTACATGCCATGGTGTAGGGAGGCCAGGCGACAATCGTGGATGTCAAGCCTCTCCTTCCCCCTTGTTTGAAATAGGGTCTTTGCTGTCCACTGCTGCACTCGCCACACTAGTTGGCCTGCAAGCTTCCGGTGCTTCTCTTGTGCCCACCTTTTACTTTACTCTGGAGAGCTGGAGTTACAGATGTGCTCCGCAGCTGGCGTTAGGCAGGATCAGATTCTGGTCTACACACTGATTCAGGAATCCCTTTGGTCAGTGAGCTATTTCCTCACAAACTATGTACATCTTCAATTCTTTAGGCTAGGAAACAAAAGGTCGAATGGAATGTATTTGAGCTCTAGTGAAGAGCTTGCTAAGCTTATTTTATTATACTGGACCTGGTCACTGCAGTGGTTGACTATATGGAGATCAAAAAGTTTTAAATATTGTGATACTGCCATTTATTTTATTATTTGTGTGTGTGTGTGTGTGTGTGTGTGTGTGTGTGTGTGTGCTTGTGCTTTCCTGTGTGTGAAAATGAATGTGTGGGAGTGTATACACGGAGGCTACGGGTCAATCTTTGGAGTCCTATTTGAGACTGTTCATCACTTTTATTTTTTTGGATTCAGAGACTCTTGCTGGGCTGGGTCTTACCAAGTAGGGAAAGCTGTGTAGCTAGCAATCTTGCACATCTGTTTGTTTCCCACTGCCAAGACCAGGATTTACATTATGCACCACAATATTCATTATTGTCCTATAGTTCCTAGGGTTTGGCTACGGGCCCAAGTGTAGCACCCACAAAGCCATTTCCCCAGTTCTAACGAAGGCCTTCACTATGTGTTCAATGACTGAGGCCCAAGAGATTGTTGACATTAACACAGCAAGCTAGCATAGACCTGCTGTACCACATCATCCCGATTATCACAAACAGTCCTCAACTGGGTGAACGGCAAGGCCTCAGGTCTCAGATTTCAACAAGTTATGATTCGAAGAACGCTTCTGAAATTATTATTTTTGGCAAAGAGAGGGTTCATCAGCAAGTTCTTCCCTGACATCTGTCCCATAAAAATCACCTCGTAACATGAAAGACAAATTGTGATCATGAGAACTGGTAGAAGAAGCCCCTGAAGGGATTCGTTTATTCTGGCCCTTTCCACAGTACATCTTGGGCGCTGTCAAATACAGTTTGAGAAATATATTGCTTGCATCCTTCAACCTTAGTCAATATTATGTTACAAAGATAAGTTCAGGGAAAAAAATATTGCATGGAAATATATCCCAGGTGTTTTAAGTAAATGTTTAAAAATGACATTGAACTCATTTCCTAGTTGAGTTATTGCTTACATTGTGAGTTTTCAACCTTCTAGAGTAAGCCCCGGCAAGCAAATACATTTCTTTCAGTGTTATCATCCAGGAGGAATCATTATCATGTAATGTATGATCTGTTTGTGGTTTCTATGGAGGGCACCTAACCTAGAAAGTGAGTGATCCCAGTGAGGAAAAGCAGATGGGGAGGGATCTGGTTTGTGTCTTAGAGTAAGTGCACCAGATGTTCCTAAACTCCTGAGATGTGGCTCACTCCTCATGGCCCTGGCATGATATGGAAAGGCCCTTCAAGCCTGAAATAATTATCAGGCTTTCTGAGGAGCCCTTGGATTAGAAAACATGGCAAACTCCATCTTTCTTATGTCTTTCATTTGGATAATTTAGCATCATGTTTATATACACTCATATAAACACTCACAGGAAGATAGAGACTTTGCAAGAAAGTGATTATACCCACTTTGAAATATAGATTACTTGAGCTTCAGTTACTATGAATTAAATGTTTTAGAGAAGTTAATGTAAGCTTTGTTTTTAATGTTGATGTAAGTTTTACTTTGTGGCTACATTTTCAAGTTCCTTGGGCTAGAACCCTGTTTTATAGACTTTGGCATAGGGTTTGTGTTTCTGACCCAATTTCACCAGTGTGTTCTGAAGTCGTTTCTGTGTCTGTCTTTATACAGTAAGTCTGTGAGGGTACAGTTATTGTCCCATCATTGTTTCCTGCCATTTTGAGTTCAAGCAATACTATATACTATATTGTGTACTATGTTTTCAACTAATGATTCCCATAAAACAGCTTTAATACGTATATCTATTTTAGGTAAAAACATAAAAAGTAACCTCAAAATTGTCTTATCATTTACAGTGCATCTGTTTCATATAATATCAGGAATGAAAAAGTATTTGACAACATTTGTATCTTCTACAGTTTACTCAATGACCATACTGTATTAACTATGCCCAATTCTAAATGTGAAATGTTTTCAGTTATACTAAACGAAAGCTATACATTTGCATCTGTTGGTACAACAGAATCAGTGGTTATGCAAATAGTTACTCTTATAAAAAATGTTTAAATTTTATTTTTACTTATATTGTTCCCATATACTTTCCTTAGCACATATTTATTTCAGACAACATCTCTCCATATAGTTCAAGGACCTTGAACTCACAACAGTCCTCTTGAGTCAGCCTCTGGGTTCTGGTTAACAAAGGTGAGCTACTGTGTACTACCTTTTAATACCACGTTTCTTACAAAGTTTCAAATTAGCCTGTCCTATAATTTCATATTCAAAGTCAAGCTATCTTAAATATGCTGTTAGTTGTAGAAATAGGAGAACCCATGGTGGTTGATCAAGTTTAACTAGATGGACTAGTGATTTCCAAATTTATACTTAAATTTCATTCTACCCCAAACCGTCATGTTCATTCTCAGACTGTTTAAACAGATAACAGAATTAACTGTAGCTTCCAATAAGGTTTCTTGGTTGAGATGTCTTACGCGCACTTGAAGTGAAAAAATATGTAACAAACTCTCTGGGGAAAATTTTTTCCATGGTATATTAGAATTTAATTATGTATTTTAGTATCTCCTTAGTTGCACACTTCTGTAACCATCTGCCACTTTCTCTGCACAGATAACAACAGTGTCAGATTACTTCATTGAGGATATCTTTATAACCTTCTATTTGTTATGGGACAGTTCTTCTGAACTTTGCATTATTACCCTGGGCATACTCTGTAAACAAGGTTATTTTTAATATATAGATAACATAATGCTGAATCTTTAAGTCTTATACATGTAGAAACCTATTTGTATTTTTATGATAATATTTTTATTTAAATTTGAAACAAGCCTGTTTTACATGTCAATCACAGTTCCCTCTCCCTCCCCTTCTCTCAAACCTCCCCAACTCCCATCCCATCCTCTTTTTGCTCCCCAGGGAGGGTGAGGCCTTCCATGGGGATCTTCAAATTCTGTTATATCATTTGGAGCAGGGCCTAGGCCCTCCCCCATGTGTCTAGGCTGAGAGAGTATCCCTCCTTGTTGGATGGGCTCCCAAAGTCCATTCATATACTAGGAATAAATACTGATCTACTACCAGAAGCCCCATAGACTGCCCCAGTCCTCCTAAATAACACCTACATTCAGGGGGTCTGGGTTGGTCCTGTGCTGGTTTCCCATCTATCAGACTGGGGTCCATGAGCTCACCCTTGTTCAGGTCAGCTGTAGAAACCTATCTGTAAAACCCTTAAATATACCTAAAGGAGTAAAGCAAATAAATATATCCTCTGTGGGTAAATAAGGGTATTTAGTAGATATATTAATAGAAAGAAACATGTACTCTTGAAAGCCTTAAGATTGTTGAAAATCCCAATGTTAAGGACAGGTTATTTTCATCAGAGTTGTTGGTCTTTAAGTCCTTGTGATACCTAAGACTATATAGGGTATTGCCATTGATGTTGGTTGCATTTCAAAACTCAGTGGCGAAAACCTATTGCTAAAAATGTCATCTCCTTAAATTTCACCTCTTGAAGAAGAGTGAGACTGAGCTAAATGTGTTCCTCCATAGTTGTCTAATTCTTGCAGCAGAGAAAGGTGCTACTAAAGTTGCTGTAGAGAACTGTGGCCCAAAGTCCTACTCAACTGAAGATTTTACATGCTTCCCCATAGAAGTGGCTGACAAGATGTGTCGTTAGTGCAAACATAGTGAAAGTGGTTATGGATGAAATCACCTCCCTGACCGGACTCAATACACACTCCCCAGAGAAAAGTATGTAACTACCAGCCAACACATGGTTTTGAGTTTCATATGTTTGTCATACATGTCCAGTTTTGTGTTTTCAGATTTAACAATATTATGTCTGCATAAATTCATATTATTGTATTTAGTAATCAATTCTTTCACATCTGCTGCTTCAGGTAGATGAAGTTAAAAGGTTCCATCTCTTTGTACCCTATAAATGCTCAGCCTCATCTGTGCACATTGTACAAATCCTACTGTTTATGACTATTTGGGTTACTTTCAAGTTTCTTTATGATGAACACAGCTGCTGTAAAAATTCTCATTTCTTTACTTCCATGGGTGCAAGCACTCATTCCAATTAGGTATTGTTGAAATAAATGAGCCATAGAAATGCTATTTAAAATTCTTAAATATGATAAGCATAGTGAAAGTACCAAGATCAGGCTATAAAAAATTACTGTAACATCAAGCTTTCTGCAAAGCCATTGTACCAGTTCACACTGTCATTAGTAACACAAGAGTTGTAGTTTGCCAAACTTTTAGTGAACCTAGAGATTGACCATTTTACCTATCATCCTTTCTTGGTGTGTTCTGGGATTTCTCTGCATAGTTGGTTTGATTTTACTTATTATTATTTATATTGATCACCTTTCACGAGTTCATTGTCCATATATTCCCGTATTTTGTGTAGTTTTTTTTCTTCAAGTTTTTCAACTTCAGCCATATTTCCCCTTTTCTTATTTGTTTAGAGATTCTTCATTTATTCTAGGTTGTATTGATTTTTCTAATTGATATGTCTTAAACACCCTGTTTCTTTTGTAACTCTCCTCATTTCTCTTATAAGTGACTTAACAGGCTCTATTATTTGGAATTAAGAGAAGTGTGATGCTTGGTGTCAACTTCTTAGGCTCTGGTGCACCCTGAGGGATTGCTTAGATTAGGTTAAGCTCTGGCCATGCCTGTAAGAGAATATCTCAGAATATCTAGGTCATTCAAAGTTGTAAGACTCATTCTAAAAGTTGGAGGTATCATATCGTAGGCTGGTATCCAGCATGTCATAAAAAGGAGAAGGTAGTCTGAACATGAGCTTTCATATCATTCTGCTTATTGGCTATAGATAATATATATAATAAATATAATAAATAATAAAGATAATAATAAAGATAATAAATATAACCAGCTGCCTCAAGTCTCAAGGTGCCATCTCTGCCACAGTGGGCTCTACCCTGGAACCACAAGCCAAAATATATCCTTTCTCTCTTAGTTTGCCTTTGTTGGGTATTTTATCACACTGCAATGGGAACCATGTTTTAAATTATGTAAATGTTTTGTGTGTATTAGTAGAAAATTAGAAAGTGTAATGATGAACTTTGCAGGTCATTCAGTTAGTAGTCAGAAGCCCCGAATTTGGTAACTCTGTAGAAGCTAGACAAAATGATGCATGCCTGTAATCCCAGCACTCAGAAAGATGAGTCAGGAGAGCAGTTCAATTTTAAATGTAAAATTGTGAGAAGGGCTCATTTATTCTCACTTGATAAGAAATGTGCTCAGAACATGTTCACCATCAATTTATACAGTTAGTGTGAGTCTAGCCTGAGTTACAGGAAAGCCTGCCTACAAAGAAAAAAGAAGCAGCAGTAAATTAGCTAACGATAGGGTTTACATGTGCACAAAAAGGATTGATTTATGTAGAAACATGAGTAGGTCCCAGAAGTGTGATGACACATGCTGTGTTACTCAGTGTGTATGCATTTTAAAACACAGGTCGGCGCTTTCTAGTGGACGCAGCACAGGGACAACATCACTTGAAAAGAGTCATTTATGGAAACTTCTGATACTATAAATGCTAATCTGTAATGGGGGAAGTCTTCAGGTCACATCCATTTTGGGTTCTCTGAGCCCTGGGTCTGAAGTATATCTTCAGCAGTAGAGGTGTACCCTTTATCTGTGTGGTCAACCAAGTGTAATAGCAGTATCCTGTAATATTTTGGTAGTATTTTAAATAATCTCTATTAACAACTCAAAAGTGGGCTTCTCATGACTGGTGTAAGGGATTTTCGTTAGCTAGTCCTTTGCTATTGGAGAGATCTGAAGGGAGAAATGGAAAAAAGAGGGGTCTTTAATTCAGCAGGATAGAGGGAGATAAATACACAGGAAGGAGGGAGGCGGATAAAATGACAGGTTGTCTGAAAAAACAAAGTCACGAGGAGTCTTACTGTTAACTACTTCTACTTAAACACATGGAAGTCAATGTATAAATATGCCAGAAAAGAGAAACTAAGTATGGAGAAAAGAGACGTTAGAGAAAACGTAACCCACATAAAAGCTAAACATTGTAAGCACGAATCTGCCATCCGTGCCCTACTAAAGTGTATGATCAAAGCAAGGGCAGGAAAATCCATGGAAGTTCATCAGCCACCTAGCCTGGGGTACACAGACAAAACCAAAAAGGCCTTCACTGCACCAAGGTGGAAACCGTCAGCTGAGGCTGTCCTCTGACCACTGTGGTTCATGGCACATGTATCATAAACATGAAAATGTACATAGTACACACAGATACAAAACACACACACATACACACATAAACACCCCCCCAGCACACTAGTGAGTCTGCTCACCTAATCAAATTTTTACTTTTACTTTTCTCATGTCATTATAATAGAGTCACCTAGACATTGCATTGTTATTTCTTTGCCCTTTTCTATACCCTGGCTCCCTCCTTTTCTGAAAAATGGAAGGTCAGCTATTAAGTCATTAGGGATGATGGATTCAGCCCGCTCCTTGGAGGTCATAGTGTGCTGACAGAAAGCAAGGTCTGGTTTGTATTCCCTCCTCGTTCTGAGACTTGTCCTGGAGGGTAAGGCATGTGTTTGAACAACTGTAGCATCTAGTCTTTCTCTCCCACATCTAAACCTGTGTTCTCCTTGAAGTTTAGCATCAGTAGAAGCAATTCCAAACTTCACCCATTCTCTTTCCAATTCCTATTTCTGTGTGGCACTGGCTCTGGAGATATTAGATGCCAATACTTCTTGATTGAGCCCTGAGTCTCAACATTCCTCTTTTATAATTCCAAAGGCATCTTTCCATTGACATAACCTTCTACCACAGTGAAAACAATCTGCTATAGTTTACCACCAACTATGCTACCAACTTTCTATGTTTTCTTTTTTTTCTTGGTTTTGGTTGTCTTTGTCTTGTCATGAAACTTAATAAGTTATACTGTTTATTTTCTTTTGCAATAGTTTTGTTTCCCTAGACTTCTAACACCATGAAAATAATTTTGGAGAAGTCTTCAAAGTTTTCTAAATCCCCTGTCTTTTTTTTTTTTTTTTTTTGTTACCACCTTCCTGGAAGAGAACAGGTTTAATTTGTCAGAAACTTGTGGGGGCCAAGATGAGTAAGCGATAAGGCCATGAGTCTGAGCATTACCACATAGAGTCTCTTGTATAGGGCCCTGATAATGCAGTGGACCTTAACATCACTTGAGTATGTTGACAAACTTCCTGTAAAGTCTTGATTAACATTAGTGCTAAGCAGTGAAAGAACAGCTTGTCAAACAGGTACTTCTCTAGATGAAATAACATGTCTTAAGGAGCTTAACCAGGCAAGGTACTATGCTCCTGTATTCTCAGAATGCTAGAGTCTTAAGCAGAAGGATTTTTAAAGTTCAAGGCTAGCCAGTGCTAGAGAATTAGACCCAATCTAAAGAAAAACAGTCAACACAATGCTGAATTGACTGCTGAACAAAAGGTGTTTGTGCAACACTGAGTACGAGAATAAACACTTTGGTGCACTCTTACACTCTGAATGAAGATAACTGGCCAAACTTTAAAAATAGAAAATTAGTATTTCTAAACCACTTAGATTACAGTCTGAATGTCCAGTCAGCATCCCACTCAAATTTAAAACAGAGATTTCTCCCATGTCCTTTTCCTAACAAGGATGTTGTTGGATGCACCATCATTGTCTGGCCAGCGGGTTTGTTATTTTCATCACTATCTGTGTTCATTTGTCTTTTGTTATGCAATGTTGTGTACACATGATAGTGTCATAGTTACAGATATGATGGCTTTGAGACAGTTGACATTGATTTGAAGGTAAGAAAGGCCATTTAACTTTGATTATGAAATACATAGAGGATATTGGTGATTGTGAAGATGATGAAACATTTGAAATGATTCTGAGCAGGAACAGGGTGGATCAAGTCAAAAGGTGAGGGAAGTCACAGGGAAAACAGTTTTTCCATATTTCTGTGGATGATTTTTCTAGAGTCTATGTTTTGAAGCTCTTTATAGTATATCTAGATTAGCATGAGTTTGTGAACATAGGAGACAGAGCCAGTGATTAATGTACACCAATCGTCAGTCTAGAGGCTGTCCCATGGAGCCTACTAGTTCCATGTAGTTCTGAGACTATGTATGTCACAAAAACAAAGTCTCATGACTTTAACTTACCAGCCTCCCTCTATATCTCTCAAAAACCTGAAGTCGAATAATGGTACTGCTTTGTCCTTCTAATTCTAATAGAAATAGAATGAAAAAAAAGTATTTTCCTAATTCAGTTACTAGAAATTAAAAGGAAGATCAATGAATTATTATTTTTAGTGGTTTCTTAGTGGTGATATATCCAGGACAAAACCACAGAAGTGTCATTTTGTCAGATCTCAAGGAAAATAACTATTACCTCATTTTGAATCAACACATGCATGCACACCTGTATTCACACAGACAGACATATAGACTCACATGTGCACACACAGAGAGACATAGATAGATAGATAGATGATAGATGATAGATAGATAGATAGATAGATAGATAGATAGATATCCAAATGGAAACGAATCCAACTCATTTGGGTTCTTATTAAAAATGTACTGAACATCAAAAATCAAAACATACATTTTCTTAATATTCCTGGTGCTAGGGGAAAATCAAACTATCTTTCAAAATTATTTGGTTTTATCCTCAGAGGTTATTGCTCTTTCAAGGGATTCCTTTCAGGTTTGTGGCTTTTCCTTTAAAAAGCTATAATATTTGACTACTTAGTTTTCTAAAATAATACTTAAATTTACTTTAAAAAATGTTTTCAAATACTATTTTAAAGTTATTACCACCGTTATTATAAGTTTTATTTGTACCTGTGTACAAGTCAAGGCCTACAAATGAAGGCCAAAGGATTGCTTTTCTCCCTTCCCCCATGTGTGTATTGGGGGTCAGCCTTGAGTTCTCAGACTCAGTAGAAGGTACATGCAAGCCCCTGTTCAGACATCTCACTTGCCTATATTTTTTATTTGGTTTTTAATCAAAACTGGATTTTGTGTTTGCAGGTATAACTTAGCATTTATACACTTATTTTTGAAGATTTGTTGATTTTATGTGTATGTGTGAGTACCCCTAGATGTATCTAGTGCCCACAGAAGACAGAAGAGGGTGTCATATATCCTGTGACTGGAGTTACAGTCAGTGGCCATTCATGTTCTGGGAACCAAAGCAAATTCTTCTGTAAAATCAGCAAGTGTTCTTGGCTGCAGGTCTGTCTCTCTATGCCCTGAAGTGTTTATTTGTGAGGTAAACACACTACTTAGCAAAGCTGCTGAAGTCCATAGAGAAAGTTACAGAACTGAAGAGAAATCCATGCTCACAATACAAGTCATGCTCTGGACTTAGAGGGTATAGAGTAATCTAAAAGTTAGTGTTTAAGAGATAGGGCAGAGCTGAGGGCAAGAGCCTTGCAGGAAGAAGATCATGGCTCCACCCCTGAAGCCTCAAAGATGAAGTTGTGTAGGTTTGTTATAGCTGGAAAGACTGACTTGAGGTTGTTCCAGAACATTTCAAGGAAAACAACAGTTATTTCAATCAACATGATCCAAATCCCAGTCCAGCTCCTTTCAATCAACTTTATTAATGTGTTTCTAAAAAAGAAACAATTGACCAATTCTTGAGAAACTAATGAATTTGTTGACAACAACTGATTTCAAAATAATTCCAATTCAATTGCTGGCCAAATGGCAGAGAGTAATTCAAATATCTTGGTATTTCAGGATTTGGAGAAAAATACTGAAAATTTGATTGAACTTTTATACTTTTTTTTTTACAGTTTTCTTATCCCTTAAAAGAGTGAGAATTTTTGATAGGTGTCAAGTTCTTGGGACAATTCCTTTTTAAGTTATGCATGCACATGTGTTTTAATTAATTTTAATACATTATAGGTTGCCATATTTATCCATATAATACCAGTATTACATCTCACTACTGTTTTCCATGATGTGTAACAATTATTTCTGGTTAAAATTAATAGCTGATAACTCAGAGGTCTACCTTTGTGTGTAACAGTTGAACTTTGCTTGATACGAATTCTTTTGGAATTTTTCATTCCAGTCTCCTATAAATCATAATCCTTCAAAAACAGATCTCTCTTTATAAAATAGTAAAGTGGAAACACAGATTTACTTTATTTTCAGTTATTAAAATTAAAAGACAACTTCATATGACTACACATACACACATACATGTGATCTTGCCATGTATGTTTCTGATTTTAAATAGAAAATTTATGAAGTTTCTGGATCCTTAATTTTTGAAGATGCTTACCCATTTCAGAACCAAGGAATGATTTCATGACAAATTTGAAATACAAATGTATTTACTTGGCTTTTGGGGAATAGCAAATATCAGCATTAGCTGTTTGTTTGCTACCCTCCCATATTTTAATATAATTGTTCTACAGAATTTTAATGTATGTACATAAAGATGTTGGTCTTGTCATGATCTCAAACGGGGTTTTTATTTATATTACTTTCTGATTATATATTTGAGTTTATGCAACTTACCTTTTCTATGCTTGCGGTTGTTTTTCTGGAAAATGATTAATTTCGTAGAGTTTGATGATTAAATGAGATGGTATGTGTAGTGGCATATGACTAATATCAATAATAGGATTGTGATTATGATGTCACAGATAACTGAGCCAGGTATGGTGAGTGTCAGTCCTGTAGAACTAGTTAGTGTTCAGCGAACAGAGGGAGAAACCCTGGTTGAGTTCAGGAGCTGAAGTCAGGCTGAGCAGCATGGAAAGAATAAGAGAAAAGAAAGCTAAGTAAACATATTAGTATTTATTACTGTTGTTTTCCCATAACTGACAGCTGTGTTTTGGAGGGTTCTGTCAAGTACAAGATGTATGGCTGTGACTGAGGAAGTAGGCTCCCAAGAGTGTCCTTGGAAAGAAAGTGTGTCTTGGCCAGGACTTCGTCCTCCATATCTCTGCTTTTTGTTCCCACTTCTTGTTGACCATAAAAAGGGAGTAGCCCCTGCCACGTGGTCCTACTGTCATGATAGTCTGCTCCAGCATCAACCAGAGCAGGAAGAGCCAAGGACTAGGGAGTGAGTCCTCTGGAATCAAAAGCTAAAATAAATCTGTCCTCTCTATCATTATTATCTTAGGTATTGTGGTCAAAGCTATAAACACATGCTTGCAAGACTTTGGCTAAGTAGACGTGGCCTTCAAATTTGGTGGTCTCAAAGAAGAACTGGGGACAGAAGCCAAAGCCTTGGATCTAAAGCTAGTGACTGTGTTCCAGACTCTCTCCTGTCATTAGCTGGGCCATCAAGAAGATACAGACTGTTTGACTCCACTTTCCACCGCAAGCAGACTGCATAGTTTACTAACATGGAAGTTGGTTTTGGCCGCTCCTAATTGGGGAAGGTGAGAATCCTTAGCTCACAGCCCCGGGGTCTACTTGGTGTCTTCCTAGGCCTGGTTACTGCTTCCATCTGTGGCAAAATGCAGGCTGGGAGCATGTGCACACTTCAGACAGCGCAGGATTCAAGGGGCAGACTTGCTGCATGGCATTCTGCTAGTCTAGTACTACCGGGGCACAACTCATAGCCCACCAAATGACCATAAACACTTCTTAAGAGCACAGCCCTTGTGACTATCACAAAGACCCCCCAAACTTCCTGGTATCCTCAAACTGTGAAGCTAATTAGAAAAATTATAAGACTGGCATTGTTCCCAGAAAGAATGCCTATTTGTTCTGAAGGTGATTTCATCTGGTTCTGAAAGAACTTCTTGATTGTTCTTGTATCATAAAGTAATACAAAAGAATACAAAGGAAAAACCAAATACTATGAGTAAGGACCAACAGGACAAGAAGCAACAGTAAATACTTATCATCATAGGTTACCTGATTCTAGATAGAAAAAAAAAATAGCTAGCCATAAATCAGATAGAAATAAAAGGCAAAAGAGTATATTGAAAATTTGAAAGAAATGAGAAATGTAAAATCTAAGGGTGATTCGACAGCATACTTGTCTTATAACCTAGTTTCTAGAAATGAGCAAAAAACAAACAAAATCCCAAAATGACTGATAGTAAAATATGGTTAAATCAGATTTCACTAAAGGCAAAGAATTTCAGAGTGGACAATGGAATAAAATTCTAACTGTATGTCCCTAAGGGAGAGTATATCTAAGAAAGACACTGTTTTGCCCAACCTTAATACATAGCAGGTGCTTTGTCTTACTGCAACTTGAAATGCCGTATTTCCTTGATAGCCATGGGAAACCTGCCCTTTCCTGAACGGCAGGTGGACGAGGTGGACGAGGTGGACGAGGAATGGATTGGGAGGTAGGAACAGAGTAGGCTGTGGGGGAAGGACTGGGAGGAGAGGAGGGAAGGGAAACTGGGTAGGATGTAAAATAAGTAAGTAAATAGGAAAACACAAGAAACCTCAGAGGGAAGAAACATTTTAGAGAGAAAGGAAGAAGCAAAGTTAGTGTAATTCTATTGTTATCAGAAGAAGTATGCTTTAAACATTGCTTACGCCTCACTTCTGTCTGGCTTGTTTTATTTTGAGACCCAATGGGAAGAGCCAGCCTTCTGTTGCCCTTTCAATGCATTTATGAACTTTGTTTCGTCCATGCAAAGCTGGACAGTAACCGTGACAGGAAGATGACCAGGGCTTTCTAAGAGCCAGGGACAAACTGATAGCGGCGATTATTATATATTTTTATTTACTAAAACAGATGGGCTTTCATCTTAGAGATGAAAATAAAAACACTGCAGGCAACGTACTAAAACTTAATGACGAAGCAGGCTCCTTGGCTTGTGCAGAAAGCATTTCTCTATTGAAGAATAACTTAGAAAATTGTGCCGAGTGACCGAGTAACTGTAATTATGATCCCCTCTGTCTCTCTTTGTGTCTCTCTCTCTCCCTCTCTCCAGGAACGGTCTGTGTGGATACGTTGTGCTTACTCGTAAAGAACCCGGAACCTTTAAAAAGTTGTTTAGCATAACCGTACAGAATCATCTGTTTGTTTTGGCTCTGACGCTGTCACAGATGTTTGTGGTTAGAGAATGCAAACACGAGAACGCTGCAGTGCGTGGCCCACGGTGGCATGCAGAAGTAACACAGGGAGTGAAGAATCCTAGTAAACTTTACAAGTGAATTTATATGTGCCATGGTCCTGGGTTAGTGAGCACACATCAGCAGCTTGGAAGAGCCTGATTTCCTTTCAGGGCAGGGAAGCAAATTCACTTACCCCAGGAGATAACCAAATAGTTGCTAATGGGAGGGGGTTGGGATTGCACAAAGGTGAAATGTCCTTCAAAGGGATGCTGTGGGGGATCTGGGAAAGATAACATACCCAGCTGCCTCCTTATCACTTTCCCAGGCCAGAGTACCTTCACTCTAACCTGTGGAATTTGGGCCTGGGGGTTAAGTTCTGTCTTCACATGGGAATTCTGCATGACCTTGTCAGCTCTGGGAGCAGGGTGATAAACAGCTCAGAGCTCTCAGGAATGACCATGCTTTTCAAATTCTATAAATGGACTTTATGGTTAATAATTAAGCTCTCAAGTCTGTCTGGTAAGTGAACAATGGCACTAGCAACTTCTAAAGCTAATTCCTACACAGTTATAAACCCTGAGAAGTTTGGTGCACTGTTTTCTTTATCCTGCTTATTAACAGACTTTATTGATTTTTTACCCTGTATTCTTGAAACAACTGTATACACAGAGCAGACAAACGATGGTACATAATATTAACTCCTTAGGCATACCTCTGACTTTAATGAGAGCACTCAACCATTGTTTATAAATCCAATTTATTTATAAGTCTTTCTTAGCTTTGCTAAAATGTACAGTTTCACTTTTTTTAGTCTATTTTCTTCTAATTTTAGCAGCACATAACTTCTTTTTCTGAACACTTTCTCTTTGATTCCTGAAGAATAAGAATTTTTACTACGATAAGCTCCAAGGCACTTTTATTTTCTGCAAACCCCAGTTTTCCAGACATCAACCAAATGCTTTGCAAAAAGCACACTAAACTATAAGACTAGCCTATATCCTATTCAAATACAACAACCCACAAACAATAATCCCCAAACAACAATGTCTTTGCATTCAGGATTGATTTTTCTCTGGAGCAAGACTGGTCATAACATTTGTCACACAGAACTTTTCATTTTGATAAAGTCCACAAGATAAGCCGGCTGCTGTTGCTATGGGCTCCATGCCAGGACATAAAACATTGTTCTTTGGAGTGAGCCATTACTGTGGTTTACATTTAAATGGATTCGTGCTTAGGGTCATGAAAATATTCATTCTTTTTTTTTTTTTTTTCAGTTTGAACAGTTTGAAATCAATTACCATTCTTGCTTTACTATTCCCATCACCATCCCTCATGTTCATCCTGCATTTAACATTGTGCTATCATCTCTCATAAACTGTAATAAAGTTTTAATTTACTTTCACAAAGGCTGATTATTCCTGGGCTCGTGATGCTACTTCCCCGATACGTGTTCATGTTTTATAATAAAGAAATGTTTAAAAGTTTAAATGTGTTACTCCCAGGTAGTAATCTTGGCCAGCAGGGACAAGGAACAGAGTTTAGTGCCCAGAACCATAAATAATCAATAGCTAAATAAATAACAACTGATGTTAGAAAGTGTAGTAAGCATTGGACAATCTTGATGTCTGTCCTGTTTGTTTACCTTTATTTATATGTACTTTCAGAAATACAATCTGTTGTCTAATATTCACATAGAGCTGCTATGATCTCAGTGTGGCTAGAGACTAACTCTCAGACTGAATGCTTTTCTTACCTTTTATGCCTCTTAAATCCTGGGATTAAAGGTGTGAGCTACGGGTTCACTCTGTGGTGGCCCAAGGTGGTCTCGGACTCAGAGATCCAGCTATCTCTTAATCCTGAGTCGTGGGATTGAAGGTGTGTGCCTAGCTTCTATTGCTAACTAGCACGTCTGACTTTGTAAACTGATCAGCAGTGGTTTTCTTAGATCATGTACAATATATCACCACATATCACATTTCTTGCATTGCACACATTATTGAGTTTATTTCTGAGGACCACAAAGATGGTGCCCATAAAGGAAGTTACATTTAGGATTTGATTTCTGGTACCGTCATTTAAAAAATATGTTTCAGCATGCATGTTAGTTAATCATCTTACTGACCGCTCTGGACACAGTAATGTCTGAATCCACAAATACATTTTCCTCTTCATTGTTACTTAAAAACAGTCAGTGAAACTATGCTCCTCTCTTTCAGAAGTCAATACAGAGCTGCAGACTTGGGAATCAGTCATACAGAATAGCACATCTGCATAGTGTTCTAAACCAAGGAGGCACAGAGGCTCAAGGCACACCCTGGAATACATCAGTGTGTCCACAGCACTGCTTTTAAATGACAGCATTCCAGAAGACAGCCCTGTGCATGTCATACATAACCAGAAAGAAACAAACATGGGAGGCAGAGAGGGTAACTGAATTCCCCTCCCCACAGCCATTCTTTGCTGCGCTGTCTTCATTTCTGGGAAGGTGAAAAGTCAAACCCATTGTGGGGGGAAAAAGATCAAACTCATAATCCTTGTATAGTAGAAAACTCACGACAACGAGAACACCAACCCTAGATTTGCAACAGGAGGCAAATGCCATGGGTGAGAGCCATGCATTAATTAACTA
The DNA here is from genome assembly GCF_943737965.1 of Phodopus roborovskii. Lineage (NCBI taxonomy): Eukaryota > Metazoa > Chordata > Mammalia > Rodentia > Cricetidae > Phodopus > Phodopus roborovskii. The sequence goes on along the minus strand of NW_026126470.1, from coordinate 24,097,464 downwards.
AGTCTCTGAGGGAATTGCTTAGTTTAACATATAGAATTTGTTGGAGTGGAATTATGCATGGAATGTATTCCAATAAATGCATATTGCCTGATGGTAAAATATAAAGTATAATTTCACTCAACAAGCATTGTGTGTGTGTGTGTGTGTGTGTGTGTGTGTGTGTGTGTGTGAGACTAACCTTTTCCAAAACATCATAAAAAAACAGCCTGCGGTTTTTCTTTATGAAACAATAAAAAAGTAAATTTAGAACATGCATGTATCCTGTTAACCAGTGACATGACAAGGTTCACATATATCCAATTATAAATAAATGCAGTACCCTCTTTCCTCTGTATTTATTGATTTTGACTTCTGAAAGTCACTCCATGATGTAGCCTTCCACATACTTCCGAGATTTGGTAATGCCTCACCACCTAACGTCCCAGAGCCCTTACAGACCCTGCACCCATCATTCGTGATCATCACCTACCTTATAGGGTTTGGGTCTGATTTTGACATATAGTCTTGCCTTACATGTAAGTTTCAATTTTCTTAACTATTTTGCTTTTCCATAAAATAATTTATGGTGTTTGCTTTAACTAACTAATAGGACTTGAGAAAGATTTTGATGTACTTGAAATTCCAGTCACTAAGAAATCTAGGTAATTGATTAGACAGTTTGTATCTATATCAAAATACACTTACATAAATAAAAATTAATCATTGCTAATTAAGAGACTTTCCTTATGCTATTGACCCTGCATATTTAAATTTAGTTGGAAGAGAATGCATTCTTCTAGTTGAAAAAATTACCTCCAGTAAATGATATCGATTGTGATTTTAACAAAGTCAATTTAGCTCAAATACTCACCAGAAAATTAACTTCATCAATGTGAAACCATGCAACAGCTATAGCAATAAATATCTGTATTTGAAATGAATAATGCAGGCAACCTTTTGTTCAAACAAATATAATAGTAGATTTCCAAGAACCTTGGGAAATATAATTGCATGAATGCATTTTAAAGTTACCTTTATCATCATGTTCTCATTTATTTTGCCATACTTATAATAAGCTATTGAATACCTTTAGAAGGTAACTCATTTTTTATACTTCCTCACAGCCAAATTTTAGTCTGTATATTGTGCTTTTGCCCAGATTGCTCTTTAATGGTACAACCATCAATAAACTTAATGAGTTTACATTCCATAAATCATTAATTAATCTAATTTAGATTATTTTCCCTGAGAGGGAATGGAGTTCCATATGTTGGTTAAGAGTGAGGAAAAACAAAGTAACCTGGAACTTGGGGAACTAGTTTTGGGGAAGCTCTTGATCCCAAACATAAATGGAAAGAGATAAATCCTTTGCTGTGTGGTTTTAAGTAATATGGCGCCTAAAGAGCATGATAAATGTGCTGACATTTACAGAGACCCTAGTTAGAGCCAAGATTTCTTAATGCACTCCCTGGCATCTCAGAACACACATAGACTATATGAGGGACTCCTCAGTTTATGGTGAAAAACAGCAGACCATGTGGGCCACGGCTCTTTCTTTCAGCATCTGGAGGGATGTACTCTTTTGTTCTGATCACTTTTATACTTCATCTTCTCCCCTACTACTCTTTCATGCATGCTTCTCACTCATGCCTTCTGGTTCCCATTTGCTATAGAACAAGAAAGATGTTAGACCCAATTTTATGCTCATAATGAGAGTTCCTAAACAAAAGTAACTGGCGCCCTTCCTTCCATAATGCTGAATACACTCATAAACTCTTCAGTTTATTTTCGGAGAAGATGGGTTTGAGAATATGGGCAGATAGGTATATTAATTTCTTCTTAATGTCAACGTTTATTACACAGATATTTTCGCTTACAGAAATATTGCTTAAAGAATAGAAATTGAGGGTGGGTGAGATGACTTGCTGGGTTAAGATGCTTTCTCGAAGGCTAGGGATGGAAGGTTGATTCTCGGAACCCTTACGGTGGAGCAGAGAATCGATTCCTGACAATTGCTCTCTGACCTACACTTGACACCATGACATGGACATCACCCCCCCCCCCACACCAGTTAAAGAAACAAAATGTATTAAAGTTTTTAAAGAGGAAACTTTTGAGTAGCATTAATGACTTCTGACGGGCATTAAGATCCATAGCTATTTTAGATAAAGGATTTAAAGAAAACATGTCAAAACTTCAGAGATTATACCTGATTTTCATATGGTTATGAAATGCATTGGCAATTAATCATGACCAATCCCAGTTCCCTCTCCCTCCTATTCTCCTTCTGTGGGGCTCGAAAAATAGAGCCCCTTTTTTTCTGTCAAGGGTATACAAGTAGCTGCTTTCCCCTGCTAGAACCTCCAAACAAGCTCTCAAAGCTAAAGGATTTTGTTTTTAAAAGTATTAAGTCAGTTGGAAGCAAGTGAAGTCTCCTTAACATCTGTAATCTGTTGAACGCATGTGGCTTGATCTTAGCTACAGATGGTCCGGTTTAATCCCACGTGAATAGAGAAGCTTGGGAAAGTTACTTTCCAGAGGTCATTCTTCTCTCAGAATAAAGCTTATGATGGTTGATGTAGTGTAACATCACATATCTTTCGAATTAAGTAAAATCTGAATGCATATCTGTGAAAGAAATATAATTAATAAGTACCTCTTATTAGTGAGGAGACTACATTTGTAAATCATAATTCGGTTGCATTTGATTTTAAAATTTAGCATAATTATATTTTATTAACATATACTAAAACATACACTAAAACACTTAAAATCAATACTATATGTTTATGTCCACTGAAATTATTTCCATTTTATATTTACTTTTTTATCTTAATTATTTTTTTATTTTATATGTCGATCCCAGTCCCTTCTCCCTCCCTCCCTCTCTCCCTCCTTCCTTCCCTCTTCCCCTCCCTCTTCTCCTCTCTCCCCCTCATATGCACCCTGACCACCCTCCCCTCCCATCCCCCTACCCCAATTCCACATGTAGGGCAATGCCATCCAGGTGGAGTCATGTAAATCTGTCAATTCATTTGAAGTAGGGACTAGGACTTCTCTCCTGTCTCTAGGTTAAGGGAGTGTCCCTCCATGGGGGGATATGCTCCCAACGTCCTTTTGTTCACCAGGGATACATCCTGGTTCCACTGTCTGAGGTCCCTTAAACTGCTCAGTCCTAGTTTTTATAATAAAATTCAAACCTAGTGTTTTATCACAGGCACAATGTTTGAAAAGTCAGGCTTAAAGGAATTATTTGCACACTTGTTTCAGAGTGTTTTTTTTTTATTTTACAGTTTTCAGTATTTCACTACAATATCTTTCACTATAATATATTTCAGATCTTTAGTAGGCAAAAATGTAATCATTATTATAGCCACTTTTGTTCATAGGAGTCACTGTTTATTTTTATGTGTATACATATAATGAATAAGAGTTACATATGTTTTGGTAATATTATTTTCACTCCCCTAACACCTTTTTGTGTCTCCCCTCCTCCATACCCATTAAACTTTATGTTTTTCTCACACACACACACACACACACACACACACACACACACACAGAGAGAGAGAGGGGGGGGATAGAGAGGGGGAGGGAGAGAGAGAGAGAGAATCAGTCCAAACCTATTAAGACAAAAATTGCCAAAAGAAGACAAAAAAAAAAAAAAATATCTGTAACTTCTTCTGGCCATGGGGCCTGCTCTGGATGGTGGTTGGTCTAAGCAGTGACATTACCAAAGAAAACTTATTTTCCTTTTCCAAATATGTATCAATTGAAAATAGCTTCTTGATTAGAGGTGGGACTTCATTCTAATTCCCCTTTCAGTGTTGAGTTTTTATTTGAACCTGTGAAGGTCTTTTGTGTTCTGTCACGATCTCCATGGTTTCATATGTGCATCAGTGAGTCCTATTGCATCTGGATGATGCTGTTTCCTTGGATTCATCCACTGCTTTTGCCTTAAAACAAACAAAAACATAGAACGTTCAACAATATTGTACATCAATTGAAGTGTGGGTCTCCTGATTTTATTTTGTTTTCTCCAACTTTTCTACCTTTCTTGTTCACACTTAAAAGAAATAGAAATTGTTTAAGTTGTTTAGTACTAAAGTTTATTTTAACATTTTTTCATTGAAGTAGCTTTTTCATTTTTAAATGTTAATGTACAAGTTACTTAAGGGTTATGATTAAAATAGCAGGTATAAGTTGGGAAAAATAATTGTCTGTAGCCATGACATCATTCGAGGGTAGTGGTTGTCAGCAAAACAGAATTTCCATTGGGAAGGGAGATCGTGCACAGAGATTAAACAGCTGCATTCAGAGACAATAGTGAATTAAAGACTCATGTAGAATAAAATTAAAATGTCATTAATTCCTTATAAATGGTTAGGTTGTATCTGTTACATTTATCCTGTGAGGTAGTAACTTTAAAAATACCTATCATACTTCATACTTAAATCTCAAAACAACTACATACTCTTGAGAACTCTGGATCATTGTCTAGCTAAACAATACTGGAAGATTTGTTTGAGTAATATTTCCAAGGTGAGAACAAAACTCTTGAATGCAGAATCTAATTAGGGACATTGTTTCTAAAAGCAAAAAAATTCTCAATAATCCCTAATGATCTGAAAACCTAATTAGACTTATAAGTACAAATATAAACTGTTTTACTTACTATTATAATCTTATATTGAGATCATTATACAATTGTATCCAAAGTTGTTTATTATATCAGGAGAGTTTGGTTGCAATTTTCCTCTAATCCAATTTTCAAAACAGTAAATGATCATTTAAAAAATTTACAATTGGATAGGAAAGGGTAAAGTTAACCATTAAAGTAATACTTACAACCCTACTCTTTAGTTATAATTATCTGAATCCAATTTTCTTTTGTGTGCTCACATGGATATCTCTGTATATTTATACTTATGTGTACTCATGTCTTAATAGGACAGTTTGTTAAGTTGTGAACTTATTTTGTGATGTATGAGAATTTATTCTCAGATTGCATATCATTTCAAATCTTTGGCTTTGGATCCTGTCCTAACTTTGAAATCTTGACAAGTCCAGCGTCTCCTTAGTCCATGCCTACCAATTTGGAGAGAGCTAGAATAATAGTTCCTCTCTCTCATCCATTTATAGAGATGATCCACAGGAAACATCAAATTTGCCTTTATTATTTCAGTTTTTTCAAGACAGAGTAGGCCTGCCTAGCTCTCCTGGAACTAGCTCTGTAGATCAGGCTAGCCTCACATTCAGAGATCTGCCTGCCTTTGCACTGAGTGCTGGGTGAAATTTGTTTTAAAAGAGGCTTGCGGTGTTAACTGGTATGTAAGTTATTTAAACAAAGAGGGTGTTTCCTACAGAATTCTCAGAGGAAATATATACATGCTGGTGTATTTTTAAAAGTTTGTGGCCCTTAAATTGTTAAGAAAACTCTATATAAAGCAATTAGACCATGAAGGTAGAACTTCCCAGCAAGGAATGGAAGTAAAAACCAACTACACTTAGAAAGTGGCTTATGAAAAATTTTACTTCTTTGTGATATCTCCTTCTTTTAGATATTCTCTGTTGCCTATCTCCATAAGTTTCCTATTTGTAACTTGTATTTCCAGAGAGTGATCAAGGTTTTGAACTGGTTACTAGGTGTGTGGATAGTAAATATAACGGATTAATGAAGCATGAAACAGTGTTAAAATTGTCATTCCTAGTCTAACATTGCAGTTAATATTTTACTGACTCAAGTTTTTCCTGTTCCTGCTTACTGAATCTCTTAAATCCAATGATTCAAAGAAATTAATTGTTACTATTTGTAAGCATGTCACTTCTGGGAATTAATGTTTCTATAATAATATCTGTGTCATTTGTTGTATTGACTAATATTACAGGACAAGGTTGAATCACACGATTTAGTTAATTTTTAAAAATCTCAATCATCTATTGTAGATATGGGAACTTGGAGCTTCTCAAAGGTCAAATGCTGGAATTTCCATGTTAGATTACAGGCTGAGTTTGTATCACACAATGTTTTCCAGTTTCTTCCTTTCCCACAAGGTTTTCATTGATCAGGTAATTCACAAGCATACGACCTTGATTGCCTTCTACATCTTGTCGTTCTGACTCTATGCCTGTCTGAATGTCTTCAGTGTTGTAGGCTCATCAGCCTGTCAGGTCCCCTTTCCTCATGGGTTATTTACAACAAGAAAAGCCACATGAAATACCATCACAGAAACTTTCGTTATATCAATCATATTGTCTTAAATTCAAAGGATCAAACAGTGAAATATGTCCACTCTTTAAATATAGTTTAGGCTTCTAGTGTTCTCCTGGAGCTGTATAGAAGGCTAATTTTGAATCATGATGATTGAACCATCAAAACTATCAGAAGCAGTATTGAGCAGACAAGACATCCCAGGAATATGTTGATTCCCATCATGCCTCTTTCCAGAATGCCTCTGGTACATTTTCTTTTAATTTATATACTGACAGACATATCTTATTTTTCTCTGTATTCTGAATGTTTCCTTGCCTATAAGAATATTGTAAATATTTGTTTAATATGGAAGTGAGAAAATAAATTACTAAGTTAACTTTTTCCTTGAATGAGGAATTGTTTGGATATCCTGATAGTTGGGTACTTAATATATTTAAACCTAGAGCCAGGAATCTCTCCATTAAATGTTTCACCCATTGTCCATTGGGACACCGAGTCCTACTTCCTTATTGTCTGGAAACTGGGGAAAGAAGGTCATTGCATTTGAGTTGATTTTACTACATTATTCATCTCATGACTGTTGAAAAAAAATAAATTACTTACGGGCTGTCAAGATGGTTCTAAAGGCACTTTGCACCAAGGCTGCTGACCTGGATTTGATCCCTTCTAATCACAGGGTAGAAGAGAGAGACCAACTTCTATATGCTTCCCCTACCACTTGTAATTTTGCACTGCCTCCTCCCCATAAACACACACAGACACACACACACAGACACACACACAGACAAACACACACACACACACACACACACACACACACACACACAGATATATTGGTGGGAACCAACAGATGTCTAATTGGACTTAATGCCCCCCTCAGCAAAAGGGCGATCACACCAGATGTCTGAAACAGTCAAGTACCTAGGACTATTGATGTTATGGACCCCAGAGGAGAGTCTATTAACTCCACTTTACTAAATCATGGCAATCGCAAACTGCAGTCTAAAATTTATCTTTAAACCCACAAACAAGCACAGCTCTCACCCCTTATCAAAGATGTTCCCCTTTGCAGCAAAAGGAGACTCTTACAATAAACAGATTGATCTACAATACAAATTTTGTACCTAAGGTTAAGGGGATATTTTTGGAAGTGTAAGAACCAGAGGACCAGCAAATCTGTTGTGAAATTTTGTCCCTTAGAAATGGTAGGAAGTTACAACCATGAAACCTCAGCTCTGTGGCTATATAAACAAGTCCAGAACAATGACGTCAATAGATATGCTAATGTATAAGAGGATATATCATGGGGTCCCATCCCTAGACAAAGAGGTATAGGATATTAGTGACTGAAGAGAGAGAGAGAGAGGGAGAATTAGTCTTTCCTAGGAATGAACCCTGTAATTCTTATCCAATACTAATGGTCAGCCCAGAAATCATATCTATCAACTATGTATCCACTATCAATTTATCATCTATATTTATCTATGTAATCTATATAAATATATGTTAAATGTGTATAAAAACTGGTACTGAAATATTCTAATATTTTCTATTTCTTGATGTTCTAACTTTAATGGAATCTTTTTGTAGGATATTTGATTGCACTGTGATACTCTGAAACTGCTAATAAAGTTAACCTTCAATCAGGGGTGGAGCCTGGGACTAGTTGACCAGAATTAGCCACAGAGTAACCAGAAATTCGGATGAGGAAGACGTACAGGAAGCCATGGGTGGGACTAGAGTTTGGCACTTTCATTTTTTTCTTTGGTTTTGGGATGAGGGAAGAGATTCATCTCTTACTGTGTCTTCGAACATAAAGCAAGGTCAGCTGGTTGCTGTCTTGGCTCCTCTGGCCTAGCAGATTTTTTACCCCTGTATGACTTCCAAGTCTTTGTTGGTAAATAGAACCATAGAAACTTAGTTCAAACCTACATGTGGCAGCCACTGCAGAAGGGTCACTGAAGACCCTCCAAGCTAAGGCTTGAGTAGCCAGTAGAATGCTGACTGGGGGGCTGTGGGGTAATAGTTTATAATTAAATTATCAATAGATTCATGTGCAGCAACTAAGAGGACCGAAAAACATCAGATTATTCATATTTTTCACATTATTAATCTACGATTGATAGTTTTCATTCTATTTCATGTGAAAATCTGACAATAATGTTTTAATTTCTAAGGTTTCGTTGTTTTCTTTTTTTCTTAATTGCTTATTTTAAGTGGCAGCCTGATTTAGTTTAGGAATGCAGTTATCCCTTGGCTCTTTCTGAGGTTACATGAACTAAAAACAAATTTGGACTTTTGGATTTTTCTATCTCTCTTGGTTGCCTGATTTCTCTAAGATTTTATGGTTGATCAGTCTCACAGCCTTTTCTTATTTATTTATTAACAACTGATCCCTGCTTTTGGCCACAGGGTTTGTCATGGAATTTCTATGTCCAGTCTAAAGAGTCCCTCTACTTTGCCCAGAGTCCTAACAGTGAGCCAGCTCAGGTGTGAGGCAGGCTTCTCTTCGGATTAGGAGTCAGCGGAACAGACATGCAGTGAACACAGGGTAGGTGGCTGTATTGAGTGTGGAGTGCATGAATGGTTTGTTTCCAGTGGTGCCTAACTCTCCGAGGAGATGCCGAGCCATTCCTTCCTGTTCTGCTTCTCCTTTCCATGAATTCTCCAGCTAGCTACTGTGGGATACCCAGGAGGAACTCCCGCTTGAGTTGAGGGAAGAGCTGCACCGGGAAATCAGGCTGGTGAGCTCCTGTGTGCACACTGAGGGGAGAGTGCGGACCGGGTGGTGTCTCGCTAGCTGCCTACATGGAACTTCAAGTTGTGTCACCTCATTGGAATTTTCTCCAGCTCTCTGGAACCAAGAAGTCCAGGCTTAGTGCTATTACTGTTGTTTCTTTCTCATCACTGATGGCATCTTGACTTACCTGAGACCTTCACCACTGGACATACTCAGGTGTGATTTGATTTATCCGAGTCCGACTTCTCTCCACCCCTGCAGTGTTATTGTCTTTGAAAATTATATTTACAGTTATTGCCTGCTTTTTTTTTTCTACCAGTTTTCTAAGTTCAGCAATATCAGGGGTTGACTTAACTTTGGGTAAGCTATCATTGTTCTCGTTCCAAGAGTATGTTGGAATTAGGCTGTTTAGTTATAAAAGAAAGAATATAAAATTATTTTTTCTTTTTTCTTAATATAGAAAAGAAAATTTGATAAGTGTGTTAGATAATGCAATTTATGTATATAGATAGCTATTTATCCTTTTTTCTTTTGTTTTACTTTTTGATGGAGAAAGAATTAAAATATAGTAAATGATAGTTGTTTCCAGATTCAGTGAAACAAACCACATTCAAAGAAATCAACTTTGGGATGAATATTATTCAGGGGCCAGTAAACCTGGGAAATTCTCATACCACAATACCTTTATAGGCATTAACATGGTTGGAAACGGAGTAGCTACAAGAAACCAGCATTTGGTAGATAGAGTCATCAACTTAGAGAAATGAACCAGGAAGACAAAAACATAAACACACACACACACACATATGTACATGTATGTAATTATCTTATCTCATTCTTTTCCCTTGCCACAATCTATGGGAATTCACATTATCCGAACCCTACTGATGTTAGATGAAAGAGCTCCTTCTTTTTCACCCTTGAGGGACTTGAAAGGGAAATCCTAGGGTTTTCCGAAAAGGCACTGGAGAGGAGGAGAATGGAAAGTAGAAAATGAATAATTAACATAACACTTTCTGTTCCTATTTCTGATATGAGTCATCATCATGCCTCATTTGAGTAATAGCTACTTTTCCCATTACGTGGGCCATTTTATTTTACCTCTGCCAGAACCTCAGATGAGTGGTGTTCTATAGATGCTGAACTGATCCTAAATGGCCTATAGCCATTGTCCGGTTTTCCTGTATTATTATTATGTCTGTTGCCTAGGAACCTGTTAAGAATGTGTCAAGAAGAACTTGTTTGAGGGGTTGCTTATAGTTTCAGAGGATGAGTCCATGACCATCATGGCAGAGAACATGACAGCAAGCAGTCAGACATGGTTCTGGGCAGTAGCTGAGACCTTACATATTGAGACAACAACCATAAGGCAGAAAGGGACAGAACACTGTGGGCTTTGGAGACCTCAGAGCCCACTCTCAGTGTCACACCTCTTCCAACAAAGCCACACCCCTTTCCGGACTATTCCATGAACTGGGGATAGATCATTTAAATATATGCGGTTGTGGGAACCATTCTTATTCAAACCTCCAAAGTAACTAATGGCTAACAATACTAATACGGATTTGGGCATAAAAGTTGTTGCATTAAATTACATATTCAAAGAATGTAGACCAGGAGTTTTCACATACTGATCAAAGAAATCTGATATTCCATCCTCTGAGGACTACCTCATGACACGTATTGCACAGAATACCAAGTACAGAGGAATGAAAAACGAAGATGGCAACAGACTCACCACTTAACAGATACACAAATTAGTAGTGATTACTATGCACCAGGGAAGAAGAAAAGTGGCCCAGTGTCCCGAAATAGGAAGAGGAAAGAAAGGGATTTAGGGAAGTTTTACAAAGTATTTTACTTTGAGTATTATCTAAATATACAATAGAGTAAGAAAGAAAGGAAGGAAGGAAATCATTATCCAGACAGAAAATAGAGAAAGAAGAACTAAAACTAAGTGTAACCTTAGGGAAGGCTGACATATTCAGAGTAATAGTTCAGTAAGGCTGTCGGAGATCATGTAAGGACAGATAGGATATCAAGCTAGCAAAGACAAGGGCCTTCTGTTGTCTTTTCCATTGCTATGTACAAATGTCTGGCATAGGAAGGTTCTTGGAATCTGGACCCTTTGAGAATTTGGTAAAGCATCACCTGCCCACTTGATACAGACTAGAGTCATCAGAGAGGAAAGTCTAGGCAAAGGGATTGACTAGATTAAATTGTCCTGTGGACATACATGTCTATGTGCATTAGCTTGATTATGAACTAATCTAAGAAGCTCTCTGTGGGTGGCACATTCCCTGGGAAGATGGGCCAGGGCTGTATAAAAAGAAGTTAAATGGGTATGAGTTTGGGTGAACCAGCAGGCAGTACTCCTCCATCTCCTCCATTGTGTCTACTTTGAGTTTTTGCTTGAACTCTTGCATTTACCTCCCTAAATGTAGGACTGTGACTGTGAGTTGTGAGACAGGTAAACCCTTATGCTCTAAGTTGCAAATTTTCCCAAAGCAACAGAATTATAATTAGAAAACCCTCTGTTGCATGTTGTAGTAACAAAACTTTTATGAGATAACAATTGTGTGTAAAACAGGCACTTAACATTAAAAATGGTGTCACCTGGCCCACTCAAAAAATTATATATAAATATTCCAGTTTTGTGAAAGCTTAAGTGTATTTTCATGATGCTTTCTGAACCTCCACCCACAAGCACATAAGTATATCTATATGTGATTATATTATACGGCAAAGACAAATGCAATTTATGTAAGGTACTTTAATTTATTAGGTTATGAAGAATCCCACTAATTTTTTTTTCAAGACTTGCTCACTCCTAACTTCATTCAGTCCCCAATACTTAGGCTCAGTAAGCACAAAACTAAAGTGTGTCATTTTTGGAAAGACATGTGAAAATTGCCCATCGTTTTTCATATTTTTAATTTGACAAGAGAGTGAGTAGAGTCCCCAGGGTCCAATTCTGAGACATGTGGCCACAGTTCTGTCCCTAATGTGAGCTTGAGAACAAACAGTTCAAACATAAGTGACACAGTCCTAGTCTTTTTTTCCCCCTGCAAGATTGCAGGAATGTTTCCAGCAACTGCTGTGTTTTTCTGTTTTCATTTTTTTCTAATACCGCTGGAAACAGAGTATGCTTACTTTATTCTCTGATTTAATTTATTTTGCATAAAAGTGCATTTTGTGCAGAGATGGAGCAGTATTGACACATAAAAAGAAAACTAAATATAAATGCCTTTCTGGTATAAGAGCTGTGAATCAAGTCTCCTTATTTGCTTAAGCTATATTACCTGAACTAAAAACTAAAAACATTGTATCATGCATCACTTGCATGCATATTCATGTACCCCAATGTATGTTAATATGCACGGAGACCCCATGCATTGATAAATAGCTTTAGTTTGCAAACCTGTGTAAAAGCAAGAGGAAATTAGCAGCCAGAACTCTGACATGCATCAGGAGCAATTCTCAAATAAAAACCAACAAAACAAAACAAAACAAAACAAAAAAACCCAGAAGATATTATTCATCAGTTTTCCCTTTTGAATTTGGACATTCAAATTCAAATGTAACAACCTACCTTCTCAGCCCTCTCCCTAGTGAATGTTGATTGCACTATCTAGAGAGGTCTGAGAGGAAGTATAGATGGCATTTGATTCTTTTAACAGGGTTTCAATAGTAATTTCTTTTCAGGCCCAATTATGCACGGCATACAGTATTGTTCTACAACAAGGTTGATGTATTAAATTTAAAAGGAAGGATAAAAGGAGAAATAAACATTTCAGAAGAAAATATGATTGTAATTATTTCATAGGAATAGATCTTATATAAATAATTAAAGTATCTCTGCATAATGTACAACAAATAATATTTTGGACACCAGAGTATGAATTACTTATATATACAATTTCATTTAACAATACCTTATTATTTTGACAGTATATAAAATTACAAGCCCCCCAAATTGTATTAAAATATTTTGAATGCAGTCCATGGATTATATTATTTTTTCTACTTAGAGTTTTAATACTCAGATCATCTTTCCCAATTATAATTCTTATGAAATATATCAGTTTAATGAAACCATATACAGACTAAATCAAATAACACATTTTAGCTGACACAAATTGGCTTGAGGAAATACCTGTGATAGAATTTCATACATAAATAAATCATTGCATTTCAACTCAAAATACTTTTTACATCCTGGGCATTAAGCAATGCCAAATTAAAACTTGAATATATTTCAATATCTCCAATAGTGCTGTAATATAATATTGTACACGTTGCTTCAAGGCCCTTAACAGTGACTGAATAACGAGGCAGCAGTGATTGGTAAAGGACGGAAGTTGAAGAATGGCACTCCAATGTTCCTTTTGGGTCATTTAGATGGCAGTGGACTCAGATGAGCCCGCTTGCTGCCAGTGTGGAACTTGTGAATTCAACTGTGTAGATAGTTGTTGGAGAATCTAGGAAGAGATGAGGGGTGAGAGAGGGGAAGGGATGGAGGAGCACATGACAAGGACAGAGAGAGGGAGACGGAAACGGAGACAGAAGCAGAGGAGAGAGAAATAGGGGAGAGGAGAGGACCTCTGCATTCTTCTTGCATTTATTGTAGATGAAGCGAATTTAGCAAAGGAGGGTTGAGTTTCTTTGCTTCATGACTACTTATGGAATGGTAGAGGAGCCTGCAGTCATGGTTACAACCAGGCTATGCTTCAGCATTCAGACTTCTAGACTATTTCACCTGCAGAGCATTCGGTATCACAGTCCCAAGAGGGAAACAGGGACTTTGAGCAAGGTCTGGCTGTTTTTTTGATATCTTTTGGACTTAGTTTTGATTTTTTAATAGTTCCATCGTAACATATTCATACATGTGTTAAACTTGGTCCAGTGTCTCATCTTCTTCTGTAGGGTCTGAGGGAACACTGAAGGAAGACCCCATACTCAAATAGTATGTAAGAGCAAAGAGCGTCTGTTATGCCACCATATGCTGGTTGTTCACATGACCCTGAGAGGAACATGTGGGCTCCTTTTAAGCACAACTAAGGGGGGTTTCAGGGGCAGTTACGTTATCTAATATATAATTAGCTAAGCAAGCAGCAGTTACATTAGTATAATTTTAATTGACTGAGCTTTAGTCTTATCATATTGGACATACTTGCACAAGTTTAAGCAAGTCTGGACTATTCTGGTGAAAGTTCCACCCCGGCCCCTGGCACCCATATACCCAAAGTATCTGGGATGTTTAGGTAGTAGGCCTGCTGGCAACGATATATACCCCCCCCAAAAGGTTGGGATTTGGAGATCTCCAGCTTGGGGTCCCATTCCATGCTCAGGTCACACTCCTCCCTTTCCAAACCCCTCAAAAAGCCCTCCAGGCAGCATCCCCTCCCCTCAGAAAGCCAGCAAGGACTAAGGGTCAGCTCCTCCCCTGGGGGCTGCTCAAGGCCACACCTATAGTCTATTTAAAACCTGGTAGCCGTATTTGCCTCATGATTCCTCTGCTGTTCTCCTGTGGGTCAACCAGGAGTTGCTTTGCTCTGTTCATTAATCCTGGAATTAATAATTCATTTCGATTGGCTTATTACATCAGTGGAGGCAGATTTTCAATAACCGGGGGTTCAAAGCTTATCATGGATGTGACTCAGAAAGGGGCTACAGGATTTGTTCTTGAGATACTGTGAGGCTGACTTAGGCCTGCGTCTGTTCTCTTCCTAGTCCCTGAATGAAAGGGTGTTAATCCCAGCACTTGGAGGCAGAGGCAGGCAGATTTCTGAGATCAAGGCCAGCTTGATCTATATAGCGAGTTCCAGGGCAGCTACGCTACACAAATAAACAAAGGAGTGACACTTGGGTCAATGTGACTTTAGCCCATGCTGAGTCAAAGACTTCCAGAGTCTGACCAACACATTTTGTACACATTTAAACACAATGAAACTCAGGGGGGAAAAAAAAAGTTTATATTTGACAATTGTCAGTAGGGGTTATTAGGCACGTGTACATGTCAGTAGGGATTTTTAGGCATGTGTACAATGTGTAGAACTAAATTCCCTGGGAAAGTACATCTCTTTAGTGAATCACCATAAGAATGAGTTTTTACTGACAGAGAAACAGTGCTCGGGATTATGGCCCTGAGAGGGAGGGTTTATAGTAAGCATAAAAGATAGGTTTTGCTGACTGAGAATTCGATGTCCATGGGACCTCTTTCAAAGGATGGGTTCCAGTGACTGAGAGACAAAGCCCAGGATTAGGGCCTCAACAATGCACAAGATTTGGGGGTCAGATTTAGATGAAGGCTGGCTCCATAAAATCACAGAAAATTGTAGTGAGATATTCACTTTGTCAGGATCTATGGCACTGACCACGCCCATTGGGGGGTGGAGACAGGGGCGGAAGTGACCTGGGGGAACTAGGTCTGAGAAAGAGCCTGGAGTGCTCTCTGGCTTTCCGTGATGCAGGCACAAGAGCATCTGGAGGCATCCTTCCAGAGGCATCCTTGGGATCACGAACCTGCTGGTGTTCGACTGTCTATGTTGTAAGTTATTTCTCCCTGAATAAACATCTATACAGCCTATTTGTTTCTCCTGATCTTTATTGAACCACGATAGAAGATCCACTCCAGTCTTCCGGGTGCACAGGTGAAGAAAACTATGAGATTAGCTATTCTGTTTTCTTTGGTTCGGTCTGTAAGTTGTGACCACTACACTTTCTGCTGCAGCTAGTGCTTAAAGAAAACTGATTAGTTCTCTCTTACAGAAGTAAGAAGCTTAGCTGGGAGGGCCCTTTCCCTGAGGGTCCCTTTCCCTCTATTCCAAAGCTGTGGAGGCTTCTCTTTAATACCACTAATCTTCTTATCTCAGACAAAAGCCTTGATTTCAGTTTTGTGTTATTCGGTTCCTCTTTTCCCTTTAAAGTATACACTTTGTGTTTCTTTCTGCCCTGCTTGGTATTTTCACTATAGAACTGCACAGAGAGAGGGATGGGAGGTGGGCAGGGCTCCTTTAAGAGGGAACATAGTGAATTTGCACAGGTGGTGCTCTTAGTGGCTGCAGCTGAGGGCGTATCCTGTCAGAACCTCAAGGACAGATGAGTACAGATGTCTGAATACTAAAGAGTACTCCTTTGAAGTTGTCCAGAATGTAGATGTTAAAGGTATTCCTGGACCTGGCAGGTTGCTGGAACAGATGATATATAATATACATATATACATACATACATACTAGGGGAAGAAGATAAAAGTAAAGAGTTTGTGGGGAACACTTTTTCTTAGCTGTGCATTTGAAACTTTCAGGCCTATAGTTCTGGCAGTTGGGCAAGGGGAGTCCAAGACCAGGGAAAGGAAGAGTTCCTATCCTCAGGAGTGGGCAAGGGAAGAAACAGGCTGTTGATTAACAGTACTTATCAGGCTGTGAAAAATGGATACAAGTTGATTCCCTGAATCTTAGAAGCACTCTTGAGCTTACAAAACAAGGTACGTTTTAGGTGTATTATTAGCTTGTGTTCTGGAAATGTCTTGCACATGCATTGGGGTTGTGAGAATCACTCATATTGATGATATATGAGCAGATGGACTCTGTCTTTGTCCACCAATACACTCCATCTGTACTATCAGTTAAAAAGCTACCTTTAGTTATTGAGTGGTAGTGGGTGTGGGAGTGGTTGCCAAATGCCATGAGGCACATAGAGAGGTTAGAAGACAACTTGTGGGAGCTAGTACCTCTTTCTTCTATTTGGGTTCTGGCAATTGAACTCAGGTTGCCTGGCTTATCTAATGAACCATGTCATACTTTGAAGGTCTTCTAAGTGTTAGTAATCATGCTGGTGGGATGCAGTTGTAGATGTCACAGAGACTGCCAGAACTTCAGGGTTACCAATTTCTACAGCAGCAACGACAGGCTGATAGGTGACCCAGAGGTTGGTGCCTCTACTGACTACTGCAGTTTTAGGGGGCTGTAAAATTTCAAAATTTTTCTCAGTTGATGAGATTTGTTTTCTACCACTGATGGTAAGGGTTTCTACTCTGAGTCATACAAATCGAAGAGAAAGCTGATTTGCTATCCCCATCCACCAGAGTCATTACTGTTTCACCAAATGCTGCAACCAAATTTGAGATTGTAAGGCTGTAGACTCATCCTGGGTTAGGACTGCCAGCCTGTTTTTACAAGGCTGCCGGAATTACCTGTAAGAAATATGACATTACTTAACTAGTGTGTGTGTGTGTATGTGTGTGTGTGAGAGAGAGAGAGAGAGAGAAAGAGAGAAAGAGAGAGAGAGAGAGAGAGAGAGAGAGAGAGAGAGAGAGAGAAGTGTGCACAATGGTGTCTTTGGCACACCATTAAGGCCAAAGGACAGCTTATGAATGTAAGATCTCTCCTTCTACCTGGTGGTGCCTGGAGATCAGACTTAGGTCATTGTGCCAGTGCCCTTAATGCCCCAGACATCTCACTGGCTCCAGACTTAACTTTGGATGAGAATTCTGTTTTCCCCCAATGTGTTTACCTTGGATTTCTCTCTCTCTCTCTCTCTCTCTCTCTCTCTCTCTCTCTCTCTCTCTCTCTCTCTCTGTGTGTGTGTGTGTGTGTGTGTGTGTGTGTGTGTATGTGTGTGTTGCTTATCTCTCTTCTGCTCTGCACTCTTCAGATATCCTGTCCTTACCTTGGTAGAATTCTAAAGCTCTTCCTTTGGATCTCTGCAAAACTATTTGTTCCTGATTATAATTCTTCACCTTTACTAGGTGTTGTCCTTCACTTGCAGGTACAGGCACAGAAATATTTTCTCACTTCTTACCTCTCTTTTGGTGGCTTTTGCTCCACTTCTCTGAGGACAAAACCCCAATTTATACAGCTACCAGCAACTCTGTTTTCATTTTAAAAATCTTTCCACATTTAAAAATCATATAAATTACCAATTTTATTTAGGATTTAATTGCAGAGGATATAATTCCAGAAGGTTTCACGTATCTGTTATTTATAGTCTTCAACATTAATTTTGCTATTGATATAACTAAAAACAATGCAACAATTATTTCATTTTATGTAAATCAACAGACAGTAATTTATTTTAGAACTACTTTAATGAGATAGGAAATTTTTGTTAACTTCATTTTGGATCTGAACAAAACAAGAGTTAGAGAAATTTGGCCAGGGAAATGGCTCAATGTTAGTGCTCCTGCCAAGGCTGGTGAATTGAGTTTAATCTCTGCATTTTACAAGGCTGAAAGAGAAAACAAACACTTTCCAGTTGTTCTCTGACCTCTGCATACAAAGGACAGCATGCATGTAAATATGTAAATAAGTAAAATTTAAAAAGAAAAGTCAGTTCATCTCCTGATATTTCTGGGTCTGATTTGGTGAACAATATTATAGAAAAACTTTACAGAATCTGTACATATAAAATATGAACTGTTAAGTTATATATTTGACAAATAAATTAAGTATGCTGAGGCTATTAAATTAGGTCTATGAAAGAAATGTCTATGTATTGGGAACAAATATAGTCTCTAGAATTATACTTTGTGCCTGCTTCTCTGTTGTGTCCTGGGATCTGCTGTTAGCTAACAAGGGTTTCATAGTTGATCTTTTTATTTATTTATTTTTATTTTACATATCAATTCCAGTTCCCTCTCCCTCCCTCTCTCCCTCCCTCTTCCCCTTTTTCTCACCCTCCCATGCCCCTCTCCCCGACCACCCTCCCCTCCCATCCACCCCCCCCCCACTCCACAAGTAGGGTGATACCTTCCATGAGGAGTCATCTAATTCTGTCAAGTCCTTTGGAGCAGGGACTAGGACCTCTCTCCTGTCTCTAGGTTAAGGTAGTATCCCTCCATGGGGGATGTGTCCCCAAAGTCCTTTTGTGCACAAGAAATACATCCTAGCTCCACTGTCTGAGGTCCCTTAGACTGCTCAGGCTTTCTAGCTGAGACCCATATTCAGGGGGTCTGAGTCAGTCCCATGCTGTATTCCCAGCTATCAGTCTGGTGGCCCATTAGCTCCTCCTTGTTCAGGTCAGCTGACTCTATGTGTTTCTGCAGCCTGGTCTTCTCCTCCTCTCTGTATCTGGATTCCAGTTTGGCTCAGTGTTTAGTTGTGGGTGTTTGCTTCTGTTTCCAACAGGTACTAGGTGAGGGCTCCATGATGGTGGGTAAGTTTAGTCATCGATCTCATTATCAGGGAAGGGCATTTATGGTAGCCTTTCCACTACTACTCAAATTAGTAGTTGGGGTCAGTCTTGTAGGTCTCTGGACATTTCTCTAGGTTCAGTTTTTTCTTCAAACCTATAATGGCTCCGTCTTTTATGCTTCCTCTCTCTTCTCTTCTGCCGTGTATTCCTCCCCTGACTCAATCTTCCTAGTCCCACGTGCTTTCCTCTCTTCCCCTTCTCTTTCTCCTAGTTCCCTCTCTACTCACTGCCCCCCCACTCCCCATATGACTGGAGATCTTGTCCCTTTATCCTTCTGTGAGGGACCTTATATGAATCTCTTAGGTTCCTCCTTGTATCCTAGTATCTCTGGCGGTGTGAATTATAGGCTGGTGATCCTTAGCTCCATGTTCCTCTTTATGTGACTGGGTTGTCTCAATTGGGATGGTTTCTTCAAGTTCCATCCACTTGCCTGCAAATTTCAAGATTCCAGTGTTTTTTTCCGCAGAGTAGTATTCCATTGTGTAAATGTGCCACATCTTCTTTATCCATTCTTCAGTTGAGGGGCATCTAGGTTGCATCCAGGTTCTTGCTATTATAAATAATACTGCTATGAACATGGTTGAGCACATGTCCTTGTTGCATGGATGTGGATCATTTGGGTATACGCCTAAGAGGGGGATTGCTGGGTAGACTGAGTCCCATTTTCGTGAGGAACCACCATATTGATCTCTATATATGTGTTTCTAGATGTAAAAAAATCCTAGTTGTAACAGTGCCTTTAGAGACTCTAGCATTTCATTTAGAAGCTTATGCATGTACACCAAACTATTACCTAACTTGTTTATAATTCTGAGGCTAGTGAATTACCATGATGGCTGTTGACAAAATGCAATTGTGTAGTGGAATAAAAGTCACATCCTGAGGATATTGTCAGAAACTTTTGTTCCACCTAAATCCAAATTTAGAATGTATCAGCCAAGCTTGTTGAGGTATGTCTAGAAGCACATTATTTCACTTTTCATAGTAACTGCCACATCTTCCTGATTTAGACCTCTGTTGTCTCACCACATAGAAAAATATAATCTCTCCTCCTAGGTTGTTGTTCTCTATTTAGCTATGTATGGTATGTACCCAATAAATGTTGTTGACATTGCATTCCTTATATGTCTGCATTGTATTTTTCTGGATAAAATCAGTATGTACTGCTTCCTTTGTTTTCAATATGTAACCACCAATGTTTTGCAAAAGTATGATCTGGGGAACAGTTATTTGGGGAAAATCAAGGCATTCCCTCTTACCAATGCAGATTCCTGATGCCCAATCTAGGTTTGTTGAGTCAAAATATCCTACATAAGAGGTGCTGGAATATTTACTTAAAAGAATAATTTAATATGTTTTTATGTCAACTAAATGTTGAAAACCAGGGCCCAAAGCATACCTTTTCTTTTTTAGCTCAACAAAAAGGACCATGTTATTATTGTTTTTATGTTTATGTGGTAGTTGACTGAAAAAATAATAACTATGAAAGTGCATCTTATTTGCTAAATTAATCAGAAAATTTCCAGGAAGAAGAAGATGGACAAATCCACAACTACAGACTGCTAGAGTCTGCAAGAAAAGAAACAGGAAGGAATTAAAAATTAGGCATCCTATAAAGTGGGTGGTGATGGACAGACCTGAGTGTGATAACAAAGTTAAGAAGGAAAGTTTAGGAAGTAGAACATAGGGAGAGAGATTTCTTAGCCCAAACAGGTAGTATTCAGCTTCAAGTGCTGGGGTGAAACAACTACACAGAGTTGCAGTCACTGCTTCGAACAAAGGGTCAACCACAGAAACATCACTGTGAATTGCTAGTTAAATTACAGTGCATATTGTTTTAACAGGCACTGAGAGAAACTGATAGTTGAACACACCATAAAAATTTCTCTAAAATATGATGCATAGTGAGTGTCAGCAAACATAAGATAATTGAAATACATGTTGGTAGTCTATCTGCTGTAAAAGAATGGAAGTAGAAGTCAAGAACAAGAGAAGGTAGCGAAAATACGAATATTTGAAGAGACCAAGAATGAAAAGGTCATTGAAGAGATCAGGTTGGAAAGGTAAGAATCCTTGCAATTGCACAGAAATGAAAACACAGTACACTAGAATATGCAAAATGAGATGAAAACAGTTCTAGCAAATAAAGAAATTATAAGGTAATCTCCCTGGTGATTATGATGTAAAAGCTCTTAATAAAGTACTGGCAGAATGAATTAAACAACACATTACCATATCATTCACTGTGACTAAGTTGGCTTCTAGTCAGAAGTGGCCCAATATATAACATCAACAAATGCAATACAGAGCACAAATAAAATTGATGGAGAAGAGCTACATGGTTATCGCAACAGATGCAGATAAGGTTGTTGACAATCCTCACCTCTTTTCATGATACAGTATCCTTGAAGGAACAGAAGGAGGACAACTCAACCTAGGAAAGGCAATAGATAATGGACTTTCAGCCAGAATTATGCTAAATAGAGGAAAAACTCAAATGATTTCAATGAAAATCAGGAATGGGACAGGGTTGCCATATTTTCCGTTCTTACTGAAAGAAATAACCTTGAAGTCTTAATTAACAAAAAGACAGAAGAAAGAAATAAAAGGGGTAAAAAATGGGAAATCAAGAAGTCAAATTATCCCAATTTGCAGATGACTTGGTGATATATACATAAGAGATTTTGGTAAAGGATCTACCATAAAACCCTTAAAACTGATAAACACATTCTGCAAAGCATCAGGTAACAAATTTAACATGCAAGAGCCATAATCAGTAGCTTTCCTATATACAAATGATGGACATATTAAGAGAGAAATTACAAAAAAAAAGTCTCGTGCACAGCAATATTCAAGAAATAGTAAGAGTAGGAAAGATGACTGAACTGTTAAAGGCTAGACACATACCCCAAAATATAAGACAATTAATAAAACCCCAATGACCAAGCCTAGACACATAAATGAAATTCTTTCACAATGAAAATTTTTATTGAAGAGTAATAGCTAATGAAATCTAGAAGATGGAAAGACAAACTATAGGACAATGGGAGGTGGGAAGGGCCCTTTTAAAAGAGATCTTAGTGAATGTGCACAGGTGGCTGCAGCTGAGGCCATATCATGCTAAAACCTTAAGGCTAGGCCAGTACAGATGCCTGAATGCTAACAAAATCAGTACAGAGATTTTTATTTTTTTGATTTTTCGAGGTAGGATTTCTCTGTGTAACAGCCCTAGCTGTCCTGAAACTTGCTCCGTTGATCAGGCCGGCCTCCGACTCATAGAGATCCGCCTGCCTCTGCCTCCCAAATGCTGGGATTAAAGGTGTTTGACACCATTGCCTGGCAGCTTGTGTTCACCTAAAGATCAACTGATAAAATTATGGTATTATATAAATTTTAGAGTTTTATTTAGCCACAAAGAAGAATAAAGTTATGTCACCTGTGGGAAAATGGTTTGAAATTGTCATTATTGTGCAGAAGTATCCTCTGAGGTTAAAATCTTCTGTCTTAGGCGTGGTGTGTGTGTGTGTGGGGGGGGTGACCTCTCAAGACATTGGGTGTAAAGGGAAAGTAAAACACAGGGTGTTTTAGAAAGAGGTGAAACCATCCATCCATGGGGAAGCTCTCTAAAGGAAGGTAGTAACTGACTTAAATTAGCTTCAGAAGTTCCCTGAAACTGACAGATTCATTAGGGCCCTTCCTTCCCAAGAGTACCTGAGCAGAGAATACTTTCTCCCAGACTCACCTAGTCACCTGGGGGAAGCAGAGACTGGTTGAACTAAACAAAAGTTAGCCACGTGGAGGTCCTGGGAAAGGACTGTCTTCAGCCTGCTGAGCTGCCTGTAGCTACGAAGTGTTCTTCAGGTTTTTAGTGAGCTGTCACCCATTCTGTTGTGGGGATTGGTGATGCTGTTGTCATTGTGTCATTTCTGCTCCTGGAAGTAACCCCTCTCTCATATCCTCAGAAATAACCCCAATAAAACTCATGGGTTCACCAAATTGATCGCTGGCGGTATCCATACCTTTTTTTGTTGATGGCTTCTTTCTAAGGGGTGTGTGTGTGTGTGTGTGTGTGTGTGTGTGTGTGTGTTTCTGTTTTGCATCTAACCAGAAAAGCTGTGCCACACAATAATAATATTAAGTAATTATATATATTAAAAAAACAGCATTAGAAAGATAACTGTCCTGTTTTCTCTCATACATGAATCTCAGATTTTTAGACAGATGCAAAGTCACACATCTGTATATGATATTGAGAGTAAAATAAGACTAGGTGATGGGAGAAAAGACACATAATCTAACTTAAACTTCAATTACACAATCCCACTCTTGTTTATAAACATCTGCTATATAAATCCAGATGTGGAAAAGGGTGAGTTAAGGACATTGTGCTTGTACAAGGCAAACAGGTTTTAAGTGGCTGCTAGAAAACTGTGTATGAATTGATAATATGAAACTGCTGCCAAAAATGGTGAACTATTTTTTACCTTAGCCACAATGCTATTGCAAAATCAGTTAGAATAAAAAAAAAAAAAAATCACCATAATGACATCCCCATTACAATGCTTTGGCCACAGACACGCACCATCATTTAAATAGCCTAATTGTAATGTGAATAAGATTATTCAGATATAGTTTTTTCTATCTGGTACGCTATCATAAAGTGTGATAGTCAGCTTTGCTAAATATAGCAAAATGCTTACAGCAAGAAAAATAGTATCCAAATTTTGTTTCATGCAATGCCTCTCGTGGACAAGGACACATCTGGAGATGAGCTTCCAAACAACATGGAGTTTAGAAAGGTATGTTCTGCCAGGAAGAGAAGATTTGTAAGAAAACACAAGAGCTGTTTTTCTGTACTTGAGGGATTTTTCTGTGGAAGTCCGTAGTATCATTCCAATTTTAAATTGTTTATTTGTAGAGATCTTGATTAGATATATTGGAATCCATTTCAAGAATCCTTCAACAGTGCTCTTATTTCAGACCTTGGCTTGCAGTAGAGGATTAAGTGAGGAAGGTAGAGCATATTATCTTCCCTAGAAAATACTGTGACTAGAGAGACTCCCATTAAACACCATGCCAGATCCTCTTAAAGCTCCCAAGGTAAATTTCCAAATATTCTCAGCTTTCTTTCCTATTACATACTATGTTGTTGTTGTACACTGCTTTCTACACTGTATTTGCATATATATGTCTGTTCAGATTACTAAGTGTATTCTACTGGTAATAACGAGCTTTTAAAAGTGTTCGCATATATCCATGACGAGCATATGTCTAAGACACCAAAGGGAATGGAGGACAGATTTACTCAAGCAAGCATTAGTATTAATACAGGAATACACTTTCAATGGGATTAATAGGATAAACCCAGTGAATTGATTTAGCAGCAAGAAAGTGCATTGTCAACTTGGTTATTAGTGATAAAAGATATTTATTGTCCTCTCTTAAGAAGAGAAAGCCAAGGATGACATTGGCTCCACTCATTAACAAGGACAGAACTCCCACAGTACCCCTTGACACAGATAGCTATGTTCAAGGAAGAAACAAGTGAATCATGATGGTGACTTATGTAGATGTTGGCTTTCATTGGGGACAAGAACCTTTCTGAAAACCTCTCCATGTTTCTGTAGAAGTCTGGTATGTAGTGAGTGCTGTGGCCACATGAAAGAGGGGACCTGGACAGTAGTGTTGGACCAGTGTTTGTCAGTTGAGACCCTTCTGGCTATATGGATAGGAGGCTTGTTCAGCATTTCAAAAATCGTGTGTGTCCTGTTGACCAAAAGTTAGTTATTCTTCCCAACCTTTTCGAGACTATTAGTATCCTCCAGGTACACAACTCCTAGAGGGCACTAACATCCCACAGAGAGTCAGTTACAATTCAAGGCGCGCACTTTGAGAACTCAGATAAATGTAGAAAGAAGACGAAGAAGTAAATACGTGCCCAGGAAGCAGCATTGTCTGTCACATGGATATTTCAGATTATAAATTAAGATATATGATTCAACGTGAAAGCATTGAAACAATTTTAACACATTTCCTATTGATTGGCTACTTAACATAAGTAAGATAGGTTACTTCCTCAAAAGAGGCGGGGAGGGGGGGGAGTTGAGAATTAAAATGTAACAAGACAGCAAGGAATTTGTAACTATGCAGTGCAAACCAGGAAATTTATGGCCTGCATACATAGAGAGGTAGAGATTTAGTTTTATAGGGAAAATTTATAGGGGATGTAGCTACATTGTATCATAAAAGTTACAGCCATAAGCATCTTGCATGGGAAGGAAATTTGGATTTGCATCTGAATAAAAACAAATAGGTGCTGAATAGCAACAATCAAGATGACACTGTTTAAGGATGTATGGAATGTGTATTTTCCTAATTTTGAGGAAATCCCAGAGGTCCAATAGTATCATTACTGAATCAAGCATATAGGAGAATATCCCTGGAAAACAAAACCATTGCACAGCTTGCTTCCAATTTGAAAGAAAATGCATTGCTACTCAACTAGTTGACAAATCCACATGTGCACAAAATAAAACCACATGGCTCAGAGATTGTCATAAATCTTAATTACACCTAAATTCCATATTGTAACATTTACGAAATAGTTGCCTAATACTTACTATATTCTGTGACTGCATTTGACAAATGTTTGTTGAGATAAGCTTCATGTACACATTTCCCTTTAAATTTACTCACATATTACTATTTTTCTGTCTTCTGATATAATATAGATTTAAACATTTACTCTTAGATTGTTCTTTTTCATTTCACTGTGTATTTATTATAGTCCATACATATCATTGACATTGAATTTCTTTTTTTTTTCTCTCTCTCTTTTTTTGAGACAGGGTTTCTCTGTAGCTTTGGAGGCTGTCCTGGAAGTAGCACTTGTAGACCAGGCTGGTCTCTAACTGACAAAGATCCTCCTGCCTCTGCTTCCTGAGTGCTGGGACTACAGGCATGTGTCACTAACCGCTGGCTTGTTTAATAATTTTTAATAATTTTTTTCTGTGTAGTAGAAAACTGCTGATAATTTTGAAAAGTTTAGTCAAAGAAACAATTTTGCAGGAAAATACTAGAGAAGCAGATATATTTCACCCATGAATAGTTCTAATACAGACTTACTGAACTATACTTTCTAGCATGATTTCTCTTCTGTTGAATAGGTCTTAAGTACAATTAAGGAAATGTTGGTTACCATCAACACATGAGTGACACTACTTTACATTTAGGAATATCTTGCCTTGGGGGTCACTGCTGTGGTTCATAGGTGTCACAGTTGGGTAGACTATTAATTGTTTAACTCACTTGGCAGCTGTATACTAAGTACTTCTAGCCCCTATGAAAGCTAGAATGCAGAAATTCAAGTTAGATCTAGCTAGAATCACTCAAGTTCTGTGTTCTAAATGTGCACTGCATTAAGCATTAGGGACTTACCTTCAACCACTGAGAGACAACCAAGTTCAATAACAATAGTTTATGTTTTTTATTGGTTACCCAGTACCAAGTGGCCAGCCCTGAAATATATACACACAGTGGACTCATCATCAGGTTGTATTTATGTATTTGTGCATATATATATATATATTTGTTTTGTTATACTTAAGCAATAGTAATGAAAGAAAAAGGTTTTTAGAATGGATGTTTTGAGAGAGCCTGAAGGGAGGAAAGAGGGAGGGGGCCCATATATATTTTGTAATTATTTGCCTATACTATTGAGTAGAGTTTCTTCAGTAGGAATACATAGGGTAGAGTAGTATTTCTAATTTGTGCTCTGCATCTTTCCAGAAAGCACTTGAAGGAATTAGTCTATCAAATCACTATGACTGCTGGTTTGATATCTTTTCTGAGGCTGTCTTTTGGCAAAGATTAGTCATATTTTTAAGCGCGTGAGTCACAGTGATCAGCCTCTTTGAAGAGACTTTATGATTGAAAAAATGGAGTTCTGTGGTACTTCCTTGAATTTTTTTTTTTTTTTTTTTTTTTTTTTTTTGCTTCACTCGGCCTCCTCCCAGTGTTCCAGTCATCACTGAGTGATCACTGTGTAAATGAGCGCTTTCCTGTCTTCCCTCCCTCTCACCCCTCTCCATCTCTCCAAAGGATACACCAACACCACTGAGTACTAATGTTCATGTTTAGAAACTGAAGTAGAAATCTGAAGTTCTCTGTATTACTTATCATCATCATTACACATTTAACAAAGCACCTACATTTTTTCCCTCACAATGACATTTTAAAAATAAGATTATTTTAGCTTGAATGTATCCTATTGAAACTATACACCATATGTGAAAAAAAAAAAAAACAATTAGATGTTGAAAGACTGAGTTAGAGAAAGTAATAGATCAGAGATGAGGAAGACATCTTAAAGGAACCAGAATAAACTTTTCTATTAAAAACTCCCTCATCAGATGGAAATGGTGGTTGATAAGGAGGAACTGAAATGGAAATTGTAACCCTTTCCCTACCTTAGCTAAAGCCTGGAGGTGCATTATTCAAGCCTAGTGCAATTACCAGTTTTAGTTTTCTGGTTAGCTATTCTCAACATCTTTACTTCAGCAGAGTGAGAATCAGTCAAAGGGAAGAGAGAGGGGCCTAAAAGCAAAGGCTGCAGGGTAAATGCCAGGTGAACCCACCATTTTTGTTGGCTTTACAGGAAGTCACATTCAATGATTTTTAAAAAAATTTAAATTAGAAACATTATTTTACATACTATCCCAGTTCCCTTTCCCTCCCACCTTCCCATTCCCCCCCACCAACCCCCCCACTCCAACCCCATCCACTCCCAGGGAGGGTGAGACCTCCCATGGGGGAATCATCAAGGTGATCTTAAAGCTCTCCCAGAGACATAACTTTTTACAGAGAGGAGGCCACACCTACTAAATCTCCCCAAGCAGTGCCACCAACTGGGGACCAGGTATTCTAACACCCCAGCCTTTGGGGACTTTATTATTCAAAGTCTCAAAATCACTCCTCATCCTTTTGTGTTTTTCTCTTTAAGAGAGAAACTGAGCTCTGTGATCTCCCTAAGCCAAAGACTGCAGAGGAGGAATCAAATCTGCAAACAAATCATTAGAAGACATAATCTCAATAGTGGACTCTTGCCATCTGTCATCAGGGGCCATTCATCAGTTCAGTACATAAACTAGGATCTTCTGAAGGGCCCAGCCCCATAACAGAGGCGCAATGAAAGCCTGGTCTAAGGAGCTTTTATTCATCAGAGGGATGCCTAGTGATGTTTATGCATCTAAATTTCTGGGGTAGATGGAAGGGTGGTGTAACTCCAAACCCAGCTCTTCTTGTCACTTGCTCTCTGCAGAGGAAAAGCAGAACAAGGCCCAGAGACCCAGGGATTGGTAAGGAAGATTTGACAGTGGAGGGGAAGCATGAAAATGTAGTTAGTACAGGGAAACTTGTGTGAATGTCTTAAAGAGATTTACTGAGGGAAGTTTCCTCAACATAGCACTGAGTGGTACATCTCTGGGTCAACGTATACTCATGTTCTTGTGACCGCTGCTCAGATACCTGACAATTTCTGAAAATGAAAGTTCTATTTATCCAAGTTCCTTGATGGTCCCCTACAAGTCATATTTCTTCTTTCCAATCTCCTCAGCTCCAAATCTATGAAGCAAATGCTTTTCCTGTTGATAAAGTACTGCATACGTGTTGTCTCTGTGTTTCAGCAAAGTACCCGGAACGTTTCCTTCTCTGAATGTCTGTCATTAATTCATAGTATATCTGGCCATTTCTTATGAGCTCACTTTTCACTTATGCTGTCAGTTTGTGTGATTGTCAAATTTAGTTCTCTACTATTCCAGATAGCATCTAAAACTCTTCCTAATTGAAGTCTGTACTGAACTTAAACGTATCATTTGCTTTGGTTTTAGTATTATTCAATGAAAATGAATTCTTGTCACATAGTAGAGATCATGCAAAATTCTGTGGATAGTAGCTAATGATTGCTCCACCATCAGATGCTTCTAGGGACAAGGCTTATACTCAGCTTTCTTCAAGTACAACTTATATGTGCTCACTCATCTCTCCCAAAGGTTTTCTTCATCCCCATCCCATATCCAAGGAAGGAAATTAGTTTGGTTATATAAAGTCAGGGATAATGCTCAAATATAATTGCTACTGGGTCTTTGTACTGTTTGAAATCATTGTTCTTTCCTTCAAAATGAGAAGTTCATGTCGGCATTTCCCAGCCTCACTCCTTTTTCCATACTGTGTTGGAGAATTGATAAGCAGAGTTACTTTTTAAATTTTGGTGGCTTCTCTCTTCCTCTCATGCTGTGCTAGGGTAGATGAAAAGACTCAAGATCCATGGTTTTCCTTCTATTCAAGTGAGTCATCACAGCCTTTTTTGTTTTTCCGTTTCTTTTAATATATTTATTATTTTTCTTATTTTATGTATTAATTCCAATTCCCTCTCTCTTCCTCCCTCCCATCCCACTAGTCCCCTCCAATCTCACCCCCCTACTCCACAAGGAGGGTGATGCCTTCCAAGAGGGATCATCAAACTCTGCCAGGTCATTTGGAGTAGGGACTAGGCCCTTCCCCCTGCGTATCCCTCCATGGGGAATTGTGCTCCCAAAGTCCTTTCATGCACCAGGGATACATCCTGGTTCCACTGTCAGAGGTCTCTTAGACTGCCCAGGCCTTCTAATTGAGACCCATGTTCAGGGGGTTTGAGTCCGGTTCAATGCTGGTTTCCCAGAAATCAGTCTGGGGCAGCCTTATACTTTTAATATTTAAAATATGACACTCTTAATGTGAGTGCAGTATTTAAGGGATAAGTTTCAGACTTCAAAACAAAACCAGAGGCTTCAATTTACCAATTAGTGAGGGCTCTTGCATGAAGAATAGAGCAGACTTTATTATATGTATATGTGTATATTTGTAATATGTTTGTTCTTAAGATGTCTTACTTGACAGGCAAATAGTAAGGTACTCATGGTTGTTTGGAAAATGATTGGGACATCTTCAAAATGTTCTATTTTGGAGACTGGAGAAATCTTACTGCTCTTACTGAGGACCCAGGTTGGATTTTCACACCCTCTTGGCAGCTCATGATCACCTGTAATTCTAGTTCCATTGCTGTCTTCTGGAATCCACAGGTCTTTGTATTCGAGAAATACAGATAATACTTGCTTGGGTGCACACACACACACACACACACACACACACACACACACACACACACACACACACATTCTCTCTCTTAAAAGTTTTAAAGAGATAATTTAAAAATATTTCTAACATACCCTCAAGTGTTTAACAAGATGCTAGTAATAATCTAAGTTGAAAGTCTCCATCCATGGGAGACTTCATCTGAGGACAGAATCCTGGTCTTTTCCTATGCTTGCAAACACTTTTCAAGAACTGTCATAAAATCAAAACAAAGCCAAATCTCCAAAAACTTGAACAACTTTCTATGATGCTTACAGTCTTTAAGGTAGTAAATAACTTATGCCACCTTAAAATCTATTCATAGTATTTCAGAGATGGGGAAGTTACTGCACTGAGAGACTGAAGGGGTTACATTTTCATGGTATTGAAGTTTCAGAATGGAGATTAAAACAGAATTGCTGCCAACTTTAGAGCCATCTGTTGACTGAATAGCACAGTCTTGTAGTAAGCCTCAGGACACAGCAGAGTGCCAGTACTCAATCCTCCTCAGCCAGCATCATCTCATGTGACTTAGCATCCGTTCTGGATCTGACAGCAATTCAGACGCTGTTCATCATGAGACATTCTGGTCCATGACTGTCATGCAAGCAGAGTCAACTGAAAACCTTGTTCAAAGTAATGTGCCTCTTTTGTCATGTTTATTTGGAGGAAAACCACTTGGAGTAAGATGAAAGAAGGAAGAGGAAAAAAGCAAGGGATCAAGACTATCAAAGGAAAGAAGCCAGGGACATATGAAAAGAGATTATATTTTAGCTGTGTATTAAGAAGAGTAGAAATTAATGAAAGTAGAAATTAAACTGCCCAGGACAATAAAGAGACCTAACAAAAGGAAAGTTGTGAGAGGTATTTGGATAATATGCTCAAAGCACATAATGTATTTTTATAAAATAATTACAACATTTAAAGTAATAAAATCACTTTTAAAAGCTAGGGTAGGGACTGGAGAGATGGCTCATTGGCTAAGAACAGTTGCTGCTCATGTAGAAGAACCGGGTTTGGTTTCCAGCACCCAAATTGGGGTGGCTCTCATCTGCCTGTAAGTCCTGTACTAGAGGATCTAATGCCCTCTTCTAGACTTCACAGGCAATGCGTGCATAGGGTGCACATACAGATAAACAAACACACACACACACACACACACACACACACACACACATACACACACACTCACCCACAAACCAGAGAAGATTAGGTAAAGGTATGCAGATCATAATAAATGGAGTTAGATCTGCAATCCTATGCTTCTGGAACCCAACAAAGAAATGATAAAAAGATAATAAAGTGTATTATAGCTTTATTTAGTTGTCAGCATTACAAACATATTTAATCTTATTATTTGTAATCTGCAATCAGTAGTGCACAAGGAATTCTCTATCTTGATTGCTACTTTGGAGCAAATGTTTCTAACACTGGATACTATGGGACTCAGCAGGAAGGGGTCATAGCTGCCCTGTTCATTTGAAGTCATGTTGCACCCAAGTCATTCTATAGCACAATAAACAATATTGTTTTATTTCTTTAGACTTGTTTATAATCATTTTCTTTCAGAAACATATATGGATGCCCTATGCTTTCAGATTAAGATCGGATTAAGCCCAACTAATTGATTTCTTTTGTCAGATATATGCCCTTATTTCTGCCTCTTTAAGGAACTATCTCATGGTTGACGTCTCTCCATAGGTAGAAACCAGAGCAAAAGTAACAATCTTGTTCTGAGACTATAGAACTTTTTACTGCCATAAGGTGTGTGATGAGGAGACAGATAACACACCACAAAGCCAAGACTCACTCGCTAGCCTCCTCACTCCTGTGCTTATACTACAGGCAGACAGATTTTATGAACTCCAGATTATCGGACTTCTCAGATATCCTCTGTTATGAGAGTACGTTAACTGGTCACTAGCAAGGGATTCAATCATGTCTTCATTCGTCTTAAATTGTGTGATAAAACACTTACCAAACTTGTGGTAGGAAAGGGAGTATTTTCAGCTTACGTTCCCAGGTAAGAGTCTGCCAGTGAGGGGAATCAGGTCAGCAGCTTCCGGAAGACACTATGGAAGAAGGAAATGAAGCAGAAGATGTGGAGAATGCTGGTGCTCACTTGACTGCTCAGGCCCATTTATTTATTGTATTTATCTGTGTGGTACTAGGGATTGGACACAAGGCTTCATTTGCATGAGACAAGCACTTGAGCACTGAACTATATCTACAGTCATTTCTTTTTTTCTATTTTAAAATTATTTTTTATTGAAGAATTATGTATATATATGTATTTATATATAAATTATTTTTTTCTTTCATAATATTTTTATTTAAATTTGAAATGAGCTTGTTTTACATGTGAATCCCAATTCCTTCACCCTCTGCTCCTCCTCTGTCCCTTCTAAACCCCCACCCCATCCCCTTTCTTCTCCCCAGGGAGGGTGAAGCCTTCCATGGGGATCTTAAAAGTCTGTCATATCAGTTGGAGAAGGGCCTAAGCCCAGCCACTGTCTAGGCTGAGGGAGTATCCCTCTATGTGGAATAGGCTATCAAAGTCCATTCGTATACTAGGGATAAATATTGATCCATTACCAGAGGCCCCCTAGACTGCCCAGGCCTCCTAACACCCAGGGGATCTGAATTGGTCCTGTGTTGGTTTCCAGCTAACCGTCTGGGGTCCATGAGCTCCCTCTTGTTCAGGTCAGTTGTTTCTGTGGGTTTCTCCCGCCTGGTCTTGACCCCTATGCTTATCATTCCTCCCATTCTACAACTGGATTCCAGGAGTTCAGCTAGTGTTCAGCTGTGGGTGTCTACTTTTGCTTCCATCAGCTCCTTGATGAAGACTTTAGGATGGCACATAAGGTAGTCATCAATCTCATTATCGGGGAAGGGCATTTAAGGTAGCCTCTCCACTATTGCTTAGATCGTTAGTTGAGTTCATCCTTGTAGATCTTTGGACATTTCCCTAGTGCCAGATTTCTCCTTAAATCTATAATGGCTCCCTCTGTTTTGTTTCTTTTGTCTTGTTCTCTATTCTTTCCCTGACTCAATCTTCCTGCTCCCTTATATTCCCCTAACCCCTACCCTTCTCCCCTTCTCTTCCTCCTAACTTCCTCTCCCCTCCCACCATGCTCTCAATATGCTCAGAAGATCTTGTCCCTTTCCCCTTTTCCAGAGGACCATGCATGTCTCTATGAGGGTTCTCCTTTTTTCCTAGCTGGTCTGATGGTATGAATTGTAGGCTGGTGATCCTTTGCTCTATGTCTAAAATCTATATAGGAGTGAGTACATACCATGTTTTTACCTTTTTGTGACTGTATTACCTTACTCAGGATGGTTTCTTCTAGTTCCTTCCCTTTGCCTTTGAATTTCAAGATTCCATTTTTTTTTTTTTGTTTTTTTTTCCCCACTGAATAGTACTCCATTGTGTAAATGTACCTCCATCCCTTCTTCAGTTGAGGGGCATGTAGGTTGCTTCCAGGTTCTGGCTGTTACAAATACAGTCATTTCTTTACTTGTGATTTTCAAGACAGGGTCTCACTAAGTTGCCCATGAAAGCCATGAACTGATGAATTTTTTTTTTTTCTGTCACAGCCTCTGAAGAAGCTAAATGTATAGGCCTTTGACTCCAAGACCAGTTCTTTGCATGACCATTTTCTTCTCATTTTTAATTAGATTTAAATCCCTTGAAGAAATAAATGATAGAGCATACACACTTAAGTGTGCTATATTATTGACTTGCATGACACAAGAAAATACAGAACAAATATTTTTCTCCAAAAAGTAAAATAAAAGAAAGAAAGAAATAATTTAGTTGTGTAACATAAATTTGAATCAAAATACACAAGTGCTTATGCTGTGTTGCTTGTTCGGGATATCTACCAGCTGCAATGAGTCAATCACATAGATCTGTTTAATCAGAATAACAAAGTCACCATATTTCTTTCCTATTCCCTTTAACCAAAGTTACTGTTATTTTTTTTTAATTTGGCTACTTAGTTCAAAAATAGAATAAACATTTTCAAAGTCTTGCTTATCTGGAGTTAACCTGTATAGGGTAGTTATAGATTGTAATAAACATTATAAGTGGAAAATAAGTATGAGGTTTATTTGATAATACTGAATAGTGATAGTTAGGAACTAGCAGCCAGCTGACCCCCGCCCCCGATGATGGGCCGGATGTTCATGGCCTTGTCATTGCTACATCAGCCTTACCTGGGGCTCAAGCTTTACCTGGCTGCCAGAGGACTCAGTTACGCATGCCCAAGCCCCCCCCCCTTTTTTAAAGCAAGCGCACCAAGTGCGTCTCTCCCTCTTGCTCTCTCTTTCTCTTTCTCTCTCTCTCTCCCTCCTGCTTTCGGTTGGCCTCCAGCCACCCCCTCTTTCTCTCCCTTCTCTCAATAAACTCCACATGGGTGCTGAGTCTCGTGTTTGTGTTTTATAGGCACTAATTGCATCAAAAGAACAACAGCGATATAAGATTTCACAAGGGGCAACTGTGATAAAAGGTAAACATGAAGTTTCATTTTCCTTTACTTGTCCACAGACAGGTTCCAGGCAATAGACAGTAGAAACTATATTTCATAGTTTCACCTGGTCAGTATTTGGACAAGACAATCATTCCTTTGAGGGTTAGAGTGTGTACATCTTGCCTCCCTACAACAGGATGAGGTCTGGTACCTGGCATTTATGTTCTTGGAGTACATGTTGGCCAGCGGAATGAGGGTTTTCAATAAGCTCCACAATTACCTTGACTGCAGAGAAATTAGGTTCATATAATTACATATGATGAAAATAACCATCTTTGAATGATGGATGAGCATCCAGTATAGTCACATGATCAGAGGTTTAATGTTGGTACAAAATGGAAATCACATCCCCTGAGCATTTCCAAGTAAAGCTGTGGCTTGCAGAAATGGATATGGTATAGCCATCATGTGATAAAATAATAGAAGGGCTCTTTATTTATTTATATTTGGTTTGGTTCCAATAGGGCTTCCTTTTCAACGTCTGTGAATTTCATTATTGGAGGCATAAAGCTCAACTGAAAGGCATTTAATGAATAGTTTTAAAACTGCCACAGGGCTCTGAAAAATAACCATGACCAGAGACAAAAATGTATAAAGCTAGATAAGAAGTTTGACTTTTAAAAAGTATTGAAAAGTTAAATAGATCAGGAAAGATTTTGATGAAACACTGACTTAAAACTGTAAATATTTTCAAATGTGAGCAAATATATGAAATATTCATATCATGATAATCTTTTAGGTAATTTAGCATATTTTTCAAACTAACTTTTAATTATGTAAAGCATGATATCATTTAGTACTTAGAACAATATTTATATGAGTACGCAGTGATGTTGAGTACCTGTTTGTTTTGTTTTTTTTTTTTCTTTTGTAATCAAATAAACCAGAGAGATCCTCCTACGTCAGTAAACAAGAACACATGAATAAAAACATTCGTTTCTGGTGTCCTTTTTCCACACCCATTGGCTTCATTCTGGCTTTAGATACCTCTAATCACTCCCTTCATGTCATCTAAACACAAAATGGGAATATTTCCTCATAGTATTGGTTTAATTACCAGGATTGATTTTTCATTTTTAGCCATTGCCAGCTTTGCTCTTTCGATTGTGTTTTGATAACTTTAATAAACACACAGTAATAATCCTACCAGGTGGTTCTTTGGTGTGGGACTCTATATAAAGACATCTCGAGGAGCATCCCAATCACTAATGACATAGACCTCAGCTCAGGCCTGCAACTTCTCCCAACTTTTCCACCCAGACATTCCCTACCCTTCCCACTCTCTGGCATCAAGCCTTTCAAAATGTAGGTGCAATCATGCCATGCACTGTCAGGTATCTTAAGTGTCTTAAGTGATTGGCTGTGACACAAGAAAATAGAGAAACATAGGCAGCTTGTAGGCACATTCCTGCCACCTGCACAGCTGTCCCCTTATGCTTAATTCTCTGTGCACTGGCTGTATCAAATTGTCTGCCAATCCCCAACAGTGTGCGCTGCCTCTCTGGCCAGAGAAATTCTTTCCCTTTGCCGTTCAGCAAGCTTGTCTTTCAAGTTCAGTTTGAACGTCCTTCCAGTTGACTGGGAAATATCATGCACCCGTAGTAAAAATTTTACTATAAAAACAAATGGAAAATCAACAAATGGTTCTAAAATCCTCTAGCCAATTGGCTATTCATTAAATGCCGTTAAATACTTAGGATCACCATGTTTGGGGTACTATGTTAGAAAAGATGGCTGCAAAATAAGATCAAAACAGGGTTCTATCCTTCAAATGCCTGCAGTCTCTCATCTGTCTCCTTCCTGCTGTGCTTGCCTACTACTTAGATGCTCTATAGACTTCTGAGTGGAGCTTCAGCTCAGTCCCTTAAGGGAACTGAATGATGGAGACAATGATAGGCTCATGATAGCGGATGCTGAGAGCTGGGTTGGAAGTAGATCAAGCTGGTGCTATCTAAGCCTTTCAAACTTATCAAACATTTCAGTTTTCTTTTTTTAAATTCATTTTTATTTAAATTGAGAACAGTCTTACTTTACACACCAATTTCAATTTCCTCTAGCTCTCTTTCTCCCGCTTCTCCCCACTCCCCAACCCCCATCCCACCGGGTCCACGCCTCAGGGAGTGTGAGGCCTCCTGTGGGGAATCATCAAAGTCTGCCATTTCAGTTTTCTTAACTGTACTTCATAAGTAAAGAGATCAGCGCTCATGTGTATGCTGTAACAAGCTGCTTTGAAAAGCAATCATGAAAGCTTCATGTTAAGCATCAGCTGTGGGACTAGAGAGCCGGCTATGGATCTCCGCTGTGTGATTGGTCTGCATGAACATTTCCTTGTCTTCAAACCAGAGTCTCACTTTCTAGCTCCTTGCTGTTTACAATCAGCTTTATACCATAGGTAAGGACCAAGTCCAGTGAACAGGAGAGCTCTGTCCCCGGGTATTTCACCAGGCTTACAAATCAGCAGATATCAAAGCAATTGTTTCTCTCTAGACTCTTGGTATCTAGAACCTGTTTTTATGAGGGCACCGGCCAAGGCTCTGTAGCCTGAACACGGGTGCTGAGAGCTCTTTCTCTCATAATCCCACACCTTTGCTGTGAGGCTCAGCAGTGATGCCAGCACACACAGATGGACCAAGAGCCCAAGGCTGTGTGAAATGAGGACTACTCTGGATTAGATTGTTGTGCTCAAAAAAAATAAGAATGAGTCAGACCATGCCTAATTCCACAGGAAGGAGATTCGTCGCAGCAGAAAACATGTGGAGTTCATTTGGTCAGAAAGGAAATATTAACATCTTGAATTCCACATGGACTCTGACTCCTGCACATTCGTTGGATCGCTGACAGAGCCTTGTTATGGCTCAGCACAAGCATAATGGAGGAATTACAATAGGATGTTATGAAAAGGTGGATAAAAAATGGCCATTGTTATGGCAGATGCTTGTTCTTTATACATTGTTCCGAACCTCAGCCCTCAGACAGAGCCTCTACTTGATATGGTGCTCAGGGATTTTGAGAGGATTGAAACAAGAAGTGATTTTTTTTTACATAATGTTCCCTCAAATTCTATTTTGGCTGGATTCTGTGACATGCTTTTTGAAATAATGTATACTTAGAATGAAGCAGAAGAATACATTTGCTTCAACAATGTGGAAGTCAGCTGGTGTCTCACATGAATAATTTATTTATTTTTTTAGTGTCCTGTTTAGAGCTAAATTCTTTGTCATTCAAACATTGAAATTGCCTTAAATGTGCATTTGGGGGAAGAGTCTGTAATTACTTTGAATCTTTCCCCTTCCTTAATTGTTGGCATTTATTGTGTGCATCTGAAAGGAAGAACAGAATTTGTTCCTTTCTGGTTCTGTCTGTAGACTTGCTCCTCAAGTTCTGCTTTCTCATTCTCTGTAGCCTTAGGGGAAAGGTATCCTTCAGATGCATCCTTCGGTATTGCATGTGTATGTATGCATGCATTAATTATTTTTCTATGAGGGTTATGAAAAAGGTCTTTACAAACGATTTGAAAGAGGAAAAGAAACCAAGGCATTAAAAAGTATACCCAGTCAGGATCATTGTGTGCTAATATAGTTTATTTAGGAAGAATCTATAAGGAGAAGGTTATATAATCTCTGTTATAATTTCCAGAGTCTTCAGCTCATCTGAGACACCCAGGATTGCAAAAGATCAAACAGTACATTCGTTTCCACTTGAGACCCTTTAACATGTTTCGGCACTAATTTCATATTAATTGAATGTTTCTTTATAAATCCTTTGAAATGAACTATTTCATAAGAAAGAAATCAAACAATCTAAGGGCTTATAAATGGACTGATATAAATAAAGAAGATGTAGTACCTACAAGGAACGCTATTTAGTCATAAAAACAAACAACTATAAGTGACAGGATAGTTTGAACTGAAGATAATGTTAAGTGAAATAAG
Source organism: Phodopus roborovskii (assembly GCF_943737965.1). Lineage (NCBI taxonomy): Eukaryota > Metazoa > Chordata > Mammalia > Rodentia > Cricetidae > Phodopus > Phodopus roborovskii. Next base: position 24,058,704 of record NW_026126470.1, on the reverse strand, counting down.
CCAGGAACAAAGTACCACAACAAAAACAACAACAAAATTCCAAGTAGTTCATAAACTTACTCATATTTACAGTCTGGGACAGTTGTCCTCATAGCAGTTGAGAGTATGATGGTTGCTGCTGGAGGCCTAGGCAAGTGTGGAGTGGAAAGAGGTTGGAGTTAGTGAGTAATGAGTTGCCATTAGGTCAGAGCATGTAACTATAATTTTTGTATAATGTAGTGAGTAAACATAACAACACACTGAATTTTCAGAGGTGGAAGGAAGAAGTTTGAAAATTGTAAGCATGAAGAAATATTAAACCTTTGAGATAATGTATCTAACCTTACTTAAACCTTACTTTCTCTCTCTCTTTATCTCTCTCTCTCTCTCTATATATATATATATATACATATATATATGTATACAGTATACTACATCGTCCTGTTTATATCACATTTTGTATATTTTCATGTAGTAGTTAAAATATAATCAGCATGTAGCATGCTCATGAAAAAGGATCATGAGTTTTAGGGCACCCTGGACTACACAACAAAACTGTCATCACTAGGAAAAAAGCTAACTTGAAAACAGTAAGTAAATTATAAACACATGCATCTTTTAAATACTAAATTCTGGGATTGTTGTGTTTGAAATTTCTGAAGTACAAAATCTAAAGATCTTATACAAATATACTCAAATTATGTGATACACTGGTATATTTGCAATATATGCAATTTGCATAGCTACACATACACACTATATATGCACATACTTTTACACATTACTTTAAGATCCTGTAATCTACAATTACGACAAATAAAACCTTTTTTCATTGTGTTTTAAATTTGTAATGCTTTAAAACTCCAGCTTTTAACTTCTGTTTGTGCATCAGGAACTGTATGGTATCCCACACAAGGTCTAAACTCATACCATTTCTTTAAGACTTCAGTGTCAGATGAACTCTTCCCTGTTGGGCTGGAGCTGGAGATATGGGTGTTGAGGTAATGAAGGACTTCAGAGGCAGCACAGGACTTCCATTCTATTCCCTCCATCTTGACTGCTACAGTAGTTATTTTATTCCTTGTACTCTCATATTGTAGTCAAAAGACCATATTGGCAAATACTAGCGATTCAAATGTAGGCAAGACAAGTACAGTTAACAAATATAATTTATGCCAATAGTCCACAAAGGACAATTAAACTACTATGACCTATTCTAGGCTAGGAGTGGAAATATTTAATGGCGGAAAATAGTCAATAAGTAACAAAATTGGCATGGGATTAATAACTTTACAGACGAAATCATCATTGATCATTTGAAATAGAAATTTGAATCTGCATAGGTAACTGAAATTACTTAAAGTTATTAAAATGGAAGTTATTTGATTAGAATAATGGAGTGAATATCCTTGGGAATGAGCAGAGAGAGGTTATCACCTATAAAGGATGTCTAACCAGAAAAGGTGTTGCCAGACAGAATCATGGTGGCCCCATGACTGGAAATCCCAAATATGCCTTCAGATGGAGTTAGAGCTGTGGAGGAGGGAGAATGGCATGAGTTATTCCTCTTGTAGCCTGTCACACATTGGTTCAAGCTGCCCATTTAATATTCCATCTGGAATGGCAAGGACTCTAGAAGATGCAACAGCATAAAATACAACAAACCCAACAAATACAGATCTCAAGGAATAGAATGTGCAGATACATTCCCTCCATGCATAAACCCACCCACCCAAACATCACAGGATGGTTTGGGTGAAACATTGAATTACACTGAATCTGCTTCCTTACATAGAACACAAAAATATCATATGCAATTTCTGTGCACAGGATGTTTGAGGAGAGCATATGAAGTGGCATGGAAGGCCATCTATATGGTATGTTCAAATGTAAGTACAGATGTTTAGTACATTGTATGCATGAAAGGGGCACTAGTTTGTTCTCTACTGATAGCCAAATTTGTTTATATATACATTTATATTTATGATATGATATACATTATGTATAGTTACATTTATAAACAAGCATAACACTAAGCGATATTGATGAAATATTCTCATTCACTTACTAACATGGATCTAATTGTGGTTGGATCTCTGACTTTTACATGAACCAGGCCTTCCTGACTTGTATAATAAACTCCTTAATCATGAAGAATACTTCATGATTATCAAGTGGAAGACTAGGTTTCTCTAGACCATTCTCTCTCAATCTGTTTTTTTGTGTATGTATATATAAATTGTGAGTATAAGACTCTCATCTCCCTCATATAAGCCCTTTATCTATTAGACATACTCTATTCTCCACTCACTCCTTATCCTGATTCATAGGCAACCACTGATCCAGGTCCTGTCTCTGTGGAATTCTTTATCTCTGTATTATGTATGTATATGGAGTCCATGACTAGGTTGTATTTCCTGAGTGTCCTCTTTCATTGAACACACTTTGCAGGCTCAACCACCTTGTGGCATGAACTGGTCCATCAACCCTTGTCATTGCTGAGTAGTCTTTTGTCTGTTACGTGTGTATATCTAGTTTTGTTTACCCTTTCACAGGTTGGTGTACATTTGTGCTATTCTCAGGTTGGACCTGATGAGTAATGCCAATGCCAGTGTCTCCATTAGGCCACATGTCCTTGGACTTGTATTTTCCTTTATTTTGGGCATGTACTTATGTGACTGGAATTGATAGACCACATGGTTGGGTTCTGCATTTTTGAAGGATTGACAGATGGCTTTCTAGGGATGCAGAAGCATTTCCATCCCCTGCCAGCTTTGTGCACTTGCTGAACCCTTCTGTTTTTGCTGGTGCTTGCCTTTGATTGTCTTAGAGCCTCTCACTTTGCACAATTCTTTTAAGTCATTTCCTAGTCTGGTCATTTTAACATCCAGTAAGAGGTTATTTTTATTTATATCTCCAAGCGTTATTGACTGTAGGTTTGTTTGTGATGCTTATGTTTAGTGATACCAGCATAATTCTGGCTGCATAGCCTGTACTGGGAAGCAAGTTTATGTGTTCTAAAATGCATGTATTATTTACTGTCCTACAGCTGTCTTTGAGCTTTTGTTTACATTTTTCTTTAAAAGGTTTGTTTTATTTTATTTTATGTGTCTGGGTGTTTGTGAGTGTTCACATTACTGCACCACATTTGTGTCTGCAGAGGTGAGAAAGGGCATCAGAAACTGGAGTTACAAATGGTTGTGGGCCATCACATGGATGTTGGGAGCCAAGCATGGGTCCTCCAAAAGAGGACCTCTGTCTCCAATCCCTGTTTTCATTTTCTTGATTGTGTTCCTTGCCACCACAAAGTTTCAATTTTGATAATCTCAAAATTACACTTTTATGTTTCTTCTTATGTGGGAGTCAGATGCAAAAAGATTGTACTTTAGTCAGGAATATGTATGCATGTTTTCTGTTGTGTCATAGTTTTAGATTTGACTTAATGTTTGTGTGTGGAACATGGAGATATTCCCAATCATTACCTTGCTTGTTAATATCTCTATCCTGTCAACACTGGTTGAAATTACTATTATTTCCTGCATTGGAATATGTCTATACCCTGGTTGAAATCTAATTACTCATTTGCAAAGACTTCTATCTGTGTGCTTAGTCTGCTTTTGTTAATGTCTTGTCTGTCCTATGCCAGCACCAGTCTGGATTTCCATAGCTTTTCAGTAAGTTTTCAGATTGTGACAGGAGATTTTCAGACACTATTTTTTAAAGATAGTTTTGAATTTCCATAGGTATTTTCATATTGTTATGTAATTAGTTATGGCATAGTGTCTTGCTATGTAGCCCAGCCTAACCTATAAGTTCCATTTCTCTAAATTGTTTAAATGTTTCACTCATCCATAGGTCAGTTATTTTTATTATACATATCATTCATATTCTTCTTTTAGAGCTTTATTCCTGTGTTTAAATTTTTTTTGCTATTACAAATATAATCACCTTTGTAGTTTCATTTCAGACTACTCATTTGTAGGATTTTATTTATATTTTGAGGATTCTACAGAAGGCTTTTATTTGCCCAAAGTAACCCAAGTTATTGAGAACAATGAAAATATTCACAAATCTTCTAATATTATTTTAAATGTCAACATATGTAACTTGATTTTCATTAAAAAATAGTTATTATTTCATATTAATGTCAAAACCCAAGACCCAGCTTTTGAACACACAGAAACACACATTATCCAGTGTGTTATATGTATACATACATACATACATATGAAACTAATTGCCAGCTTTCATCTTCTTAATGTCTCATTAGCATCCAGGTGGCACAGCATTAAGATCATTGTGAATTTGAATCTAACTAGGGCTACTTAGTAAGATCCAGGATATTCTGGACACCGAACTGAGAAACATCTCAAGAACAACAGTAATAACATTAAAATCTCTAAAGCAGTTATATGAAGGACACTTCCCATTTGCTTCTTTTGATGGGTCAACTGGTCTACCACTGAATCTTTCCATCTCTTGGAGAACAGCAATGCTCCCTGCTATCTCTGGCAATGACCCTACTCCTGGCCAAGTATCATTGTTGGCAACCTTTCTTTTCCTTTTGATTTGTTATCATCGTATTCACCATCAGATAAAGATCTGCTTTTTCCATCACCTTTTCCTTTGCCAGATTTTTTGGACTTAAGAAATGTTTCAATTCACCCTCGGTGATCTAAATATTTTTCAGATTCCCAAGTATTGTTGGTTTCTGTAAGTCTCTTTCATCCCATTCTTTCATTCTACTACGTTTCAGTTGGGTAACTGTTCTACCACAAACATTTTAGATGTTGGCTCTTTGTCACCCCTTCTATCCAATTTAATATACATTTCCTTGCAATTAGTCTTATTGGCAAGATATTTTAATTTATGACTTAAAATATTATGTATCATCTCTCCTGCTCCATGCCACAGGTCTGCAATGTCTATGAATTTACTAAACTAATAGTTAATTTCCTTCATTAAGTTCATTCCTAAAGATTTTCTTAATTTTGCATTATTTTTTTCTTTTTGCATGATGTATTGTGTGGTATGTGTATGTAGAGGTCACCAGAGGGCATAGAGTGAGTGACTTAGTGTAGCATTCTCTACCTTATTCTTTTGAGATAAGGTCTAACACTATACCTGTAACTAAGTTGGTGGCTAGTAAGTCCCAAATATTCCCTTGTACACCCTGCAAACATGTCACAGTCAAGCTCCAGCCATTCCTAGCTTTTTATATAGGTTCTGGAGATTCTTATTCAGGTCTCCACACATGACTAGTAAGTGTATTTACTGACTGAGTCAGCTCCCATCAGCCCAGCTTTTTGGTTTTTTGTTTGTTTGTTTGTTTTTAATTTCTAAATTGAATTTTCTGTTAGTTCCATTCTTTTCATTGGTAGCACATGGAAATTCAGTTGGTTTCACTGTTCTTATATTTGGCAATTTTCTCAACTCTTTTCTTTTTGTGTATGTGTCTCCAATGCTGTTTACAGTGAATATATACCTTTAGTTTGGACTGACTATAGAGATGTAAACTGCTTTTCACTGATATTCACTTTCATTTCTTTACCTGAGTTCATTTCTACATTAGACTTTTCAGTCTGTTGATATTGATTGTGGTCCTAAGACTGAAGGAAGGATCTAGACTTTCCAACCTATAGCACTTAACCATTATAGTTGACAGGTGATGTCAAGATGCAGTAAAGGATTTGGAGATTCTGAGAAAGTTGACACATTAGGACCCTCGAGTGCATACATCCTTCTGTACTGAACTGTATCTGCCCATAGTTCATTCATTGAGACCTTTGTCTTTAATGTGATTGCATTTGGAGACAAGGCTTTAAGGAGGTGATTTAAGGTTGGGTGGAGTCTGTGGTTAGACTCTGGTTTGATAGGATTGGTCACCTTATGAGAAATAAAAAAGGAACTTTCTGCTTCAGAAATGTCACACTGAGTCATAGCATCTGTAAGCCAAGAAGAGACTCCTCATCAGGAGTGGATGAGGATGACCCTTGATCTTGAACTTCTAACACACAGGATGTTGAGTAAATACATTTCTATGATCTGAACCACCAAGTTGATGGTACTTATTATAGCTGTCTGCAATCACAAGCCCACTTATAACAGTGTTAATGTGCTATAGACCATGGCATGAATGAGAAGCAAAGGTAGACTGTGTGAAGCCCACAAGAATTGAGGTTGTTAAAGCAATCAACCTGCTATGATGAGTATGGCAAGGTAAGAAAATATGTGGGCAAATATAATAGAGACAATGGGCCCTGAGGCAGATTTAACATTTTAACAATGAAAATCACCCATTGAAAAAACTCGTGACTCATCACGGATACTGAACATGCAGACTATCACCACTTAGGTTTCTTGATAAAGAAGTTAGTGATTATAAGCTCTTATGAAACTGGGAGGAAGAAAAAAAAGCAGTTGTTTTTAAATTTTTGCTTAGAATTTTTTCTAGAAGAGTTTCCTAACCACGTGAAAATCTGAATGAGATTTAGCAATTTTTGGTACAGAAAAAATGGAAATTATTTGTTTTTAAATAGTTGTCAAAACAAGAAAGTCAGAATAAACTATGAGCAGAAGGAAGTGATGCGTTCTAGCAAGTGCACTTGTCATTGAGACTAAGATGAGGGTAGAAGTGTTAGGGTAGCTGAGGTCTGGGACAGATGCTATTAAACCATGCCCAATGTGCAATGTGTATTTAAAGCATGGGTATATGTGTGACTTGGCAACTTTCTTCATCTTTCAAATAAGAGTAATTCCTGGCAATTTATTTGTTTATGTATTTGGATTATAATATGATTTCATTTCTCCCCTTTCCTCCATCCACATCCTCCAATATATGACTTCCTGCTCTCCTTTAAGTTTATGGACTTCTCATTTTTTTTATCGTATGTATATGTTGCATGTATATTGCAAGTATATATATATGTATATGTATACATGTATATTGAATATATATATCACATATATATAACAACAACAAATAATGTTATTTTGCATATTCCTACATGCAAAATTCCTATATTGCATATATTTCTAAATATAACCTGATCAGTCTGAGGAATGAGACACACGTGTGTGCGTGTGTGCAAACACAACACCCCCACTCACCCCCTACACACACATATGTTTTCAGTTCTGACAGTTTGTCACTGGACAACTAATTGATGTCCTCTTCCCTGTGCAATGCTACCTCTCCCTCTCCAAGACTTCCTCTGTTACCTACCACTTTGTGTAGGGCTAATTTTTTTTTTTTAATTTCCAGGTTCATTTTGACATGTCCACTTGTGTCATCCTTGTCCAGCTCACATGTGGGAAGTCATGTTGGTGAGACTTTGTGGGTGTAGCTTTTGACATTGCTATGAGGCACAGCCTCAGAGTGAACTCCCTGATTGTCTGGGTCTCACAAGTAGGAGGAGTTTATTTTTAAAGAGGGACCATGAATGTTTATGTTTGAGCCATTGCGTATCTACGGATGTTTTCATGTGGTTTGGTGAGAGAAAATCTTGATGAGTTTATTATATACTAACTTTGTGGTTGTATAAATCCATGTTTTGGTAGGTGGAATACTAAGCCAGTAAAGATGTTCTTGTCTTAATCTCAGAAACTTTGAATACATTGATAAATTCAAAGAAAGTTTGAAGATATAATTAAGCCAAGAATTTTGAGAAAGGACTATTATTTTGGCCAATTTAAGTAGATCCAATATTATGGTAAATGTTCTTTTTTGTCTTTGTGTGATAGTCTGCTTTGTAGTGGGATATTCACTTTGTCTCCTCCCAATGGGCGTGGCCAGTGCCACAGAAGGAGACAAAGTGAATATCCTACTACACTGCTTTAAAGAATAAAGATGAGGATTGATAGAGGAGTTACTTATAAGAACAGTAACCCTAGTCTTTTTAATGTGAGGCTTGAATTTAACATAACGTTAAGTACATGCCTTAGAGAATACAAAGAACATGGAGTTGGGCAGGTAGGGGGCTGGGGAGGATTTTGGAGAAATTGATGGAGGGAATATATGTGATCAGAATATATTGTATGTTTTTTTTCAATTAAAATGGCAAAAAGGATGGGTGATTTTTTTTTTATAAGAGGGAGTAGAAGGAAGGTCATAATCAAGGTGTTATGTCACGATGGAAGCAAGTTGGGTGGCCTTGTTAAGACCTAGCACTATGTGACACCTTTCGATGCAGGAAGGAACCATTATTTCATGAATTCTTCAGAGAGGGAAATAGGCATGTACCTTCATACTTGCCCTGTGGGAACTATTGAACCTCCAGAAATGCTTGGCATCACATTTATTTTACTTCGTTGCAGCAACTATAGCAAACAGACACTAGAAGTTTACTGCTATTGACATCTTAAACTAAATGCAAGGATGGTTGATTCACACTTATCTTGTCCTCTTGTAATAGGCTTTATCTTTGTCATGTATTTTATCTTCTTCCTAGAATTTTGTCTTAGGTCGATCCTCAGAATTATTTGAAACTATTTTCCTACAATGTTAGTTATACTTATTTGCCAAAATGTTTTATGGTGTTTTAAAGGGTTTATGTCTATGTGTGTCTGTCTTTGTTTATTGTATTTTCATGCTCGAGTGAGTGTCAGGCCTTATACTGAGGCAGAGGGTCTTGGTTTCCTCAGAACTGGAGTAACAAACATTTGTAATATGCAAATTTGAACTCAGGTCCTCATGATTGAGTTACAGTCATTCGTAAAAACTGATCTTTCTGTCTCCCCAGTTATGCTAATTTTAAAATCTCACAATATTATTGGCATTGATTTGAAGTGTATATCAAATAGTGATGTTTATCCTTATCATAACTAATATTAAAACAATGAATATTTCATAGATATATTTCAGTAAACATGAAGATAAATTCAGTAATATTTGTAAAATGCTCAGGACATAACAAACATGAAATAAATTTACTCACATGATTTACATTTGGAATTACAATAATCAGACACATTTTTTTTTTTTAGGACTAGTGAGACAAAGGCTGAAATGAAACTGTTCATGTGGAGTGCACAGTATGAGAAGGAATATGCATGTAAGACATAATGTGCTAGAAGTTAAAGAAAGTTATTTAAGTGAATATATATATATATATATATACACACACATACATTTTATATAATATTCACTAAATTTAATTCCTTTGTCAGATAGATTTCTTGTAAGATAGTAAATGTGACCCCAGGTTTTCAAAACTCTGATCTTGGGAGTTTACTGAAGTTATCATGCAAAGCAACTGACAATCTCCACTGGAATGGAAACTGAGCATGTAACTTGTAATTCATTGTTATAATTTGAGAGCCATGCTCATGTTTAATCTCCATTTTTATCATTTCCCCATTTTGGGGGCTCTGAATCTTGCCAAATCATAGCACTCTGCTTTTTTAACTAATTATGATTTAATATAATTGGCACGCTTTGAAGCCTAACTCAGCATATCCGATATTAGGTGACTTTCCCGCTGGTTTTAATGGATGTTCTCTAAAACGTGGATAAGCATTGAAGCATGATTTTGCAAGAGTAGTCTAGTAATCACTGCTTGAGAAGAGTTTTGCTTTAGACGTGTCCTGTTTTCTCATATGGTATATATTAAAGTGTATAAAACTAGCATTGTGATTATGATCTATTGTGACTAAGGAGGTATTTATATAATAGAAATTTTAGAGTCTAAAGAATGGGCCTAAAAAAGGAAGTAATGAAATCCTTACATAGCTTTTCTATAATTCTGAAATATTACCTCATACACACTTGTTCTTAGGATAACTAAGATAAAGAGAGGAAAAACAATCTCGTGATCATGACTTAATAATGCCTCTTTGACTGATTGAGCAATATACTTGACATGATATCTGTATTAGCTTATTTTATGTTGCTGTGGTAAAGTACCCTGACAAAGAGCAAGTTAATAGATGAGGGCTTCACTGGGGTTACTGCTCCAGAGGCATCTAGTCCATCCTGGAGGGGAAGACATGGGCTACAGGTATGGGAGGCATAGTGGGAAAATTGGGTCCATGGCAGGAGAATTGGATCGCTGGGTAATCACATGCCATCCATACAGAAAGCTGAGAGTGAACAGCAAGAGAGTTGGACTATAAACATCCAAACTCACCTCCAGCTTCCTACATAATCCACCTCCTAAAGTTTTCACAATCTTTCCACATAGCACCGACTCAGTACAGTAAGTTTATAAAATAGTAATTTTCCACATGGCATGTTCAAACTCCTTAATGTTAGTTATCCTGCCCTGGACTCCATTATCAACTCTACCACCCCATCTGAGTTTCTATCTCAAACTCCCTCCTCATATCATCTGCAGTCTACTACTCTCAATGGGGCCTTTAATGTCCTCGTTGTTTCTCCTTCTCACACAAGACACTATTCCCTAGATCCTAGAGGTGCTCCAAACTACACACATATATCCAAGGATTCAATACTAGGATTCACATGTGAGTGAAATTATGTGTTATTTGTCCTTCTGAGCCTGTTATCTCAGTCTGTGTAATGTTTTCCATGTCCAGATAATTACTTGAAAATTTCATAAGTTCATTTTTCTTTTCAGCTAATAAAATTCCATTGTGTATAGGTACCACATTTTCATTATCTATTCACAAGCTCATGGGCATCTAGGCTGTTTCCAAATCCTAGATATTGCCAACATATGTCTATGCAGTAGGAGAGAGTTTGTGTATGTGAACAGGAATGTAACAGGTCAGTATAATTCTAGATATGTTTCTGTTTTTGTAATTGTTTTTGAGGCATCTCCATTCTTATTTACATAGTAGCTTGCATCAATTTTCACTGTCTACTGCAGTGTCTGAAGGTTCACTTGGCCCATTATTCTCAGTGGAATTTGCTGCCTTTATTTCCTTAATCTCAACCATGGTGACAGGATCTAAGATAAAATCTCAAAATAGTTTTCATTTGTATTTCCCCAATGGCTAAGAATGATAAACAACCTAAAAAATACTTTTTAGCATGCTTATCATGTTTCTGCATTAAGTTTTCCTTCAAAAATGAAGATTTCGCAGTCTGAACACAGTATATGTAGGCACAAAATCCTCTTTTTTGCACTATTATCTGGGTATAAAACACACAAGTAGAAGTGAAAGGTATTCTCTGCTATTTGTAATTTACCTCAGAGGTATGGTGTGTGTGTGGGGGTGTGTGTGTGTGTGCAGAATCATCTACCAGAGTGTGGCAGTTACTTGTGAGTAATGTCCCTGAAGAAAACTCTCTCTCTCTCTCTCTTTGTCTCCCTGTCTCTGTCTCCCTGTCTCTGTTTCTGTCTCTGTCTCTCTCTCTCCCAATAGCCAATGGTGTCTCATCGAGGAGTGGGACTTCCTAAGCATCTCCTCCATCCATGCTGGAAATTCGGAGTCTTGATCTTGGGCAGACACTGTACATATAGTGCTGTGAGTTCATGTGTGCCTGTCATGTCATCCTATACCTTTGTCTCTTAAACTACATTTGGTTCCTTTTCAGAATGATCTCTGAGCATTGGGAGCAAGGGGTGTGATATACATGTGCCTGTTAAGGGCTGAACGTTCAACAGTCTCTTGTTCTCTGCATGTTGACTTATTTCACGTCTATGTGCTGATACACATCTACAAAACATTAAGAATCAGTTCAATACCATGTCCATGTAGCAGAGTAATAGTGGTAGATTCTCCTATAGAGCCTATGCTCTAATCAGCCACAGGGTTTTGGCTCAATTAATTGTGGCAGGCATAAGATTTATCTTGTAGAGCAGGTCTTAAATCCAATAAGAATGTTGTTAGAGTCTTCCATATCCTGTGTGCCAGTATTGCTCTGAAGAGTATATTTTGCCAGGCCAGTTGTCATTGTACCTCCCAGGGTTGAATGCTGGGTAAGATGTTTAATATTTTTTTTTCTCTCAGGAGCATACAATACCATCCATGTTATGAAAGCTAGCCAGTAGGTAGTTGGGATAAATTACTTCTTAAAGTCATTATTGAAAGGTATGTGCTGAGTACATAGTTATTTTATATTTTTACTTGTATTCTTAGTATTATTTTTTGTTTCAGTATTTGCATCTTGGGTTATTGTGAAGCTTTAATTTCAATACTAGCTTAATTTCTCCATGATCTATGAGGTATCTTTAGCAGCAGAGTTTTACCATCAAATTCTCAATGGTAACCAAGAGCAATGGCAATAGCCTGTAATTTTTGGAGCTCTATTGGACCCCACTGACCAAAAACTTGTAGAAGGGTAAAAACCCTTATCTAGCATTATGCCTTTCATTCAATAGGCTATATCGTCTGGGAAATGCATTGCTCCCCCGCTATAGGGTAACTGCATTTAAACTCTCTTCATATAAATTTATGCACATGTTTTAAGAAGCTTTTCCAGCAGTAGGATTTTTTTTATGCCTTTTTCAAAGATCTTCAGGGTTAGCTGTTCCTCCTTACACTCTCTCCTTTACCCTGTCCTTTAGTCTCCATTCTAGTTAACCTTCTGGACCCATTAGTTTCCGCTTTATAGCATTCCCTTTCTATACCCTCACCCAAAATCCTCCCCATGGTTCCTGACTAGTTTCCTGACACCTGTGGGCACTCCAATTTAAATGTACATTTCTAGCTTGCATACACCTGTGAGAGAGAACATGTAGTCTTCTTATTCTGCTTCTAGATTATCTCACTCATAATTATTGTGGATGTATATGATGTGCTCATGTGTGCATAAATGTGTAAGCATATGTGTATTGCACATGGATTCCAGAGGATACCTTCAGATGTCTTCCTGAACTACAAACCCCATCTTCCTACAACTCCTCTTTTGAGACAGAATCTCTCACTGAACCTGGGGCTGACAATTTAACCTAGCCAAACTGGCCAGCAACTCTTTGTAAACTTCCCATTTTGGGTTCTAGGATTGTAATATATCTTGCTCTTTTCATATAAGTTTTGGGCATTGCTAAAGTCCCATTGTTTGCACAGGAAGCATTGGGCTGAGAAACCCATCTCTCCAGGACTTGTTATCATTATTCAATGTCTTTCAAATATAATTTAGATTTTCTTCTCTTTTCTGTGTTCTCACACACATACACCTTCCAAATCTGCTTTGGAAAATTTTTAAATTGTATTAAAAGCCACTGTGAAGGACTCTTCCCTGTGTAGAAGCTGTAATTTATACCTCAAATCTGATATTAAAGGAAAATGGCACATGTATGTTACTTGTTACTTTCTTTTCATTTCTCTGGATACTTGAAAAACAAGTTATAATTATGCAGATTTTAATGTTTAGTTACTAACATCCACAGATTTTTCCATTTTATTTCTTAAATGCCATATTCTTACACTTTTTAATTGTTCATATTTTAAGCAGGAGAAAACTGTCTAGCCTGAACAATTTCTGCAATGTCACACATGTGGTTTAAGAAAAATATTTACTCCTTAGTTTGTGAAAGTCATTTGTAGTTTCCAATTAGGCTGCTCAAAACCATTAACAGATAATGATACACAAACACACAAGTGCACTTTCCAAACACTTGAACTAGTTTAGTTTTTCATTAGTAAAACACCAGTGTGCATCATATTTGCCAACTCCCCATCTCTGGAAATAGCTGTGTTAGGCCAACTTCACCTCACAAAACTTTAACAAGAGAATAACAGAACTTGGCTGTCTTGAAATACTTCAGCACTTCGTGATATCTTTTGTGGTAACTTTGTGCTTAAGAAATTCTTGCTGAAGACAGATCATGGTCATATGCAATTAAAGTTCTAAAAAAATTAACAAATTTTAATATTATTACTAAATTTGTAATTTAAAAGATTTGGGTTAAAAAAGGTATATATTACTAATGAGCAATGTACTTCAAAGAAAATAAACATATATCTAATTCTTTGCAGATGGGGTGGAGGAAATAAGAAAAGTTTAACCCATATCTAGATGCCTAAATTCAGGTAACTACTATCATATACAAAAGGTTTTGATAGGGTTCCATTAAATGGCAATGATGTTAGAAACATAACATGCTGTCCAGACAGTATTATTTGCAGCGTGATGGGCATTTGTAGGAAGTAACTGATATAACCATGTTAATCTTCTTAATAACATTGTTGTATTTTCTACATTGATTTCTTCTTGGTGACTATTTAAGTCAATGACCCATCATTTTCTTTCTTTGTTTTCAATTTGAATCAAAATATTGAAAAAAAAAATCTTATTTTATACCAATTCCAGTTCCCTTTCCCTCCCATCCACTCCACCCGCCATCTCCCCATCACAACCCCCATGTACTCCTCAGAGAGTGTGAGAGGCCTCCCTTGGAGAAATCATCAAAATCTATCACATCATTTGAGGCAGGACCAAGGTCCTCCCCCCTGTATCTAGGCTGCAAAGTATCCATCCATAGGGAATGGGGTCCAAAAAGCACATTCGTGCACTAGGAATAAATACTGGTTCCATTGCCAGCTTCCCCATAGAGACTGTTCAAGCCCCCAACTGACACTCATGTTCAGTGGCCCTGGTTCTGTCTTATGCTGGTTCTGGTTCCCCAGCTGTCTGTCAAGTGCTTCCACTTGCTCAGCTCAGCTGTTTCTGTGGGTCTCCCCATCATGGTCTTGACCCCTTTGCTCATCACTCCTCAAGATTGCACATATCAGCCACTTTTATGTGTAATATGAGCATAACTTTTGGCTTACAAAGTGACATGTGTAAAACTGGAAATTCATGCCCTTAAAAGATATCTGGTAGAATTCCAGTTTTAAAGTTCAAATATTTGAATATAGATGTAGTTGAATCAACAGGATTTTATTGGTCTTATTGCAGGCAGAGCACTGTGTTTATGATCCCATTTCATCTTTGGAGGCACAAAATGAATGATACTTCCTGCTGTTTTAATCAGCTTTGATTTTCAACTTGGCAAAGCCTACATTTTAGAACTTCCTAGATCAGACAATCTATGGGCGTGTGTGTTGGAATTGTCTTCATTATTAATTGGTGCAGTGGAATCCAGCCCACTGTGGGCTGCATTGTCCCAAGAAAGGTGGTCCTGAGTTATATAAAATAGGTAGCTACACATGAGCCTACAGGCTGCCAGAGAATGAACCAGCAAGCATTATTTCTCCAAGTTTCTATCTCTTGACTTCCCTCAGAGGTGGACCGAAATCTGGTAGTGTAAGTAGTAAAATCAGCAAACAAATACCCTTTCCTCTCCATGTAATATTTGGTAAGAGTGTTTTATCACAACTACAGAAAGGAAACTGGAACACCAGCCTTCTTAAGTAACTGTTGATCCCATTTGGCTCAGTTCTGACAGAAGATATGTGAAAAATTTTGAAGAGGCTTTCAGCTCTAAGCCTTAAGAAAGAACACCAGAGATGCTTTAATTATCTCTGCCATTCTAGTAGTAACCTCAAAGGCCATTTACAGTTTAGAAACAGCCTGTCGCTGAGTCAGTAGGTAGGAAAGATGTCTGAAGAATGCTCAGAGCTGCAGGTACTTGCATTTGGCAGACAAAAGAGATATAAAATTATATTGCATTAAACTAGTGAGATGTTGAACTGTGTTTGCTATTGCTACCCTCTTGTTTTTTTTCTTTCCGATAATTTAAATATTTTTGTTGAAGCAAAATTCAATGTGGTAGTCCTTAAAATGTTTAATCTTAAAAAAAAACTATTTGGGAATTTGATATATGCATACAACAAAATATCACATTTACCCCTCATGTCTGTCTCTCATTCCCTCTGAATATCCCTCACACGCCCCTCCCAGTGCCATATCATGTTCGTTTTTTAATAATCCATGAACAGTTTGTGCTGACCATATGTGCATGGGTGTAGGGTTATTCACTGGAGCGTGGGCAATTTACCAGATGCCACATCTGCCAAAGAAGAACAATTCTCCTTCTAACAGCAGCTATTTGTTGGCAGTTTCTCTTCCGTCAAAGTTTTGTCCTGATGATCGTCTCATCTGTGCTGGGTTTTGGCTGGCTTGATCTTTTTCAGGTAACCACAGTTGTTGTGAGATCATAAGTGCAGTAGCTACGTGCACCATATTCTTCCACATCCTCTGTCTGTTTACACTCTTTCAGCCTCTTCTTTTGTTACATTTACTGAGCCTTAGTGGTGAGTGGGCATAGGTTTGATAAAGGGATGATAGAGATGTCTCTTTTACAGACGAGTCACTTATTCTCAGCTCTTTGACTACTTATGAGTCTCACTTGACTGATACCCACTGCAGAGAGAAGCCTCTCTGATCAAGATTGTGCGCTGCCCACGTGTATTGCTATAAACACAAATATTTGTAGACAACATGGCCATTTAGCAAGGTAGCAGTACATTTTACCCTAGAGACTGTAACATTCCTAACCTTGTGCTTTTGACCTGGCTTACAGTAAGAAATATGACTTCCTTCCCATCGGGCAATCTACAAACTCAATCAGAGAGTAGTTGGATTCTTTGTAACTGTCACTGTCACATCTGCTGACGCTTCTTGATGGTACCTATAGTTTTCAAGTTCACACTGTGAAAACTCATATGTTAGAAATCGCAAAGATGATGATTACTGTTTCACTACATGAAGATATTTATCTCTACCAGGATCTCTAGTTACTTGGGAATATATAACAGTCTGAGAAAATAACAGTTAAAATAAAAGCTATGGGTATTAATAACACTTGATACCTAATTTAAGAAAAATACTAGAAGGAAATTTCACCCTTTGCAGAATTAAATTTCAAACACTGAAGGGTGGGGTTACAAAGACTCTTATAATAAATTCATGTAATTATCATGTATACGATAAACGTGTCAGAAGCTGTCTTTGTGGGGTTACAATCACAATCAGCTGAGCGGCCCCAAGTTCATACCTGAGTCATGGGGGTGTGTGGATGAGGGAAAGGCTATCTATAGATGCATAAAGAAAAGACAGAGATACACAATAAAATCAGGAGGGCAGATTACCACTCTTATGTACCTTCACCAAAAAAAGGGAAGCATGCTATCATGCATACTGAACAAACAGACTTTTCTTTCTCCTTACTTTAAGGCTTCTGTAACCATACTTTAGGTTCAACTTCTTGTTCCCTAGCCTTGAGGGTCAGAAGTAGTCACACCTTAGACCAGGTCTGTTGTTATTTAGAATAAGACAGACAAACACCCTACTGTAGCCACACCTTTGACCTTTGGGTCTTATGACTTACTGGGGACAATTTTGAACTCTCTGCCCTTGAGCCAAGATGGAGTGTAGCCATCTTTATGGGCACAGACAAACATGGACTAAAAAGAAAAACTACAACTAAATATAAATATTTACTAAAAGTCACAACTGAATAAAGAGGTTTGGATAAATCTAAGGATTTTTTAAATATCATACAGAAAGCATCCTGATAAACACTGTTGTTTTGGTACATAGATGTAGGTATTGATATAGTAATGTGAATAGGGAAATTAATTGCTGTTGATATTTAAATAGAGAAAAGAATTGTTGGTATGACTCTTGGTATGAGGTAGGAATCATACATATACATGAGAGCCTATGGATATTTTTGCTTTTATGGATTAGTACTTTTTTCTGTTTGACAGCTAAGAGAAGAGTCCAATAATTTTATTAGGAAACAGAGGTCAGTCAAAAAATTTCCATTATCCAAATATGATATGTGATCATGAGAATCCATAAATGGTAGATTCAAAAGTTAAGACTAGCCTCTTGGAACTAGTGATTTAGGAAAACATACATGAAAGAAAATTCCCCACTGAGGTAGGGAAATACCCAACCAAACATCTCCTCAATAAAAAAATGAATTGCTTTCAGATTGCCTACTCAGTGAGATCTGAGGATTTCACCCCACAGAATCTTTGTGTGTGTCCCAGTTTAGTCATTTGTGATTAGGTTTGCTTCATGTATGACTTACCCCGTGGCAGGTGGTGATAAACACAACTTTCCTTTTTAGGTCGTGGGCCAAAAGACATTATACTATATACTGGGGGTGGGGGGTGGAGTGGGGTCCAAACCTATTATAGATCACTGCTTGTTCTTTATTATTTGGGTTTTGATCTTATGCAATGATGACAAAAGATGGGTTGCAAACAGGCTCATTTGTGTTGACTAGAACAGAAAACTGTTGGAGAAGCAATGTTTTCAGAACAGTGTTTGTCTAGGTCTGGCCAGTAAAATGCAGAGGAAAGTGACTTAGTTCCTTGCCTATGCCTCGTATTTATCACATGATCCTCCAGTTCTTCAAAATGTAGACACCCTGAGTCCCACATGTTAGGAATAGAGACTTGGTATGTAATTTGTAGGTATAATTATCATTTACTATTCATGAGACAGAGATCAGAGGTATACAAAAGTACTCACAGATACTTATGTACTCTGTCATAGCTTATTACAAGAAATGTTCAGTATAGGAAATACTTCAACCATATATTCCTAAAACAACAGCCACAATGAACTATGGAGAAGATGGGTTTCTTCTCTGTGAATTTTGAGTAACAACTTGTAAATTTTCTGCTATTGGGGGCATAGTTGTCACAGGCTCAAAGCACCAAGCAGAAGGAGACATGTGAGCTACTGACACACATAATGTTTGAGCAGTGATGACATGTTATGCTTAAGAATAGAAAGAAATCACAAAGAACGTGTTTTCAAGCGGTACAAATGCTTCCTTATTCAGTGTAAGATTTGGCTCAGATGAGATAGACCAGGCCCTCACAGGATATATTTGGCAAATAACTTTTGTACACTTTCTATCTTATTGAAAGAAAGAGAGTGGTCCTGAGGAGGCAGGCTATGAGGTCATCATCTTAAATAAGGCAACAGTTTATACGTTGTTGGTGATGGTTGGGGGCTGTGATTCAGTTGAGTTCAGCTGCAAGACTCGGTCATACCATGAGATGAGCCACTTCACAGAGAAGATGCCTGCTGGTGACCAGATGAGTGCCATGCAGAGCTCTAGTGTCTGTTCCTGGTGGAAATGGGAAGGTCCCCTGTTCCATAACCAGAACCTTACACCATGTGGTCATTTAGGGAAATTGCTTATGGGGCTGTCATTTGGCCGTTACCTAAATAAGGAATACTGTTGTTATACAATATTCCTGTGATTTCTCCTCCCTGCTTGGCATTGTGCAGTCTCTTTCTGATGACTTCCTTTCTGTCATTTAACTGCCTTAGCAGTTAATTCTTTCAATGTAATGCGATAGTTTCTAAAAATAGAATGAGATAATACGAGACCGATATATTGAGGTAGGTTTTTCTTTCATTTTTCTGCAGCTAAAAGACAATTATGGATATCAAATTCTTACAAAATCATATTTTTGTCAGCTAATTGTAAATGAATTAGAAACATATGGATTGAGTTTCCATCAAAACACACACATTAAAAACCCTAGTTAATTTGTTTGGCAAAATTCTTTCTATATTTTGCCAGTTTCAAATATTTGAAAATAATTTGAGTGCTTTTTAATATTAAGAAATCATAGATTTTTCTTTTTCCTTCCTTCCTTTCTTTCTTTCTTTTTCCTTTTCTTTCTTTTTTTACAAATACAGCAAAGGATAAAAAAAAAAAAACATGAAATGATTTCTACAAAACATACTGTCATCTTGATACCCCATGGATAAAATGAAATTACCTGAAGGAAAAATACATAATGTTCTGGAAAGCTACTATACACTGAAAACCATAAGAAACTATTATGACCCACAGATATGTTGTTCATTTTCAAATATAAAAGGGGCAGATCTTCCAAGATACATTTTTAAAAATATATCTTTCTTATTTTTAGTATGAGAATAAAATGTGCTGAATAATACCGGTTGTACATTGTAATGAATTAATTTTGACCTTAGCCACTGCTAAATGGGTTTCTCATGGTACTTGAAGTACAGGTGAGCATAGTGAGGAAGATCTAGGGGGCAGTGTGAGGACTGCAGCTTCACCAGGCTCAGAGGTTGAAGGGAAACAGGAAATGGACCATGTATTGGGGGAATCCAGGTCTTAAGCTGATTTTTGTCATTTGGCAGCTCAGTTCCTCTCTATGACTTTGTAAGTGTGGTTATGGTATTGTCTCATTAGTATATCACAGGTAGAGGTGAGAAGGGTTTGTCTCTTGTGTCCCTATCATCACATCAGGGAATACAGAACACATTTTAGTGCATCTTTAGCAAAGATCCAAAGGAAACTGGGATTGTGCTGTCTGTTGTATTTATCTATTTCCTTATCTATCACTCATCCGCAGGAGCCTGTGAGTGAAATTCCAAGGGACAGGAGCAGTACAATGTGGGCAGCATTCATGAGGGCAAGGCATATTGATTTATCCATAAAGGGAAGTAGTGTTAAAAATGACATGATTATTGGGCAGACAGTGAGCTCAGAGGTTTGCAGGAAAAACTAAACTTCCTTAAGTCATTTCTATCTACAATTCTCTCTAACTCTATGGCCTTGTGGGTTTGAACACGTGATTTGTGCAGAACATGAGTGAACAGACAACAACAGCTGGCTGGTGAACAAATGCTTTACTTCTCTGAGTGACGCTGTTTGAGGATTGGAAGATAATGCTTTCCAATTGTGTAACCTCTGCCTTCTTTTCTGCACAGAGCAGAGACAACTGTTATTCTCAAAACAATGATATTTTATAGATTTTGAGCATTTTCCTGCACTTTGAAAATTAGGTCACAAGGAAATACTGAACCAAAATCCAGACTTTTAATAACCAGACCATACTACCAAAACTGGTGCTGTTATAGTCAGGTTAAGGAATTATATGTTATAAAAGTTTACTGTTACCTTAAAAATCAGTTACTTATGAATATGTCAATATTCTTAAGTACAGAGATTTTTTGGGGGGTATTCAAATTGCCTTTTTATATCAAACAATATGCTTACTACATTGAATTTGTGATCTTACTCATTGAAACAATTTTATTGATAAATATACATATAATTTTCTAATCTTGCCTCTATATTCTAAGTAAGATAATAATAATTGGTTATCGAATACCAAAATCATCTTAGTTGGGGTTTCTATTGCTGTGAGGAGACACCATGAACACTGCAACTCTTATACAGGAAAACATTTAATTGTGGTGGCTTATTACAGTTTCATGGTGCTAGTCCATCATTGTCATGGCAGGAAATAAGGAGCATGCAGGCAGATATGATGCTGGAGAAATAGCTCAGAGTCCTACATCTTGACTGACAGGAACAGGAAGGGTCAGAGACAGTGGGCATGCCTTGGGCATTTATGAAACCTTATTTAACAGGGCAGTTCTACTCCAACAAAGCCACATCTCGTAATAGTGCAAGTTCCTTTGGGGACCATTTTCTTTCAAACCACCACATACTACTCCTTGGCTGCCAAAGACTTGGAGCCATGTCATAATGCAGACGTACATTCGGTCCAACTTCAAAATCTCGTAGTAGATAACAATTTCCGATTCATTTAAAAGCCTAAAGTTCAGCCGGGCGTTGGTGGCTCATGCCTTTGATCCTTGCACTTGGGAGGCAGAGGTAGGTGGATCTCTGTGATTTTGAGTTCACCCTGGTCTACAGAGCTAATTCCAGGACAGGCTCCAAAGCAATAGAGAGAAACCCTGTCTCGAAAAACCAAAACAATAATAAATAAATAAATATAAAAAAGTCTAAAATTCAAAGGCTTTTCTGAGATTCATGCAATCTCTTAAATATAATCCCCTAGAAAATAAAAATCAAAAGTCAGATCATATTCTTAAAACATAAAATGGCACAGGGTATTCATTGCCATTCCAAAATGGAGGAAAAGGAGGGTAGTGAGGAAATACTGGACCAAAGCAAGACCAAAAACCAGCTGGGCAAGCTCCAAACTCTGCATTGACATGCCTGATGTCAAAACGCTCTTCAGATCTCCAACTCCTTTTAGCTTTGTTGACTACAACATACTTTTCGCTGTTGGTCTGGTTCCACTCCTGTTAGCAGCTTTACTCAGCACGTATCCCATGTCTTTGGAATTGCCAAAATCTTGGGGTATCCAAGGCAACCCGGGCTTCACCTTCACAGCTTCAAATAATCGCTCCTAAAGGCCTTTGTTCACTGACACCCCTGACACATGCCTGGCCCTAGCAGTTTTACTTAAGTTTCAGAGGGAGATTCTAGAACTCCTTTCTTCTGTCCTTGACTCTAAAGCCAGAGCCACATGGCCAACACTGCCAAGTTCTGATGCTTGCTGGGGCTGGAATATGGTACCCTGGTTCAATTACATCTCCATCTTTCTGTTTTACATGGTTTCATTCACATCCTAAGCTTGGCTGTTCTGAAACTGGATCTGTAAACCAGGCGTGCCTCTGCCTTTGGAGTGCTGGGATTAAAGGTGTGCACTACCACCGACTGGCTATATTTCATTCTTAACACACCTATTGCTGTTGTTATTGCTGTCTAATTCACACACTTTTTATTTTCATCTTAACTGCTCTCATCCTGTCAGGAAACACTGTACCTAAATGGTATGCTAACAGGAAGTAGAACCAGACCAACAGAGAAAAGTTATGACAGTTGTATTCTTCAATTCGCTAGCTTCTCCTATGCTCCACACAAGTCTCACTATGAGGAAGATACCATTCAACATGTAAATACTATTAACTAGCATTATAAGCATTATTGTGGTATAGCATGCGGATACATAACAAGGCATATAAGAGCAGACATAGTGCTACCTAATAATTCCCCAGAGTATTTGTACAATTGCACTATTGTGAACCTTCTACCCATATGGATAGATTAACTCTCCAAACAGATTATCTATACTATGTGATGAAGAAATGGACTACAGCTTTAAGAAGCGGCCTAATGTCGCACAGCAGAGTAAAACCCCACCATTTTCTTTGATATGTTTATTTTCTTAAATTGTTTTGAATATGCATTTTAAGGGAGCTTGACTCTCTGGAATTAAACTAAATTTTAAAGTACCTTTATTATTTGTTCTTCACGTTAAGCAATGATGTGATATAACTTTTAAATAAAATGATAAATCATAGTAATTTTTATGTACAGTGAGTAATTCATCTTTCTAAAATTAAGAAAATAATAGAGCAAAATTCATTTTTAGTTATTTTAGCAAATCTATATATTAGGTATTTATCAGGCTTAGTGCTGGTGTGATATCATTTGGTTAAGAACTGTATATTCAATGACATATGCCTGGAGGATTGATATGATACAACTCACAATAAGTCTGTGGGGATGTTTCTAGAGATGACTGGCATGTGAGGAAGTAACTGATGAACACCAGGTAAAAACGGGCCACGCCTCCCAATAAGTTGTGGCTCGTATAGAATGAATTGAGAAGACAAAGGGAGATATCTTTCTGCTTCCTGACTGGCATGATGTAAGCAGCTCTTTCCAGCATTCATTCCCTCCATGTCTGCGTTATCATAGGCTTATCGTAAGAGGAACCAGTTGTACTTGTACCAAACAAGCAAACAAACAAACAAACAAAAAAGGAATTCTAAGTCATACTAGATCGCTTCCCATTAAACTATTTGTATTTGTTATAGCAATATACAATCTAACGTAGTACATTTTGCTAGATTGAGTAACAATTTCTTTTACAGAAACAGGACAATTGTGCTTGCATTTTTTTGGTTTTTCTTCTTACCTTGCATATTCATAATTATATAGGATTTATTTATATAGGATTTATCCTCAATATTACCTGAGATAAATATTCCAAAGTAATGAAAAATTTATAAGCGGTTATTAAAGTGATTGTTCCCTAGAAATGTTAAGAAAAAGAAGTATGCATAGAAGGGCTCATCCCTGCCAGTGTATGACTTGTGTCTGAGAGGATAGAAAGCCACCATCAGGGTCAGATGATTGACTCATTTTTCTTCCTTCCTCTGTTATTCCACTAGCCTTTTCTACTTTTGGCAGCACAGGTTTCTTACCCATAATATTTGTCATACACATAGTGTCATAAGGAGAGTGACTTTTGCCTCAAGCCTATCTGACACTGGCCTCTTTTCCTTGTAAGTGCTTCCTTCTCTCTCAGCCCTCACCTTTGAAGCCCATCTTTCTGCTCCCCTCAATCCTCATTTGTTTCTGTCTCAGCTTGTGCACATCTGAGTTGGTTTCTAATCTCTATTCAAGTCTGCTCCTGTTCTGGGCAGCCATTGTGGATACACACACACACACTTTAGCAATGGCAATGTGGGAGAGCTAACTTCCCTTGATCAACCACCCTTTTCGGCTCATCTATCAACAGCTGTCAACCAGTCTCCCTACCCTTCAGATATCTTAGCCAGATCCTAACATCAATTGACCTTGCATTCCACTTGTAAAAAAAAAAATAAATAAAAAAATAAAAATGCTACTCCAGAGTACTGAGCTGTCCTTTGAATTATTCTCACCTGGCTTTTGGTAAGGGAAAGATGGGGCTCTCTTTTCTGTGGTATTCTCTTCAATCATCTTAGGAATGACATTTCATCTCTCAAATTTGAACTCTTTTGAATAAAAATGCGGATGAAATTGTCATCCAGATCCACCTATTACATTGAAAATTCTTCAGTGTTTAGAAAGCTATTTTTAGATATTTACTTGTTCAGTGTGCATGCATGCATGAGAGAGAGAGAGAGACAGAGAGGGAGACAGAGAAAGAGTGTGTGCATGTGTGTGTAGACATGCTCACATGCACATGTCTGGAGGTCAGAATGCAAACTGCAGGAGTTGGCTCTCTCCTTCTACTATATAAGCTCCACAATTTGAGCTCAGGCAGTCAGCCTTGGCAGTGAGTACCTTTATAGGTGAGCTACCTTAATGGCTGAAAGTTCTTGATTTGCGATATTCCAACAAGATAATACTTCATATAATTATCATCTGTCTTACTGAGAAGAATAATAATAGTAAGCATAGCAATTATAGTATTAATTAGTTTCAAAATGAGTTCATTGGATATGCTTATATTGATTAGAAAGAGTTGTATGTTGTATTAAAAACCCAATGATGGATTGAAAAATCCCAATGCAAAAATATTAGCATTCAGTTCTGAAATTATCTTCTGCAATGTGCCCTGAAGGCTACATATATCTATGATTTATGTAACAGGTTCTAAATTATCACTGCTAAACAGTGATTTATGTAACAAAAGTATCACAGTAGGCAAGTGTTTGTATCTACTCTTACACATAGGGAGAAATAGTTAATTACACAATACTAGTCAGAATCATCAAACATGTTTTAGTTGAAAAATTTGAATAGCAGCTCAAATTAGTTCAGTGTAAAGAAACAAAAACTGTTCACTGCTCAGTAGTGCATGTGTAATTGTTCATAGCTGGCTAGTAAAAAATAGCTCTGCAGTTATCTGGACTCCCTTTCTGTAGTAATGCTTGTTCTTACTTGTCCCTAAATCTCCATAAAATTGATCAATTGTCCATCCTTTGGGTGTCTCCCAGAGGATATCCTTTTTGCAACACCAAAACCACTAGAGACATCAGAACCAACCCTTGATAGTCCTGAGAAGGAGCTTTTACTTGTGTGGTGATTGTCTTAAGAAGAAAACATGCCCCTCCTCTATTCAGGGTCTTCATGTACCCTAAGACTGGGGAAGGGGGAGGAGTTTGCTGAGGGAAGTGAAGCCGTGGGTTAGTTTGCAAATGATATCATACCCCTGGGGTGTAAATAACAGCTGAGCATGGTTTAAGAATTCTAGAGGATAAAGTTTTAATCATCCCTCCTCTTTCTCCAAACACAAGATGATACCCTTTGCCTTATATCTGAAGTCATAAGGTGTGTATTTGAACTCCTTTAATTTTGTACTTCAAGGTTAAAACATTAAGGCTGTTCTACATATTTACTTATTTTGAAAGATAGTTTTAGTTTAACTTAAAATCTCTTTCAGGCTTTTAGAACCAGAGAACAGATTTTTTTTTTTTTTAATTATGTGATGGGGGAGCTGTTTGCATTTATTTTTGTATTTTAACTTAAAAGAATGAATCTTCACGTCTTCCCTCCCTTCTTCCCTGTCTCTGTGAATGGCTTATTAAAATTCCTTGTACAAGCAGGGCCACCTTACAAATCCATTCTGATCAAAATAGCAACCGAAAATAAAATAGCCAAGTGTATTTCTTTTTTGTAACCATCTAAAATTTATATGAATTTCTCTTGGAGAAGCAAAATCACCTCAGTGGAAGTGTGCATTCTTCAACTAAGATTTATTTCAGTGAGCCCTCACCAAGCATTTTGACTGGTGTAGCTTGAATGTTAATATATCTTATTTCCTATTAACTCTGGGATTCTAAAGCCTTAGCCTTTCTTTTTCTTTAAAATGAATTTTTATTTAAATTAAGACAATCTTATTTACATACCTCCTGTCCTCACATTCCTTCCCCTGCCTCCCATCCCACCTCCCATTCTCAGAGAGTGCGAGGCCACCCTGGAAATCTGCCATATCATTTGGGGCAGGACCTAGTCCCTCCCCTGTATATCCAGGCTGAGAGAGCATCCCTCCACAGGGAATGGACTCCAAAAGCCCATTCATGCACTAGGGATAAATACTGGTTCCACCGCCGGAAGCCCCATACACTACCCAAGCCCCACAACTGACACCCGTGTTCTGGGGGCCTGGTTCAGTGTTATACTTGTTCCCCAGCTGTCAGACACACATGGATTTCCAGAGGAGGAGAAAAGGACAAGCTCTTCTGAGTAAACTGAGAGCCTTAGCCTTTCTTATCAGTCACTGAACTGAGTTTAATTTTAACCTTAGTGTTTTTCCAGAAAATACTTGTTTCAAGGCTGAAAGAAAGATGAGACAAGTCATCCACGATGAAAAACACAGCAGCATCTTTTACCTTGTTTTCCAGAAAATAGAGCCAGAAGGTCATTAACTGATGTTTTATAAACTCACACACATACTCATGTTCAGAATGCTCACCGTTAAGATACGATACTGCTTATCCAGAGAGAGGCGATGTTTATATTTTTGTTCTTTGTCAATTCTGCTTTGCTTCATGTTTTGAATATGGAACTGAATGAATGTGACGTGAAGTGAAACAATTATTTGGGACAGGTATAAAATATATTTGAAATATAATGTATGTGTAATATCTTATTTTCAAATTTAATAGTGATATATCCAGTGACTATCATTGGGGATTGTTTTTCTAAATGATACAGTTTCAAAAACAAACAAACAAACAAAAAAAAAAAAACCTCCCACCAGAGCTGATAAGAATTATTTGGTGCCAGAAATTGTGCTACTCGCTGACACTCATCTTACTTCCAGATGTGCATGTTACCACCTTATACAATACCCTCTGTATCTATGCTACTCTTTTACCTCATAATGCAAGAGAAACTACAGAAACACGATTGCCTTTCTACGATTGACATTGTTGAAATAGTCGTGGATGGCGATTAGTCACATTTTAGCCCCCAAATGTTTGGTGTTGTGATATATAAGTTTAGTTTGTTGAAACTTTACAGTTTTGAGGACCCATTTATTTCATTGCTACATTTGTTAAAGGTACAACAGGTAACATTCCACAGGATAAATTTCTCCTTTGTGTAATGAAGACTATAGTTACTACTCCCTTTGTGATGCAAGGCTACTACAAAATGGCAGAAAGCTGTCATCTCCAGAAGGTGCTTTGCAGGCTGTTAGAAAAAAGAAAGCAATGTTTTTTGTTAATTTTTTTTTTTTTTTTTTTTTTTTTTTACCTAGAGTTGAACCTTGCATACTCCAATACCAACCTGCTATCCTATGTATATACTAGTGCGATAGTAGTATGACTATTATGGAGAAAGCAATTCTTTCTAATTGGATTTGAAGTTTGTTCTCAGGAGGCAATTTTATACCTGGCACTGTAACATAGACTAATGGCTCATGACTGGAGAGGCCATCAACTCTAAGGTATAACCAGCTACTATTATTTTGCCCAACTGTGGTTATGCAGAGGTCAGTGCCCAATATCTGTGATTGTGATCTTCTGAGCTCTAAAGGGCTTAGATATCCCCACCTCTTCAGCTCTGGCTGCTTCAGAACACACAGAGCGAACTCTTAAATACACAAACTCTGTTTTTACCTTCAGAAGACCTACACAAGATCACCCCAGCCAGAACCTAAGATTAAGTGGAGCTGATGAGCTCCAGGTCCCACTTTATACTGAGGAGTTTCTGGCAGTGGACAGTTGCATGGGAAAGGAAGACTCATTGTTTATTGAGAATATGAATACTGGTAGGTTTCCCACAGTCTCATGGATGGTGCCACATCCATTCACATATTCAAGTCTAACTGGATTCTATGTGTTATAAAGAAAATAACTAGACTCGTGAAGTTGAGGGAATTAGGAGGGGGTAAGGGAGGGGGCCAAGGAAGGAATAATGTGATCATATTTAATTTTATGTACTTAGGAAAATTTAAAAAAAATGAAGACATTTTTTAAATGAAAATATAAGGTAGTAACAGGACCAACAATATTCATGTTCATGTTCTTTTTTCCCTTTCTTTAAATGATATTCTACATTTTTCTTTTTTTGTGAGACAGTGTTCCTCTGTGTAGCTTTGGCTGTCCTGGAACTCATTCTGTTGACCAAACTAGCCTCAAACTCATAGAGATCCACCTTCTGTCTCTGGAGTGCTGTAATTAAATTCTGGAGTGTTGGGATTGAAATCGTGTGCCACCAGGACCTGACCATTTATTTTATTTTTGATACCCCACTTTTTAAGGAAGCTAAAATGACACAATTAGATCATTAATTTATAGGAGAGAGGGGAATGGGTAGGATATAGAAAAATCTTCAACCACCTTAACTAAGTTCAATGTATATTGAAAGACTTTGTATCTGGAAGAAATTTATGTGTTAAAACTCAGTTGGGTTATGGTTCTATTAACCACAGTTTTGTGTTAGAACGTAGGGCCAGATCTGTGTATCTTTGTTACAATCAATTTATTTTAGAAGAGTTAAAGTAGTTTACTGACAAATATATTGATAAAGTTTATGAACATGTAGTTGCAGTTTGGTTTTACCTTTTGATATTCACCACATATGGAAGTAAAAATTTCTGTGAAAAATAAATAATGTTTTTATATATTCAACTAAGACTAGACAAACTTTAGAAAATCTTGAAGAAAATTTCACACATGATATTTTAAAGTGTTGCTTTAATACTTCATTATCCCAGTACTTTCTAAACTGGAGATGTTCAGTTCCCAAATCTCAGACCTCTATTTGATTAATTGTTCTCCTAAGGAACTAACATGGGTCAAACCGTATTTCCAATCTAATGATGCTATGTGGATTTTCCTAGGAAGACATTAACAAATGTCTGTCCATGATACATAGGGAACCAATACAAATCAATGAAAGGATTCTACTATAGCCCAGGGTTACGAATGAGTGTGATTGTTTGGGGGTTAATTACAGAAACCTCTTTAGAGGAGTGTGGGTGACTAAAGGCAGCTGACTCAATGAAAAGCCCACCTCAACATGGGTGATGAACATTGAATGCTGCATTCTGGAGCTCATGGAAGAACCATGAGGTCAGTTTGGCTCATTTGAGAACCTCCTCTCCCTTGCAGGTTTCACTAACTGCTTAAGAGGTGCTGCAGAAACCTGGAAAGATTCAGTGACTTCATGACCTTTGTAAGTTTTGATCATTTCTTAAGTCATCCTCTTTCTCCAGGAGGGAACATTTTGGTTTTGAGGAAAGTATTCAAGATAGATGGTTGAGGTGAACTTTTAGGAAGGTTACTATGCCACAAGAGTGGATAATTTGGAACTGGACCAGAATCTTCATAGAAAAGAGTTTAGAAAATGCTCTTGATTTCTATATGGTAAAAATGAAGTCAGATGAAACCACCTGTGAATCTGGAAGTGAGTCATGTTTAGACATTGAATCCCTTAGCATTTTGTTTTTGGAGTCTCATCTTCCATAACTGTGATAAGTAAGTTTCTTTTGTCTCAAAGCTACCCATTCAGCTATATTCTTTTACAGTTTCCCAAGTAGACTAAGAAAATTACAGCACTGAGTTTCTATTGCTCCTAACCTCTAAATATTCTATTATATTAAAGGTCAGGCTTGAATTCAAATGACTATTCCTAAGAAAAGTAATTTGATACTGTTTTGTAAATGATTCTGAAATATTTGACCTATGGCATTGAATTTGCTGGAAATTCTTGAATGAGTTGTTATTGATGTGAATTTATCCAAAAAGTACCCCATGGTATGAATTAAAATAGTTTTCTTGTCCATGATACTGATCAAGGAAAAGCATGAGATATTTTCAATTCATGATTTTAAAAGATATTCAAAGAAATATCATCTTTCTCAACATCAATCAGTCTATTTGACAACTGAAACACTCAGATAAAACCATTTCTTGTTATTTAGCCTAGAAATTTTTTTCAATTTCTCATTCTTCTAAACATGGGGGAGATCCTAGAAATGGATAAGTACATCCAAGAGTGAAATCAGTGTAACACTTGGAATGATAGAGCTACTACAAATTGATATGTGTATAAGTAATTCATACTCACGCAATGTCTTTGAAATGTAAGCCACATATGACTGGACAGTTAAAATGGTTCAAATGGAGCCAGTAGGTTAAAGGAATCCAAGTAAACTATAATACATTACATTAATAAAACCAAAAGAGTTTTACTGTGTTAATAAATTTGGGACTAGGAAGACTACTTGGGTCTTCTAATTGAGACCCATGTTCAGGGGGTCTGAGTCAGTCCAATGCTGATTTCCCAGCTGTCAGTCTGGGGGTCCATGAGCTCCCCCTTGTTTAGGTCAGCTGTTTATGTGGGTATCTGCAGCATGGTCTTGACTCCATTTTCTTATCACTCCTCCCTCTCTGCAACTGGATCCCAGTTCAGCTCAGTGTTTAGCTGTAGGTGTCTGCTGTTTCCATCAGCTACTGGATGAGGTCTCTATGATGGCATATAATGTAGTTAACAATCTCATTATCAGTGTAGGGCATTCAAAGTAGCCTCTCCACTATTGCTTAGATTCTTAGTTGGGGTCATGCTTGTAGGTCTGTGGACATTTCTCTAGTGCCAGGTTTCTCTTTAGACCTATAATGGCTCCTTCTGTTATGGTATCTCTTTTCTTGCTCTTGTCTATTCGTCCTATTCAATCTTCCTTGTCCCTCATGTTCTCCTCTCTCCTCCTCTTCTCTTTCTCCTAACTCCCTCCCTCTCCATTCAGTGTACCCCCCCACTCCCAGGATGCTCAGGAGATCTTGTCCCTTTTCCCTTCAGTGGGGGACCTTGTATGACTCATTTAGGTTCCTCCTAGTGTATCCTAGTGAGATGATCATATGGTTTTTCTTTTTCAGTTTGTTTATATGCTGGACTGCATTGATAGATTTTCATATGTTGAGCCATCCCTGAATCCCTGGAATGAAGCCTACCTGGCCATGCTGGATGATTTCTCTTGGGTGTTCTTGGATTCGATTTGCCAGTATTTTATTGTGTATTTTTGCATCTATGTTCATGAGGGATATTGGTCTGTAGTTCTCTTTCTTAATTGTGTCTCTGTGTGGTTTGGGTACCAAAGTAATCATGGCCTCCTGAAAAGAGTTTGGTAATAAACTTTCTGCTTCTATTGTGTGGAACAATTTGAGGAGTATTGGTATTAGATCTTTTAATTTTTGGTTAATTCTGCACGAAAGCTATCTGGGCTTTTTTTTTTTTTTTTTTGGTTGTGAGGCTTTTGATGACTGCTTCTATTTTTTCATTAGGGGTTATTTGTCTATTCAAATTGCTTATCTGCTCTTGATTTAATTTTGGTAAGTGATACCCATCCAGAAATTTGTTCATTTCCTTTGAATTTTCAACTTTTGTGGAGTACAGGTTTTCAAAGTACGACCTGAGGAGTCTCTGGATTTCCTCAGTGTCCATTGTCATGTCCCTCTTTTCATTTCTGATTTTGCTGATTTGCATGTTCTCTCTCTACTCTTTGGTTAGTTTGAATAAAGGTTTGTCTATCTTGTTGATTTTCTTGAAGAACCAACTCTTTGTTACATTGGTTCTTTGTATTGATTTCCTAGTTTCTACTTTATTTATTTGAGCCCTCAAATTGATTATTTCCCGGCGTCTACTTCTCTGGGGTGAGTTTGCTTCTTTTTGTTCTAGGGCTTTCAGTTGTGCTGTTAATTCTCTAATGTGACTGTCCTCTGTTTTCTTCATATGGGCACTTAGTACAATGAACTTTCCTCTTATCACTGCTTTCAAAGTGTCCCAAAAGTTTTGTTTTGTTGTGCCTTCATTCTCATTAAATTCTAGGAAGTCTTTAATTTCATTCTTTATTTCTTCCTTGACCCAGGAATGGTGCAATTGTGCACTGTTCTGTTTCCATGAGTTTGTAGGGTTTCTGCCATTTGGGTTGTTATTGTTGAATTCCTCCTTAGGAGTTTTCTAAGGTACTCTTTGTCATTACCACCCCAGTCACCACCAGCAGCATCATTAAATTCACCCTTTTTAAGGACAGTGTTTCCAAGTCAATCCAAGCATATTCAAATATATCTTGAATGAGTCTTTCACACTCCATTCCTGACCACTTCAACTTCTTGAATACTTTTGTGGTATTTTTTTTAGATCATTAATATCTATTGTTTTCCTTTATTTTGTTATAGCAAATGACCACATAATCACATAGTGGGTTAAAAAAATAAACAACTATTCCATATTTAGCAACTCTCTTTTCTTTGTAATATCCTTCACCGAAGTGGGAGATACTCTGCTGCATTCAACAACTGGCTCAATCTAGTCTCCTCCCAGAAGCAGACTGTTTTCTCAGGATTCACACTGTCCATAGACTAGACAGCCCCAACTGCCACCTCTGTGGTGTTACTCACAATTTATTCTCATAACACATGTCAAGTTATCTTAAGAAAACATTTAACTGTCTGAAAACAGGAAATTCTGGCACTCTTAATGTGTCTTCTATTGTTTTTTATATGGGAGCAACTTTAACTCCCTTTGTGAATGATAATACACAACGTGACATGTTGTGAGTAGATATTTAAATAAGGGAAGTTTGCATTTGGAGTGAAATTTTCAGAAAACCAACATGGTTTATTCTCACTTGGATACTTCTGCATGGTCCACATGGCAACCTTTTAAATAACTCATAAGTAAGTTACTATTATTACCTATGAAATAGTTCAGCTTATAAATACCTTCAACACAATTTTGATGATAATATTTGTCTGCACAGGAATATTTCTTGGCAATGTTGAATTACAGGGAGAGTATACTGGTAAATCTCAAGTGACACTTTGGGTCAGGACTGGAGAGTACTCAGGAGTGGTTGGGACTAAGCCAAGTGGAGAGCATAGTCTTGCATTTGGACAGCAGCATTGTGAATCCTGCTGATTACTGTCATATATGAGTATGAACTCAGGGTGCCTGATTATCTAATTTTTTTTTCTCAGAAGAGACCAGAAAGATGGGTTCATGTGAAATTCCTCTGTTTTAAATGTTAGTAATATATTTTCTATAGCACAAGAGCCAAATAAAACATATTGGGAGCCAGATTCATCTTACAAGCTTCCAGTTTGCAAGAGTTAGAGGCAAAGCCCAAGTGCACACCAGTCTGCTTGGGGGCTGCTGTTCCCGAAGGGCTTGTTGGTCCTGATAGACCTAGAACTCTGATGGACTCTTTTGCCATTCTGCTCTCCACCACACAGACTGCAATGGTGACAATGCAAATGCTACATTTGAAGGTCTCACACCACACAAGGTTTTAGTAATTACCTTGGAGACAAGGGTCGACTGATAAGCACTGTAACTCAATTCCATTTGAGGAGTTCGGTGAATATATATTTCAGTTCTGAAGGGAAGACTCAGGAAGCATACCAGCTCATCGACTGCATACAGACATCTTTATTTGCTCTCAGAGGCTAATCCCTGCTAATATTTTAAGATTTTGATGAGAGCATTCAATACATCTGAACTTCCTCATGTCTGTGTTGTTCTTGGTCTTTCTGATCGTGGAATCATAGTCTAAATGTAGGTATCAAAACAAGCACAGGGCAGAAGTGTTACCAGTTGTTGTGGTTCTGGTTGTTGTATAGTCTCCATCAGGCATGGAGTTCTGGAGAGCCGACTTGTTCTGAATTCTTATTGCCCATAACTGAGTCTCAGGGCAAGGGGTTGGCGTGCTTAATCCTTTGTCACAGGGATTGGAAAGTTTGGTTTATTTATTACTCTGGTTAAAAATATTTTCCCTGATGGGATTTATCAATAACAATAAAGTAGGAAAGACATATTGAGAGCAAAGGAGTAGAATTAGTCACAGGCCATTTTATTTTGATCTTTTAACCGCCCTGACCTCTTCTTATCATGTGCTTTCCAGCCATCTACAGGGTTTCTGAGAATGGAGGTTATAAGGCTAATTAAACCAGTGTTTCCTGAACTCAGTCCCTTTCACTCTGACATAAACAATGAATTATGAGATTAAAAACATGAACAGAAAAGAACAGACATAGTAAACTGGACTTAGGTAGAAACTCCAACCTTGCATATAATTGGTGATAAAGAGAAATGGCTTGGAGGAATCCAGGTCTATCCAATGAGAACTGAATTGTGCTTCCATTTATTCAACCTATATTTGAACTATCAAAATGTACAGTTTCCTACTAGAGATTCTCAATGCTGATGCTTATTGGTATTGATATTGGACCAGAGTACATCTGTGCTAAATTATCTTAGTTGATTGAGCCTTCAAAAATGGGGACATGGAGTCCTAGAAACTTAATGCTGGACAGACTTTGGAAATGATTTCATGCTAACTCATCATTTTATACACAGGAAACTTAAGCCAGGGAGGAGCAAGTTGCTCAAAATATATATGTATGAATGTTCGCAAGTAAATTTCCTGTATTTATTTCCCATTAAGTAATATTTATGCACTGAGTTGGCCTTGGGCTACTCTTTGCATGGATTTAAGTGAATTGTGATCATGATTGTCACCAAAAAGTTGAAAAGATCCAAATCCATTCAGAAAAAATATTGTAAGTCCAGATAGCTTAAGTAACTTTTATAAGATTGAAACTTACTCTAGAAGCCAAAAAAAAAAAATCAAACCTTAGAAGTACCACCTTTTGAGAAAAATAATTCTTTTTAATATAGTGATGGTGATTGTTATTGAATTCACACAATAATTATTGTGTTTCCGAGTCAGCAAAATAAAATGACTATTTCAACAAGCATCTATTTAACTCGATGTCCCAGCAGCCTAAATGTAAACATAGATTTCAATGGCTAAAGTTTGTTTAATAAGAAAACCTATCCAAAGAGAAACATTTGTTTCATCTGCAGTGAGGAAATGGACATCTGCTATTAGGTTAGTGTTCAAAGCCAAGAGGTTTGCAAAAATTTCCACTAGTTGATTGTTTTTTATACTCCAAAAGGAAGAAGTATTTGAGAGCAAAATCAATGTGGGTGAGAAAATCACTTTAAAAATGTTAAATTAGAAATAAAACTCATGTGGGGATTAGACAGCAAGACAATAGAGTAATACTTTTTCCTGTTGCTGGACATGTTAAGTTTGGTAGTTCCATCTAGAATGAATTGTCAAAGGTGAAGTCTATAATCTAAATAGCCCAGTGTCTTAAATGGTGGCTCTTGTCTCTCAAGATGTATGCCACTGTTATATGACCCTTCTCAGCCCATGCTAATTAGGAAAGACTTCAAATTATTCTCTTTGGCATTCATTGTTTTGATATGTGAGTTTTATTTTGAATAGAGTTTGTATAGTAAAATTAAATGCTTGGAAACAAATTTAGAGAGCCTGTATGCTGACATATGTCCTTTAATGATTGAGTAAATGAATGTGAGTTAGTGCAAAAATTTCACCGCAATCATATACCTAGCTTGGGCAAACTTATAAGTTTTTCATTTTGTTACATTTCTAAAGTCCAAAGAGTGACAAGAGGCTCCTCCAGTCACTGTAGTCTTAATATAATTTGTAAAATTATACTATTCATTAAAACAACTATATTTTTCTATATACAACTTTTTTTAAAAGAGAAAAACCCATTTTTTAATTGAAAACATTTTCTTCAAACGTATGCTCTGATCATAGTTTCCCCTCCCTTACCTGTATTGTGTCTTTCTTTAGAAATAATGACATAGAGACTTTTTATTAATCATGATAGGTTGGCTTTAGCTTAGGCTTGCTCTCAATGAGCTCTAAACTTAAATTAACCCATTTATATTAATCTATATTCTTCCTCGTGGCTTGTTACCTCTCCTCAGTACTATAGGTCCAATTTTGGCCACATACCACTGGTGAATTCTCTGCCACAGATTCTTCCCAGACTTCTTATCTCTTCCTTGATGCCCTGCATATCCTCTTCTGCCCAGCTATTGGCTGTTTAGTTCTTTATTAAACACACCAAAAGATGCCTTAGGTAGGTGATGTAACACATCTTCATACAGTGCAATCAAATATCTTGCAACATTTCCTGCTTTTTGTTGGAACAAAAGTGAAAGATTTTAAACTCTAACATACTAAAATTATATACAATCAGCACAATTATGAGGTAAGAATTACATTCATAATGTCTAGTTCATTTGTAGTTGACAGACCCAGAGAAAGTACTCTATCATCTGTTCTTTCTTGATGAGTCCAAAATTTTGCACCTAAATCACTTTATCATAACTCAATCTGTAGAGCATTAGACCCTTAATCTCAGAGTCGTGGGTTCATGCCCATGTTGGATGCTACACATAGATGGAAGTTTCTGTCTTGCCTGGTCCCATAGCCATTTAGTCCCAAACAAAACAGAGGCTTATATTAATTATAAACCATTTGGCTGATGGCTCAGACTTCTTATTGGCTAGCACTCTCTTAATTATTAACCCATTTCTATTAATATATGGATCTCCATGTGGTCTTTGCTTACTGAGAATGCCTGGAACTCTTGCTTCCTTGGAAGCTACATGGTATCTTTCTGGTGACTCACTCTTCTGTGAACATTCTCCTAGGTTGGTAGCCCTGCCTATACTTCCTGCCTGGCTACATCATGCCTGTTCATTTACTGAAACATCTTTATTCATTAACCAATAAGATAAACATGTATTCACAACATACAGAAGAACATATCCCACCACACACAGAGACATACACACAAACCCCCCAAAAGAAACCCATACAAAACACAAACTAGAAACCATACGATACAAAGAAAAGCCCATTGTATAAAAATAAATAAATAAATAAATAAATAAATAAATAAATAAAACTCAAACAAATCAACTGAACCAAAAAATTCCCCAAATATAACTTTGAGTTCATCTTTGGTTGACTTTATATGGGGCCTGCCCTGAAGGTGGTTTCCATACCCAGTGTAAGACAGTATTAATTTTTCCTTTGTGAGCAGTTGTCAATTGGAGATAGCTTCTTGGTTAGAGATGAGAACTTGTTTCTATTTCCCACACCCAATATCTGACTTAGACAAGTACAGGCGCTGTGCATTCTACTATAGTCTGTAAGAGTTCATATGTGCTTCAGTTCTATTTTGTCTGGAAGACACTGATTCTGTGATAGCATCCATCTGCTCTGGCTCATAGAATCATTCTGTCTCTTCCTCAGCATAGTTCCCCAACTGCTGAGTAAAGGGATGTGATGGAGACAGTCTCATTTAGGAGTGAGTATTTCAAGATCTCTCATTCTCTTTGTCTCGTTTGCACTTCTGTATCAATTGCTATATATTGCAGGGAGTAGCTTCTCTGATAATGGTTGAGTGAAACACTGATCTATAGATATAGCAGAGTGTTGTTAGGAGTCATTTTATTGTTGTTCTTCATTAGCAAAAACAACAAAATGTCCGCCAACACCTAAACAAACAAAAGAGAAACCAAACAAACAATATTTGGTTTTCATTCGATCCCATGGCCTATTTAATCTCAGATTCTTGGCCACCCAAGCAGTGTTGGTTATGGGTTCCATCTCATGGAGTTGCCTTTAATTCCAATCAGATAGTGGTTGCTTTTTCCCAAACATTTGTTCCACTATTGCAGTTGCAAATCTTCCAGACAGGGCACCAATATAGATCAAAGATTTGAAGCTGGGTTGGCACTTACCTTTATCTTTCAGTAGCATGCAGAGTACCTTCCAGCATCATGAACACTGGACTGCAGGCAGGAAAGCTTTAGGTAAGCACTAGCTTGACTTCTTCATGTTGTCCTCAACAAAAAAGCCTTGCCATCAAGTTGTGGTAAGTGCCAAATAGTCTTGACAATAGTATGAGTATTTGGAGGTTTCCATGGGGCCCTGATGGCCAAGAACTGAATTAGAAATAACCCATTCCATCTACATAGGGAAAATAGCATATACATGCACTTTAAGGACAATTTATAGCCACATCAACAAAATATCAGTAGTTATACATATCTGAACAAATCTGGTGAATTCCTCTATACCTGATACAAGAGATTGATAACATAGTTGAGATCGATAACAACTACTCTTGGATTATCAGTGTCTTTTATTATATGTACCCTACATTTAATCTGTGCTTAAAATTCTCTAGGAGAAAAAAGTGAAGCGTGGAATTATTTGCTTATGTTTTCTTCTTATTGAAAACAGATTTTGAAAGAAAATATCCTGATTGCATTTCTCCTTTCCTGTCTCATCCCAGCTTATCCCCACCTCCTTCTCCACCCCTTTTCTGTCATATTTAGAGAAAAAGCTATACGAGAATAACAATATATTATAACAATCATATAATACAATAAGATAGAATAAAAACTAACGTACTGGAATATGATAAAAACAAACAAAAGGAAAAGAGCTCAAGAAAAATACAAAAACAGATATGAATGCAGCGTCTACTTGTTTACGAATCCCACAATGAACCTGCAGGGTAAGAAGAAAGAAAGGAAAAATATTAAAAAGCATTCATATATATATATTTACATATATATATATGTATATATGTTATCACGTATATATATATACGTATATATACGTATATATATATACGTATATATACGTATATATACGTATATATATATACGTATATATACGTATATATACGTATATATATATATACGTGATAACATTAAAGAGGCTGGCACAACATTATGAGACAAGGAACATCCAAAAATGCCATTGACTTTGTTTTCTGTGGTCCATCTACTGCTGGGCATGGAATTGAGTCTACTCTTGAGAGTAGTTTGTTTCTACAGTGAGAAACCCTTGTAGAAATCTAAATTTTCATTTCTAAGTGGTTATCAATTCAAGATAGCTTCTGGCCTAGGGATTTGGGTATGTGTTTATTTCTCTTTTCAGCTTTAGGATTTTGTCTGGTGCAGAGCCATGTAAGCCTTGTGTATGTTGCCTCAGTCTCTGTAAGTTCATATGTGTGCCAATCCTGTTTATTTAGAAGGCCTCGTTTTCTTTGTATCCTCCACCCATTCTGTCTCTTGTACTCCTTCTGCCTTTTCTTCTGCATGGTTCCCTGAGCCCCGAGGGAAAGAATTTGATGGAAACATTCCATTTAGAGCCCAGTATTCCAAAGTGTCTTACTCTCTGCATATTATCTGGCTTGGATCTATGTATTTGTTCCCATCTGCTGCAAGCAGAAGATACTCTGATGATGGCTGAGCAAAGCACTGATTTATGAGAATGTCATTTGGGAGTCACTTTATTGCTAGGATCTTGTAGTAGAATCTTAGTATTTAATTTTATCCTAGTCCCTCAATCCCTGGGCTATCAAGTTTGAGGTCACTCAAGCTGTATCTGGTATGGGCTTCTCTCTTGGAATTGGCTGTAAGTCCTATCAGATATTGGTTAGTTCCTCCCACAAGTTTTGTGCAACATTGCACTATTATAACTTACAGGCAAGACACCATTATAGATCAAAGTTTTTATAGCTGGGTTGATGATTATGTTTCTGCTTTGTGGGCATGCAGACTACCTCCTGTATAGAAGATGCTAGCACATGGTGGTGAAGGCTCTATGTAAACACTAACTCAACTTTTCCACGTTCAGTGAGTGGTGTTGCTTTCAGCAATATGATTTGCTGTCAGTTTGTGGAGAGTGACCTACAGTCTTGGCAACAGCCTGTGTTGTTTGGAGGTGCCAACTGAACCCCTTTGACCAACAGCTCTATTAGATGTAACCCATTTCTGGTACTGGTGAAAAGAGATGTCTTGCTGAGGCTCTGTCTACTTCATTATTTGGCAACTTTATGTATGTGTATATATATATATCTTCTAATATCTCTTCCAAATTCTCTTTTCATGGCCTTAATATTTTTATCACGTAATTCATTTACTTGCTTGGCTAGAATTACCCCAAGATATTTATTATTTGTGGCTGCTGTGAAAGGTGCTGTTTACCATGTCTCTCCCCCCTCCATTTGTACAGAGGAATGCTGCTGCCCTTGTGAGTTAATTTTGTATTTTGCTTATAATGTTTATCAGCTGTAGGAGTTTCCCAATGGAATTTTTGGGGTCACTTATCTATACTGTCATGTCATCTGCAAATAAAGGTACATTTGCTCCTTGTCTTCTACCTTATATTACCTTGAATTCCTTCAGTTATCTTATTGCTCAAGTTAAGATTTCCAGTACCATATTGAATAGGTATGGAGATAGTAGACAACCTTTTCTTGTTCCTGATTTTAGTGGAATTTCTTTGAGTTTCTCTCCATTTACATTGATGCTGTCTATGGAATTGCCATCATTATGTTGCATATATCCATAATCTTCAGGAATCTTATCATGAAGGAATGTTGGATATTTTTAAAGGTATTTTCTGTGTCTAATAAAAGTTTCATGTTTTTCTTTTGGTTTGTTCATAAACTGGATTATATTTATCCATTTATGTATGTTGGCTTATCCCTGCATCAGTAGGAGGAACCCTACTTGATCATGGCAGATTTGTAGGCTGGAATAACAGGATGAGTAAGCAGAAGTTTTAAGGAGATCTCTGTGATCTTCAGAAGATAAGGGCACAGTGGGTGATCTGCTACAAGGTGAGACTGGGAAATCAGATTTTGAGGACAAGGAGAGAGAGATACAAAATGATCAGTTGTTCTACTTGCCTTTCTAGTGTAAAGGATGAATGGGATTTAAACCAGAAGAGGAAAATTTTGAATATTGTATGGTACACAGAACAAAATGCAAGTGATGTCTATTAATAAGACTTTAAATTTATTAAATGTAAAGATTTCTGATGTATAATTGTATAGAGACATAATTATAATTAATGCCTTTTATTGATCATTTCCCAATGAATCTTTTTTGAATGATTTTAATAAAGGTCTACGTAATTTGAAGTTTTCCTTCCCAATCATGGTGGGTGGATCATATTACTAATTATTAATTAAGGTATATTTGTTCTTTCTTCTGAAAATTATTGTTAGGGACTTGGTTTCACCTATAAAAACCATTATAGATATTGTTCCTGTCTTTAGATGTTTTTAGGATAAGTTACATTTTATTTTGTAACACTTATCTATCATTTTATGGCAGGATGCAACATATTTGTTACATACATAGGCTCTCCATATATTTTGAAAGTGATATTTCATGATGTTTAAATATCAAATGTAGTAAGTTGATCAATAACACTATAAGAAGCTATCAATGAAAGTAGTAGTTCTCCAATCATTTTCCTGTTGTTTCACCTGTCTCCAAATGAAGTAAATCCTGGTAGGATTCTGCCCTTTTCATGTGCAATGGATTCCACACTGTTTAACTGATATACATATCGTCTGTGTGTGTGTGTGTGTGTGTGTGTGTGTGTGTGTGTGTGTGTGCGCGCGCGCGCTTTCAAATTCTAAACAGCAGCGAGGCTTCCATAGTTGGTAATGTCAGTGTTCATAAAAAGGATTCTTAGCACATATTATGAATTTCCAGCCAGATTTAAACAAATGATGTTACTTCTGTGATAATTGTTGGGTTCTTACTCCCTGCTTAGGTTTAGATTTCTAAATCTAAATGGTGAAATATGATCCTTTCTTTTTCAATTTAAAATAATGATATCAAAACAGTCTACCACTGGAGTTGTGGAGATGGCTCAGGAGAAAACTGTTTTCTATCAGGCAAGCATGATTTATTCCCATAATCCATATACAAACTTGGTTTGCTGGCCTCTGGGATAGGGACAGGATGATCCCTGGGACTTGATTGCCAACTATTGTGAGAGAACTCATTCAGAAAGAGAAAGCTATCTGGCATCCATTTCCTGCCTATGCATTCATGTGGAGGTGTGTGTGTGCATGCACTCACACAGACACACATACACAGGTACACATGCACACACATACACGGACATGTTTATATACAAACACACAGAGTCATACAAGCACATACACACATACAGACACAGACACACATGCACTCACAATGTGTGAGCACACGCACATACACACTACCACATCTGTAACCTATTTTCATTAACTCTCTGTTATGACATGAAGGGTCATAACAGAGAGGAGGAGACTGTTATTGTCTTTATATTCTATGGCCTCTACTGCCATCCAGTACCACACAGAGACCTCAAAGAGCACCTGCCCCTGACAGGAAAGAACATTATTTTATGTATCAATTCTTACAAGTTACTATTTCTTGTATTGTATATGAAACCTCAAGATAACTACTCAAGAGTTAGTCATAGAACTAATTTTTCAGAACAGTGTGAGCATGTGCTGACAACAAAGCAAGACAGAATGTTTGATTTTGACACTTGGAAAATAGCTTCCAAGTGCTATGCTAGCTACCAAAGAAAAGGAACACACTGGAAAAAGGGAGAAGTGGTGTCAAAGAACGCCGAGTACATGCTTTAACACTGTAATTAATATTCCAGGACCAACTCACTTAAAATAGACAGTATTGCAATTTTAAGGATTCAGCTATTAAAATTTCTATATTTATCGACAACTTACAGATACTCTGTATTTATACATTGTCTTGTCCTTCTTTGACCCTTCAATATATGGTTTGAAATAATTATATTTATACTGGGAAGGTAAAATAATGTACAGCTGTCTTCATCTCCTCAAGACTTACTCACTGAAAAAATATACTAGAGTAAGTTGCTTTATGTTTGAAAATTTCCCACTGAAACCATCTCAAACCAATATTTGGAATAATAAATTACAAAAACACATTATAATTGTGTGTTAAAGCTTCTCTTTTTATAATATTAGAAACCTAAGATATTATTTAGAGGTCCTAATGAATTCATGATTGTTGTATATAATATAATCACAAAGATATTAACCAATAATTAATATACACATGATTTTAATGTTCTCCATTGCCTTTCCTATACCTATCTCTTCTTAAAAATCTCACACCAGAATATGAGATTAAAATGTGAAATGGAAAGAATATAGGGTGGTAGGAAATCATGAAAGGAGTCTAAGAATTGCAATATCAAAGTCAATGAAAGTCAATAGCTCACAGTGGGGAGCATGATTGCTATGCAGATAAAGTCAATTGTTAGGCAGCAGCTTCCTTCCACAAAGGT
Source organism: Phodopus roborovskii (assembly GCF_943737965.1). Taxonomy (NCBI): domain Eukaryota; kingdom Metazoa; phylum Chordata; class Mammalia; order Rodentia; family Cricetidae; genus Phodopus; species Phodopus roborovskii. The sequence goes on along the minus strand of NW_026126470.1, from coordinate 24,015,279 downwards.
TTTGGGTGTAGTATTCACTGGATAAAACTTCTGTCCAGTGCTGTTCAAGACCACAGGTTGACTGATGGGATCCTGAAATTTAATGGTTGCCCACTGCGAATAGAAGCTTCTTGGAACAAGGACGAGAGAAGCTCATGTCTACAATACAGACATAAATATGTAGAAAGCATCTAACATGACCATTTAGTAAATTACAGATGCAACAACAGGTTCTACCCTAAAGCCCTGCTTTTCCAGCTAGTCATGAATTTTTGACCAAGGTTACAGTACAATACATGGATTTTATCACAGGCTTCAAATCCAATCTAGCTCACTAATGTCATAACACTGCTGTTTTAAATTGGTGACACGTTTGAAGTATAATGAAGCAGAAATACACATACTTTCAGGTATTTCCTCCATACATAGATTCTTCCATCCTTAGCATTCCCTGCTATTGTGTTCCATTTGTATGTTGAGTGGACCAAAGTAGACATATCTCCTGTCCCCTCTCTGTCCTCCTCTCTGGAAACCACTGATCATATTCCTGCTGTATTCACAATCTTACTCTTTCTGAATGCAGCAAGTTGCAATAATATAGAATGGGGTCTCTTTTGATTAGTCATATGCATTTACATTTCCTGTATGTCTTTCTATGTTTGCTACCTCATTTACTTTTAGTGTTGAATCCCAGTCAATCATACAACTGTATGATTAGCCATTCACCCACTGGTACTGTATTATCCTTGCAATAGCTAAGGGGTAAGATGATTCTTACAAATTCTGCCCTGATTAAAGTTTTCTGTTACTGTGAATAGACACCATGACCATGGCAACTCTTGTAAGGAAAACATTTAATTGACAGGGCTTACTTACAGTTTCAGAGGTTGAGGTTCAGCCTATTATCATCATGGCAGGAAACATGGAACATGGCAGCAAGCAGATAGGCATGGTACAGGAGTAAGAGTAGAGACTCCTACATCTTTCAGGCAACAGGAAATCAATTGAGGCACTGGGCAGTATCCTTAGCATAAGAAATATCAAAGCCCACCCCACAGTAAGACACTTCCTCCAATGAGGCCATACCCTTTCAAAAAAAATATCTCCTAATAGTGTCACTCCCTATGAGATTGTGGGGGCCATTTACATCCAAACTACCACACATGTTCTCTGCTTATCCAGGGCTCAAGTTATACAAAGAGGACTGTATAAACTCTATTTAGTGCAATAGTTGGACCTTGAGAGATTATTTACAAGCTGTAGCAAGGAGGCAAAGTTACTTGTAGTCACTAAGGCTGGTACTTCTCTCTCAGATGAAAGCATCTTCTTCAACAAAGTATGGGCATTTGAGAGGGTACCCATGGATCAATAACAGAAGGAGCTATCTTATCTAGACAGATGAGAAGACTTAACCTTGACAATCAAAAGGGTGACAGATATTAAAACCACATCACTCACATGTCATTAAGGGGCTGTTTGGATGTTTGGAAATGTAAATGACTTCCCTAAATCTGTAAACATTTTTGACTATTATTTTAAACCAACATAGATATTCATATGATGGATTAAATGTACCTGGAAACCAATTGCTGATGTGTATAAAAGCTATCTATACACACCACTTTAAATAAATAACCGTTTATTACTTGGTTTAAAAAGTCTGGCAAAATTATTAACAATAAGTCTTTCTTATTAAAAGTATAAGAATGTCAAACTGACAAAACCATTGAAGAGGCGTTATGATAGTTTAACAACTGTAGTTGCAACTAATCAGGTCAAAGCTTTATTTTTTAATAGGCCAAGTTTTGAATTTCAACCATGAGAGAGCTGCATTCCTTTACCCTTGGGACAAATAAAGTAAAATAACCAATAAAAGCAAAACTGAGTCTGCATGAAGCCAGGATCATAGCAGCACCCAATGAAGATTTACTCTTGATATGGAGGCTTTGTATCTACTGTTGTTCTGTTTGCCCCAATTCAGTACCTTTAATGTGTCCCGTAATTGTCCTAGCATTGGAAATCTTTGTTATATACTGTCAGACACTTTTGGCTGATGAGGCTGGTCACAATTTCTTGATTGAATGCATTTATGTGCATCGTGCATATGGTATGTTTGAACACTATCTTCAAAATATTATTTCTGGTGTTAGAGTATGTATTTGGGGAAATATTTTTTTTTTAGTATATCGTTTAGTTATGTCTCATAAAATATTAAGAATGAAGATTTTCAAAGTGCATTTTTGTTTCTTCCCTCACAAGCTTTGGTTTGTAACTGCCAAGGCAGTCTCACCTTTCAATTTGAACCTGTCTTCTTTTGAATGGATAGTGTGCTATAGATAAGCCATACGTTCCATTATTGCACACTAAATACATATAAAGGGCATAGTGAGATCTAGGCATTGCAAGGACTATTATTTACCCTAATTGTTCCCAGCTGAGTTTGGAAAGGAGCCTGGCCTGAGAGTTTTCAAAGGCTTGCCAGGAGGCTGTCAGGTTTGATAACTCACACTGCTCCAAACTTGGCTCAGAGGGGTCAGTTTCAGAGCGAACACTAAGCTCCCCCTGATATCCAGGCTTGCTTAAAAATGCAAAAACACTGCCAGCTGACTTGCAAGCCACTAGATTTTCAACTTTGTTTTAAGAGGCTCATGTTTTCTTGGAAGCGGGGATGGGCTGGTAAGCAATAAGAAGACATTCCCATGTAGAGCTGCAAGAGCAGATGGAGTGGCCCTGTGTGCTGGGAAGCATCTGTTTTTGGTAGAACGTGGCTGAGAATGAACAGGGGATACAACATTGTCCCAAATTATGCTTATTTGATTAAATAACTGAATGCATCTATGCACTTTCTTTAATTATTTTATGTTACATTACTCTTTTCTGCATATAGTGTTTTTTAAATCATTTACAAATTATACAAACACAGTTGTTGTCTTCATTACCAGGACTCTAGTCAAATGATTTTTAAAGAGAGAGCAATCTGTGCTATTGAATTGTAAACACCACAGAGAAAAGAACGAAATATTCGCCTCTTTGTGGTTATGTTTACTTTGCTTAATGAAAGTCTTAGAGGCTCCAGATAGAACATCAAGTCATATTCATGCCAGAAATGAATACATGAGGAATAATAAAATGAATGAGGAGGACTGACAATCTACTTTAAATCTTTCATTTATCTTCTGTTTTAATAAACTTCCTATTGTTGACATTTTTGGTAAAAATATGTTATTTAAAACCATATTTTAGAATGTTCCCTTAGAAGCTCATTCTGTTTTCTGATTCATGAAAGTATGCAGTTCCTTCCTATGTGTACTATGGTTAAGCCTGAGTTACATGATATAATTGCTAATAAGTCATTTACTTGCCTTCTTTGATGAAGGGGAGTCTGTTTGATAAGTAGTGTGGGGTGAGAGTGACGCTGCATACCTCTACTCCTGTTGCCTCTGTTGGCATACTCCTCTTGGAAGCCAGTTATCACATAAGAAATTCTGATGACTACCATCCCGTGTGGAAGACTGGTTTTCTCAGATGAGGGAAAAGAGGAAATATGTCTATCTGGAGATGAATAAACTTCTTATACGTTACATAGTGTAGGGAAATTGAGAATGGTGCTAGCTATGGAATGGCTTCACTGATTCTTCACAATCCTGGGGAATGAAAACAGAAAATAAGCAAATTGTCATTTAAAGACACTCCAATATACACATGCACACTCGTGTGCAGAAAATAGAATATTTATTTTACAGAAACTGAAAGTAGAATGTCGGTAATGACTAGGGACAGTAGGGAGATGAAGGAGTGGCGAAGTATTGCAATGAATACTAAGTGAGAGTAAGACAAGGACAAGAAGTTCTGCGTTCAACCATACAATAGGGAGATTATAGAAAACGAAAAGATGCTAGAAAAGGTAAGTATATTTAATCTGCATTAAACCTTACATGATACAAATCACCACGTTATGTTATACTTCACGTTTTACACATTTCCATGCATCATTTAAAATAAATTTAACTTGTAGAATGCAGAAACAAATTAGAAAAAAAAAGTTGAAGGTAGATTAATAATAACAATATGGTATCTGAGCAGCACAGCAAAACCAGAAAATGTGATAAGGAACTGATCTTCATAAACATCTAAGGACAATGGCAGTAAGCCTGATTATATCACTGACACAACAATGACATGAGAAAACTTGGGCCTTAAACTCTTTAAAGAAATAAAAAGGAAACATATTTTCCTTAATGATTTTTAAATTTCAATGAAAATCATTACATCATCTTCCCTCTTTGTCCCTCCACATCCTCCAAAGCCTCCTCCTCTTCCAAACTCTCCATGTTCTCTTTATTCCCTTTCTAATTCACACACACACACACACACACCTATATACATATATGTGTACATGAGTGCATAATTTTGTGTCTATTGCATGTACACAATTTTATGACTGAGAACTTAGTATTATACAACCATTTAGGCTCTCATGTTTGGAGAAGACAGATTATCGTGGGGAACACTGGTTAAGTGCCTGCAGCTCTTGTCTGTGGTTGGGGTGTCTTGAAATTTCCCCTTCCATGGTAGCGTGTCTATTAGTTTTATCATTGTTTAGTCATGGTAAGGTAGTCTTGCTAAGGCTGGGGTATTATGGGTGTAGTTTCCTTCTTATTTTTAGCAATCTTATTAGACTTTCTGGTCCTTTGACTCTCAAAGACTTTCAGCCCCTCTTCTTGGGTTGCTGAAATTTGTCTGGTCTCCTATCAAGTGTGACTTCTGTCCTTTTGTTCGTTTGTTTTAAATCTCATCTCTAGACTCTACATTTATTTTGCACTTTGAATCCAAAGCTTAATTATAATTTCGCAACCCTTTATTTTATAGCCAGAAGTCCAAGGGCACTCATCATCTGCAACCTCCAAATGGACTGATACCACAGCCATGCTCTGACCCTTTATTGTCTCTGTTGCTTGTGTTTTCTACCTGTTATGCCCAAATTAAAGTTGTTGCTAAAATGTTTCCAGTAACATGCACTGATCACATCTGCTCAACTTAATGCTGTTCTAATCATTTCTCAACTTTCTTCCAACCCTGCAGTTGTTAACATGTGTCTTTAGAGACATTGCAAATGTACTTGGATTGCTGATTCCCCTATTAGTAGGAGTCAATTTTGCCATTCTCAAGAATAATGAAATCCTGTGATAAGAATTATTTTACATTGAATCTTCCATAAATATCTTGAGACACCTTTCATGTGCAGATGCTGGTGATAGAAGGGTAATAGGCTTAGCTTGTTATTATAAATGTTATATATGTAGGTAAGACTACATGATTTTGTTCTTTATTTAGTGGGTTAGAGAACATATCTATGGCTATTTCTCTTTTCTAATTAGTTTTCTTTGTATTCATTTCATTTGTGTTTACTATTTTTCTTACCATGGTATCAATTCAGCTGAATTACATGTTATTTCTGCACAAATGTTACACAATTTTAATACACTTGTCGAACATTTCTAAGTTCTTTACTCTACTTAGTGCAATTTGTACATGAGTACCTAAATACATCATCTAGTTTTACTTTACTCATTTCCATTACAATTATGTTTATTTCATTTTTGCTTTCTCTAACTATCTTGCTGAGAAAAATGTTAAACATGATACTTTATTGTTCTTGGCAGTAAACAAATTAATCCATTTACATGTATTAATTTTAGTGTTTCTCTTCTCTCTATATATTCTCTTTTTGATATTTTTTAATTTAAATTTGAAACAAGCTTGTTTTACCTGTCAATCCCAGTTCCCACACCTTCCTGTCCTCCCCTGTTCCTCCTACTAACCCCCACCCCATCCCCTTTCTGCTCCCCAGGGAGGGTGAGGTCTTCCATGGGGAGTCTTCAAGGTCTGTCATATCATTTGGGACAGAGCCTAGGCCTTCCCCTATGTGTCTAGGCTGAGACAATATCCCTCTGTGTGAGGTGGGCCCTCAAAGTCCTTTCCTATACTAGGGATAAATACTGATCCATTACTAGAGGTCCCATAGACTGCCCAGTCCTCCTAACTAACACTCACATTTTAAGGGAGTCTGGGTCAGTCCTGTGCATGTTTCCCAGCTATTAGACTAGAGTCTGTGAACTCCTCCTTGTTCAGGTCAGCTGTTTCTCCAGCCTGGTCTTGACCCTTTGCTCATCACTCCTCCTTCTCGGTAACTGGATTCCAGGAGTTTGGCTCAGTGATTAGCTGTGAGCGTCTGCTTCTGCTTTCATCAACTACTGGAGGAACACTCTAGGGATGGCATATAAGGTAGTCATCAATCTCATTATTGGGGAAGGGCATTTAAGGTAGCCTCTACACGATTGCTTAGATTGTTAGTTGGGGCCATCCTTGTAGATCTTTGGACATTTCCCTAGTGCCAGATTTCTCTTGAAGCCTATAATGGCTCCTTCCATTATGGTATCTCTTTTCTTGCTCTCCTCTATTCTTTCCCTGACTCAATCTTCCTGCTCCCTCATGTCCATCTCTCCCCTCCTCTTGCTTCTAACTCCCTCTCTCCATACTCCCAATTTGTTTGGGAGATTTTGTCCCTTTCCCCTTCTCCAAGGACCATGTATGTCTCTCTTATTGTCCTTGTTTCCTAGTTTTTCTAGCAGTGTGGATCCTTTGCTCTAAGTATAAAAACCATGTATGAGTGACTACATACCTTGTTTGTCTTTTTTGTGACTGGGTTACTTCACTCAGAATGGTTTCTTCTAGTCTCATCCATTTGCCTGTGAATTTCAGGATTCCATTGTTTTTTCTTCTGATTAGTATTCTTACAATTAAGTGTAATTTCACACTGTTTAAACTTCCTTCACAATTTACAATTGTTTCAATTTTAAAAAAGAAAAATTGCTGCAATGATACAAACAAATTGAGAAGTAAATTTTGTGACAAATTACTGTATTTTATATTCTAAGTTACAAAGAGAAGACCAAATAGGAAAAGGTAATCTTGGTTCTTGACACATTGAGGGTACCAGCCCTATTTTACAGTTGGCTTTTGACTACAGTATTTTGATAGAAGTAAGTAGTATGAACCATAGGATTGTTTGATCAAGTGTTAAAGAAGTAGCTTTGGAATATTAGCACTTGTGATAGTATTTTTCTTTATATTACTAGATTCCAAAGACCTTTTAATAAATCACCTTCTTCTTCTTCTTCCTCCTCCTCCTCCTCCTCCTCCTCCTCCTCATTATCTCTCTCTCTCTCTCTCTCTGCAGGTATATTATTTGGATTCTAGGAACAATATTATTCATTCTCTGAATTTTAAGTATGAAAGATTTTCATTAAGTGAAATTATTCTAACGAGAAGACTTTTGAATGACAGGCTTGGCTTATTTCCTGAATTTCATCCATAGAAAATCATGCATTTTGAGATTATTCCCCTGTTAGCTATTACTTCAGCCTTAAATGCCAAGATGGATGAAGGAAATTTCCTTCAGCATACTTTATTTTCATACTTTTATAATTCTGAACAGCAACATAAAGAATGTACTTCAGGGAGATTTCAGTTTCCTTTGTAATCATATCATATGCCAGCTTTATAGAGGCCTCATTTTAGGTTCTTATTGTTAATATGCTTTAGAATATACTTTCCTTTGAATGAGTTGAAAGTTTCCCTCCATCATTACACCACAAGCCTCATGTGAATTCCCTTATTGTGTTGAGAATGAGATTATGTAATACAAGATCCTCTTCAATTGTAAACTAAATTTGCTGACATCAAAGTTGTTACACTATCACACTAAAATGGCCTCTGAGTCTGGAACAAGTTTTTGTCCAATTTTATAAAATTGGATTTTATAGAAACTTTATCATAATTGATTACCACATACCTGAAGAAAAGTAAAGTCTATATTTGGGATCCATGAAGATGACCAAGGAGCAAAAAAATTCATTTTCCCATATGAAAATTAGTAAAATGACACCATGAGATGCTTCAGATAGTGTGGTCAGCATTGAGTTAATGTTGCTATTCCATTTTAGTAACTCTGACATGCAGGTTTCCAAATATTGTAACATATGCCAGGCTTTTACAGTAGGGCAAATACACGCAGCTTCTACTTTTACTGGACAATTGACTTGAGAGGAAGTCATAGCAGTCTCCATCTGCCTGTAACGTCATCAATAATTCTAAAATTCTTCCTCATATATTCCAGGAAAATGTTGTAACCTAGAGTTATTCCTATTGTCCCTGAGATATGTTTTTAAATGTTACTGCCAGTTTAGTGTTAAAGTTCCTTATTTTTTTCCTGAGAAATGTAATAGAGCTTATTGAATACATTTTGAAATAATTATAATTTTAAATACATTCAATCGCATTCACAAACATACGGCAAGAAAAGCATAACCCACAGACCCAGTTGAAGGTATTTGTTAGAACTTTCAATATTTTCAAAGTGTGCCATGGATTGATTTACACCTTCATGGCAGCAATGGGGAAAATGGGGCAGCATTGATATAAAGCAGCGTGGAACTGACTTTGCCAGAAACATTCTGGAAGACGTTGAAAAATCCATAGGCAGCCTCTGTCTCTCTAAATTCTTAGTATGTGATTGTAAACAGCCCTGAAGTCTGAGGCAGGCATTTCTCATTAAGCAAGCAATGCTTGAGAAATGACTGAGGAAATCAAATCTAAATGGGTCTGGGCCACACATCAACAAGATGAATTACACTAGGGGTTGTTTTGGATTAGTCTTTGAAAACATTTAAATTACAATAACCTTGAGACAATGCAAGCCTCATGTCTGCAGTGACGGTCTGCACATGAAACAGCCAGGAAAGCACCAAGAGAAAAAGTTCTAAATGGCAAAGGCTTATGTGAACTTAAAAAGATTTAACTATATTTAGGGTGTGTGTGTGTGTGTGTGTGTGTGTGTGGTGTGTGTAAGTGTAACTGTGAGATCAGAAGGCAACATGTGGAAGTCAGTTCTATCTAATCTCCTTTGTAAGGGTCAAACTCTGGTCTTCAAGCTTGAAGTAAAATCCCTTTCCCCCCCTGAGTCATTTCACAGGCCTCATACATTAAGTTTAAAATGTGAAGGAATTGTCAAGATTTTTGAGATTATAGATTATAGAAATGTATGGTCACATTTCATCGAGTTCCACAGTAAAAAATGGTAAAAGGAGGTGTTAGGGCTACCTGTCCATTAGTAGAAACGAGTAAAGATAAACAATAAATAAAACATTAGTTTCTTAAATAAAATTAAAGAGCACGATTAAAAAAGCAGTAATGAATGTTTAGGTAATGATAACAAAGGCAGGTGTCAATGTCACCAATCATTTGACAGAATCATTCGTGTTCCAGGATATCTGTCACAAGGAAATGATAGGGGTTTTGGAAAGCATCTATTCATGTACTACTCAGGAAACTACAAAGGTTCCAAACATGTAGCTCTGTAAATAAATGGAAATATATTTGAAAAACTTTAACCTAGTTCATAAAATGCAATAGAAAATACCCATCACTTGATATGTAGCAGAGATAGGTATAAAACCTAATAGGTATTAGGACCTATATTAAAGCAAAACTAATTGGAAATAATTGTCTACCTATATCAGTCATTAACTTAGACTGTGAAACTATACAAATTAAAATACCATATGTAAATATTTCTGCCCATTCTAGAATTCTTCTTCAAAACATTTATTAGCTTTAAAAACAGAAACATTTGTGTAGATTATTACAGGAGATGTTTCTTGCATTCTTTTTCTTACTAGGAAAACACATCATTTAAATAGTTATTAAGTGATAAATTCTACAATTTTTTCTAAGCATGAAAGCATAATTCAAAAAAACTTCAAAGGCCACTTTTAAGTATTATTTTCATTATTTATTACTTACAAATCCATATTTTAAACGAGTTAAAGTATGTTTTAAATTCTCCACTGACAAGTTGCATCCTTATGTTTAGAGGGAGATGTTATAAATGAATTAACCCGATGACATTTACCATATTATTATGCCATCAAACAAATTAAAGTTCCTAAGAAAAACAGTTCTTTTAGAAAAAAAATGGTGTTTCCATTTGCTTTAATCAAATTAAGATGACAGATATTGTGTACTGAAATGCACTTCATTTTATAATTTAGAATTAAAGATGATGCAGTCATTAATATCTAGTAATTTGTTCATCCTGGATGCCTTAAACACGTGCCTTTCTTTTTGTATATGGCATCTGACTCTCGAACTTACTACCCTGATGTCTTTACATAGATATGAAGCTGATCAGTACTTGATGTAGTATGCTGCAAGGGTTAAATGAGATGACACAGTCCTCACAAGTCCCACAGAGTGACAGACTGTGATCTTGTTCAGCAGGTGATTGCAGCTGCTGCTGTTACTTCTTTTGTCAGAGTACTTGACATTTTAAGCTAACGAATAATCTCAAAAGTGGATATTAATAAAAAATACTGATAGCTGGGAAGCCAGCATGGGACTGACTCAGGCCCCCCTGAATATGGGTCTCAGCCAGAAGGACTGAGCAGTCTAAGGGACCTCAGACAGTGGAGCCAGGATGTATCCCTGGTACACAAAAGGACCTTGTGAACACATCCTCCATGGAGGGATAACTGCCTTAACCTAGAGACAGGAAAGAAGCCCTAGTCTCTACTTCACATGACCTGACAGACCTACATGACCGCACCTGGATGGCATTCCCCTACATGTGGAATTGGGGTGGGGGGATGGGAGGGGAGGGTGGTCAGGGTGCATGTGAAGGGACAGAGAGGGCAAAAGCGAGGGAGGAAGGGAGAGGAAACTGGGATCGACATATAAAATAATAAATTAAATTAAAAAATTAAATTAAAAATACTGTTTATTATTTTCACAGAACTCTCCTAAAACATCTGAAAGTATATCCTTCTAAATATTTCATCATGTTATTAAATTTTGTAATATCTTAGATTTTAGACGTGTCAAGAGTATCTACTAGAATATTTATCTGCTAATCTTACAATAAATTATTCGAAATTTTCCAGTTCATAACACGAATACTTGCATAAATGTGGGAGGAATGTTAAGCCATTGCACGCATTTGATCCCAGTGTCACAGTGATCTAGGAACGAGCGAGGTCCTTCTATTAACCAAATAATTACATTTCTTTGAGCCTGGGTTTCTTCTTCTCCCTTAAGATGAGATGAAATCAGTTTCTCACTAAATTTCCCCTGACTCAAAAATTTCACAAGTCATCTTTAGCCCTCTACTTAGAATTTCTTCATGTAAGATTAGGGGTATTGGTTTATTAACTTTATATTTTTCAAAACATATGCTGAGAGTTTTGACCCTCAAATGTTTTAGAAGAACATGGCTGTCTCTGACCACCAATTTTAGGAACCTTCAATGTTTTTAATGTTTGGTCAGTCTCTTCAGAGTGCTAAAACTCATGTCTATATTTAGACATTGGCTTCTCTTCATCTGTTTCCTCAGGAAATTGCAAATGGTTGGACAATATGAGTCTGATTTGGGGGTCTAGGGAAAAGTACTGGAAATATTCCATATGAAGGAGCTAGATTAAGTTTATGAACAAAAGCCTGATTGTATTATTCTATCTATGGTATCACTGATTTATTATCTATCATCTATCTATTTATCTATCTATCTGTCTGTCTTCCATCTATCTTCTATCAACAATAACTATATCATCTGTAAAAAATATAATTGAATATCTGATATTATATACAACAAATCCAGCAATGAAACCTACAAGTTTACACTGTGAAAATGAACACATGATGTAGATTTTGTTTGCTTCAAATAATAATGAGATTGTAGGAGTATAGGTTGGAAACTGAGAATTGCTTAGCTTGATTATGAGGTTCTGTTGCTGTATTAATATCTAATTTTAACTTACACAAAGAGTAACATTTAATTATTTTGGGAATGAATTTGTTTGATAAAAAAAATAGACTAGCATATAGAGCAGAGTGGTGATTATATTTCAGTCAGATAGAAGACTTGGATGTTCTACAAAGTGAAAAGCCATATAAATCCATGCAGCAAAGTAATTGAAAAATACTGTTTGCTCTATACTATTCTAGAAAAAAGTAAATCTTATGTAGTTGTGTAAATACCTAAGTAATATAGTAAATACCTTATGTATAAGGAGCATTATATAATTTCTTCAAAAAATGTTTCAGGCTATAATTTAATCAGTCATGTTTTTAAAAGTTTATGGATATGAGATTTTAGACTTTTATACTAGTGTGAGTTAAACATTATACTTCAGATTCAGTTTTAGTACTCAACAAAAAGGAGAAAAATTAATGTTAAGCTTTCCAAGTAGATTTGTCTTACATTGCTTTCTCATTAATGGGATGCTCATAAGATCACGGCCATGGAAGTCGGGAAAAGTGTCATTGTCCTAGCTATATTTTATTGAACATAACCTCACACAACAATTTTTAATATAAAGTATAGGGACATAAAGCGTGTGTTGTCCTTACCACTTGGTATTTAAATACAGCCTACAGGAATGGATTTGAATCATGAATGAAAATGTGTAACAGAAGCTTTATGTTGATTCTTTGACTAAAATGATACTTTCAATTCCAATGCAGATGGGTTTTTATGAGGTTAAGAAGTTCTCTTTTTTTTTTAAAGTAGATCAGCAGAAATGGGTTAATAATTAAGACAGAGCTAGCCGATAAAAAACAAGTAACCGGGCCAACAATATAATATCTAATACAGATTCTCTGTATGTTATTTGGGGCTGGCGCAGCAGTGGGACAAGACCAGAGACGGCAGACAAAAAAACAATACTTGTTACAAGTTCGACTCAGTGTTTATGTGTGGGTGTTTGCTCCTATTTTCAACATGCATTAGTTGAGGGCTCCATGGATAAGCTAGTTGTTGATCTCACTCTCCGGAAAGGGCATTTATGATAGCCTTTCCATGGAAGCTCAAATTGTTAGTTGGGAGCAGTCTTGTAGTTCTCTAGACCTTTCTTTGTGTTCAATTTTATCTTCAAACCAATATTGGCTCCCTCTTTTATGTTCTCTCTCTCTGTCTCTGTCTCGCTCTCTCTCTTTCCTGTCTTCTATTCCTAACCAGGCTCAAGGTTAAGAAGTTCTTAACTCCAGTTATAAACTTTTATCACTGTTTTCTTCTATGTTGTTCAGAAATAATGTAAATGTCATGTAGAAGACACATTTGTAGTTTAACAGGAGCATGTGACAGGAACTATACTATTATTTACAGAGAAGTAGAACTCGCTATTAGGCACTCAAATTACTTGCTGCTTTGAGTAACCCATAGAAGACTCCCCATGGATTTTCTCATATTAATGCAATTAATCAAGAATTCCAACAATCCACACAATGTGTGGTAATTTCTCACCTTGTTTTCCTTGTTGATTCTTGAAGGAACTCCAGGTTTCAGTAGGACACAGCACTTTTAGAAGAGGGTTTCCTTGATATGTTTGCTGTGTATAATGTCCTTAAGTCCTATTTTCACATAGTCACATAAACGACAATATTGTGTTGTGCCTGTAAGCAATTGGCACTCCCTGAAGCACAATTGGGAATGTTTTAGATATTTTAAACTATAACTTGTATGTGGACAAGCCACCAACTTTTGGCTATTTCATATCCTTGTTATTATTTAAACTTTTAGAAGCCACAGCGTCTTCTAAGTTCCTCAAACCATGGAATTTAGATGAACAACAATGAAGGTTATCTTACCATAAGCTATTGGGTCAACCTTGTGGAAGTGTAACTTAAAAATGGAATTTGAAAAAAAAAAATAGTGACTGAAATAATGTAATTGACTGCCAAAAGTTGTAACTCAGCACTAGATGAATGACACTTTAATGTTATAACGGTAATTTATAGTCCCAGGAAATTTGATGACATTTTGTAAAATAGGCTTTAAATTACCACTGAATTCCATCACCAGCATATTTACTCTTCTGGAACCTTTTTCATCATGTTTTATTTCTTAACTATATCATGCATAATATATACAAGTGGAATAATGTAAGCACACTTTCATGAGTGAGTGTCATTTTATCATTATCAACTAATCTCAAGTGCCTGATTAATGGAAACATTTTTTTGTCTCTCCCCAACCCCCAGCTACTGGACCAAGCATAACTTAAAGAGACCAAATTATCTCTAGGGTGAATCTGCTAAATGGTGAGTGAAGTTATCATAATTCTCTCATTCTCCATTTGTGATGCTTGTTTTATACTTCATTTTTGCCAAGAAACACAGTTTGGATTCTTTTCTGTATAATAATGTCAATGAAGTAATTTAGAAAGTGATAAAAAGCAGACCACTTCAGTAAAATCCTACTCAATATATGAGCCTTATCCATGAGGATGTTTTGAGTGAAGGATGGAGATTTATAATGTAACTAGACCCATTGTCCTATTCAGTTCATCATGAATCAGTTAGTCATGCTTAAGTTAAAAAATTAAAGCACAATCTCACACACACAAAATTACTATTAATGATGGAATCATTCACTGTCAGTTTATTTTTTCTCTTAAACTTGTGTTCATATGCAACTAACTTATATAACATATAAGTACATACATCCCATGATTAAACAAAATTTTAGAAGGGTTTCTATTTGTTCACACAGAAACTATTTGTATTGAAAAATCTGGAAATATTCTAATCATATCAAATTTACTTCATGAATTGTTGCTCTGAGGACTGGAAGAGCATTGCTAGACACAGACTCATTTCCTTTTTGGATGTTTATAATTAGCATTGTAATAAAAAACAACACATTTGTATATTAAATAGTAGACTAGAGTGCTCCTTTTAGTGTGAAAACTAAGCATATGACATTACAATTTACCTTGCCTTCTTATTTAATTATCTAGGAGGGTTCACAATTATTTCAGAAACATCCATAATTGTTTCTATAGTGGCTATATCAGTATATACTCCCACAGCAATGAATAAGTATTCCCCTTTCCCCATATCCTGTTTTTTATTTGAATATGATAATTTCTACTTAGAAATTACACACACACACACACACACACACACACACACACATACATCCATGGTTTGAAAGAAAGTTGCCCCATAGGCTCATAGGGATTGACATCATTAGGTGGTGTATGGGCTTGGTATACTAGTTGTGGCATGGTTGTTGGAGGAAATGGGTCACTAGAGGTGGGCTTGAGGTCTCAGGTTCTCAAGCCAGGCAAAGTGGGGCATTCTTTTCCTGCTGCCTGCCAAACAAGATGTCAAACTGTCAGCTCCCTTCCTGCAAGATGTTTGCCTGTGCATTGTCTGTTTCCTGCCAACAGGATAATGGAATAAACCTCTCAACCGTAAGCCAACCCCAATTAAATGTTTTTCTTCATAAGAATTGCCAGGATCATGGCATTTCTTTACATCAATAGAAATCCTAACTAAGAAAATAACTTAATATAGTTTTCATACAATAGCTGGTTGGATGAATACAATGAAAATTTTCTCTACTTCTTTTCCAATTATATAAATGAATCATAAGTAACATTTGTCTCAATGAAAGCATCTCCTTTATTTATACATCTAAAATTTCTTTCCCCCTTTTATTGAAAGTAGATTATTTTCTCATGCAATATACCCTGATTAAATTTCCCCCATCTCTACTCCTGCCAGTTCCTCTCTACCTCCCTTCCCATCTGTATCCCTTCCCTTTCTGTCTCTTGTTAGAAACAACAGGCTTCTAAGAGAACATAACAAAAGATAAAGCAAAAACCATCACATAAAAGTTGGGCAAGGCATACCAACAGAAGAAAATGAGCCTAAGAGGAGGCAGAAGAATTGGAGACCCACTCATTCACACACTCAGAAATCACACAATATTAAACATATATACATACATATATATATACATATATATATATATATATGTATATATGTATGTATATATATATATATATATATGACCTGATGTGTACCTGTGTGAGGCCCTGTGCTTGCTGTTCAGTCTCTGTGCTTTGCTCAGTTGATTTAGAAGAGCTTGTTCTTGTGGTGTCTTCTATTCCCTATACTCTTACATTCTTTCTAGTTTTTCTTCCTTGGGGCTCCCTGAGCTCTGAGGAGAGCAATTTTCATGGTGGCATCTATAACTAAGAAGGTGATAGATAGTAAAATATAGTTGTTTTGGTAATTAGTCTTTTAATTTATCAAATATATTGTTCCCAAAATGGATGGGCTGTCTCAGTAATAATACTACTTTCACATTTCCTTACTCCTTGAATAATTTGCATACTTGATACTCATGTTTTTGATATCTGTTAGTTTCTTAGGACAAGGTATAGCAGTGGCATTCACACATTAATTATATATGATCCTGCTTTCATTATAGCTCTATGAAAATTAAAAAAAAATAAACCCATAAGGATAACAAGCACATTATAGTCAGAAGCTTGAAGTATGTATAAAGCATCTTAAGAAACATGGAATACGCAAATGAAACTTATAATTTACAGGGGGTGTGATCCCTTTGGGAAGAGCCTTCAGGATGGTGACCACACAAAGCAGAATGAGATGAGAGGCAAATGATGCAACATAGAAGTTGCTGCAGCATATGCCTTCAGCGTGTCTATAATCAAAGGAAGGCATTCAGAATATTATTACACATGGCTGGTGTGTGTGTGTGTGTGTGTGTGTGTGTTTGTCACAGTTTCTGTTGAGTCTCTGAAATCTAACTCAGCTCTTATTGAATTTATTATCCTACTAGGTGTAGACACTGTAATTCTTGTCAGTCAGCAAATGAGACATGATTATTTGTTCAATGAATTTATATCTCTTAGGAGATCTGACAATTGGATTTTGCTTGAAGAGTTCTAAATGCATGTATTTTGTTGGGCAAAAGTAAAAAAACTATCATCATCAAAACTCTAATTACCTTCTTACATGTACAGTTCATATAAATATTATTAGTGACTCCTTTATTTGGTTCTGTATTTCACCTATTAAATTATTTGGCTTAAAATATGCTGAGATTTTATACCCTGTTTTCATTATATATTAGAAGAAAACTGTGTAACCAAAGAAACAAAATCTGGTTTTTTGTTTTTTAATCATGAAATCTAACAATGATCCATCAATTCTTCTCAAAATAACTGCACTTTTTATAACGAATTCGAAAGTTTTTATATAGTGACTATTGTGTGGTATGAGTAATAACAATGTAATATGAGAAACAGGCATGCATTCTCCAATATTTATTTAAAATAATAGAACAGTAGCAACTAATAAAAAGATGTCTCCATACAAATGCATTGCAAAGTGTTTATGTGGAGCACATAAAACAGCTCATGGACATAGGCTAGACCACCTTGTCTTTCCTTTTTACCAAGTAATATCCCGCTCCCATATTGCTACCCACAGAGAAATTTTGAGAGGCTTTATAAATTTCTGCAGTCTAAATTGGGTCATGATATGCCCTAAGTAAATCATCTGAAAATTAAATTTATTTATATTATTAGATTAAAATTAACAGCACATATAATCTTCCTAATTAGTTTTAAATCCAATGAAGGTACATGTTATATGTTTTGAATTTTTTTTAATGTAATTTCTGCTTAACTCGCACAACAAGTAAAGCTAGGCCTGGTTATCAGTAAGAAACAGAAGTGTCTTACTAAGGGTTTCTGTGGCCATAAAGAAACACCAGGACAAGACAACTCTTGTAAAAGAAAATATTTATTTGAGGTGGTAGCTTAGAGTTCCAGGGTTTTATTATATTATAAACATGGATGTATGCAGGGAGACATGATGCTGGAGAAGGAGCTGCTACATGTTGATATTCAGGTTAACAGGAAATAGACTGTTTCATGGGGCATGGCTTGAGCATATATGAGACCTGAAGCATACCTTCACAGTGACGCTTTTCCTTCACCAAGACCACACTTCCTAATAGTGCCACTCACTTTTAGGGCCATTTTCTTTCAAACTACCACATTCCACCACTTGGCTGGTAGCCATACAAATATGGAAAAATTCATTCAGTACAACTTCAAAAGTCTTCATAGTCTGTAACACTCTCAAACACAGTTAAAAGTCTAAGTTCGAAGCCCCTTGCTTTTGGAATATTTGTTGCTCATCTCTCTGAAAAAGTCACTGCAAGTTATTTGTCGATGTTCATTTTCTGCATATAATGAGGCAATTACAGCAATAGTCAAAGGTATCACAATTTCTGTTGGGTCTATTCCTATAAATTGAGAAAGTCTCCATTTCCTTTTCAGAATCAATTCAGAAAACTTTCCTACATAGGCCTTTAATTTTCCACTCTGTTTTTGTGGTAAAAGTATCCATCCTAAAATGTTATCTCCTGTCTTTATAAGAATTACTGTAGGATAATGAATAGAAGATAGAATGATCAGGATACAATCTATCTCTGGATCCAAGTGATCCACTTATGCATCCTGTAATTTCTTTTGTACCAGAGTCAATTCTCTCTAAGCCTTACCTGGTAGTTTTCTTGTATTATTTAAATCCTTATCACCTCATAAGATTTGCAATGAATTACTTAGTTAATCCAGTTGTGGGCCATAGCAATTTAATATCTCTAAGAAAATTTTGAAAATAATTGAGTTCATGATTGATCTCTCCTGATATATACTTTCTGTGGTTAAATTTTCTGTAAACCTATCTTACATCCTAAATAATTAATAAAATCTCTTCATTGTATTTTTTTTTTCAGGAGCAATCTATAATTTTCCAAAAGGCATATTTCCCTTTACTTCATCAAACACTTTTTCTAAAGTATCTACATCTGAATCAACCAGTAATATATCATCTATATAATGGTAAATTATAAACTGAAGAAAGTTTCCAGATTAGTTCTAATGGATGTTGTACAAAATATTGACATAAGGTGGGGCTGTTTAACATTCCTTTGTGGAAGAATTTCCCAATGGTACTTTTTAACAGACTGGAAATTATTATAAGTTGGCACTGTGAAGACAAAGTTTTCTCTATCCTATTCTTGTAAAGGTATAGTAGAGAGGAAGATTTTTAAATAAATCACCCTAATAGACCATCCATTAGATAATGAAGAAGGCAGTGGAATTCCAGAATGTAAAGATCCCATCGGCTGAATCACCTTATTTAAATTCTTAACTCTGTTAGCATTCTGAATTTTCAAGATTTCTTCATAATGACAATTACAGAAGAATTCCAAGGATTTGGACTGGTCAGTTCTTGTAAATGGTGGTCACCTAGCTGCTACCAGACAAGCTGGTCTTGTGCCTATAACTTGTCTGATGTCAATGGTCATTGTTCTACCCACACAGGCTTGTCAGTTAACTATTTTCAATGTAGATCTGTTGGTATCTTTGAAAGATCAACAACCGTTGTGTCCTGCTTATGCACAATGTGAATGGTCTATGACTGTTCTTGATAATGCCTTTAAATATTTCTGTGAGAAGCATTCTTTATTTTATGGTTTGTTTCTGAGATTGGAGAAATGATCTTTGTTTACCGTTGCTGCCACAAAGTATGTCCCCATAAGTTCATTGCTATGTTAGTCATATGATTTTAGTTTTCCGATCTGTTCTTCTTGCCCTGTATACTCAATCCTTCTTGCACTTTGGTTTACCTGAGATAAAGTTCCATTTCCTAAAAACTGAACATTTACCTCCTGAAGAGGCCAATTTGTATTTCAAGATTTTCATGAAATTGTTACATCTCCACCTGTGTCATTCAAACCCTGAATTTCATTGTCATTTATTTGTATTTTTAGCTGTGGACTCTGATCATTTATAATAGTTCTCTTATATCCCCTGAAAATTTTGTTGTATCTGTTGAAGCTGCTCTGTTTTTGATCGCATACAGAACAGTGTGGTTTTAAACAACAGGAATTAAGGGGTTTTAGTGTTGTTTTTGTTTATTTATTTATTTTTATTTTTTTTTTTTTTTGGTTTTTCGAGACAGGGTTTCTCTGTGTAGCATTGCAGCCTACCCTTGAGTTTTTCCTGTAGAGATTTACCTACCTTTACCTCCTGAGTGCTGAGAAGTCTTTTAATTGCTCTGTGGATGAGTTTCTCCAATACTGACAGGGAATAAATAAATAAAATCGATACTGGGGCCTTCAGGAGGACCCTCACAGCAAAGAGTTTCCTTGCCTGTCCCTTGTTGATCTTCACTCATTAGTACAATTCCTACCTATGCCACATCTTCTACATTCTACAGAAGGCTAGGGATTTCCATTTGGATTATCTTATCTAACATTATTTCTAGAAATGCCTTGTCTACTATCCCTTTTCAAATGATCTTGTTTACCACAATGAAAATACTTGCTATTTTGATTTTTCTTGAATTTCTTAGAAATCACTTCTCCTTTCTAAGTATCATCACAAGTATAAAATGCAACATCAGCTGTATTTCCATTTTAAATTTAAATTTGAAACAAGCTTGTTTTAGATGTCAATCTTAGTTCCCTCACCCCCCACCCATGTTTCTATGCCGAGAGAGTATCCCTCTATATGGAATGGGATCCCAAAGTCCATTCATATACTAGGGATAAATACTGATCCACTACCAAAGACACTATAGATTTTCCAGACCTCCTAACTTACACTTAAGTTCAGGGGTCTGGGTCCTATGCTGGTTTCCCATTCTCAGTCTGGGGTCCATGAGCTCCTGATTGTTCAGATCAGCTGTTTCTGTGGGTTTCTCCAGCCTGGTTTTGACCCCTGTGCTCATCAGTTCTCCCTCTCTGCAACTAGATTCCAGGGGTCCGGCTCCGTACTTAGCTGTTGGTGTCTGCTTCTGTTTCCATCGGCTACTGGATGAGGACATTAGGATGGTATATAAAGTAGTCATCAATCTCATTATCGGGGAAGGGCAGCCTCTCCACTATTGCTCAGATTGTTAGTTGGGGTCGTCCTTATAGGTCTCTGGACATTTCCCTAGTGCCTGATTTCTCTTTCCATCAGCTGTATTTCTAATCCATTCATCTATTCTAACTAATTCCTGTAGGTTAAATTAATACATTTCTGTTGATCTTCATTCTGTCACATTGCTTGATTATCTCTCCTCTGTCCTATATGGCCAACTTATTCCATGTTATTGGCATCTCCTGTCTCTCTTCTTCCAAGGCAATTCAGCCTTCAAGTTCACAGCTTTCTAGGCCTCTGTTCAGGGCCACCCCTGACACATGCCTGACCTTAGTGGCTTTCCTTAGTCATAGATGCAAATTCTATAGTCCCTTTCTTCTATCCTTAACTTTAGAACCATGTGGCTGAAACTGTTAAGTTCTGTTGCTTACTGGGCTTGAACATGGTCCCTTTGTTCAATGACATATCCACCAACTTTCTATTTTCAGTGATTTGATGAGACTAGATTCAAATGCAGAGACTCACTAAACTCTGCTTTGCAAGTGCTGGGATTAAAGGTTTGAACCAGCATGGATGGCGCTAAGATTTCCTTTACTTCCTACCATTTCACAAGTGTGAAAGTTAGTTGGGTAAGATTTATCTTTCTTTCTCCGCCTCTTCAGTGCTGGAACTAAAGGCTTGCACTACCACTTCCCTTCCTAAGCTTTCCTTCAATTTCTTTTCTCACACTGGAAATAGCTGTCCCTGAGGTTATCACTCCCTTTATTCCATTTCTTAGTCTATCTCCTTGGACACAGGACTTAGCTCCATTCCACTTTCTAGTGCTCCTTTCCTCCTCAAATAGTTTTCCTTGCTTATCTGCTCCTTTGCATTGTGTATCTGTCTTCATTAGTATTAACACTAGTAACCACACAGTAGAGTCTATACTATTTCAATATTTTCTCTGCCAAAATTTAATCCAAAATTCTACACTTTAGCCTCAGACAAACTTTTGGGACAAGAGCCAAAAGGAGCCTCATTCTTCACCGAATCATCACAAGAACAATTTCTAGGTAACATATTAAAATTCTCCTCTGATACCTCTTGCTCCAGGCACCCCCAGTTCAAATCATGCACAGTACCACGGGTTTCCATGGTCCTACTAGTATGGCCCATTAAGCAGGACTTAAAGCCTTCCACTGCTTTCCTAATCTAAAGTACCAAAGTCTAAATTCCTTCAAATAAAAGCATGGTAAACCCTATCACAGCAATACCCAATTCCCTGGCCTCTACTTCTGTCTTAGTTACGTTTTTTTTTTATTTTGTTTTTGTTGTTGTGTTGTTGTTTTTGTGTGTGAAGAGACACTGTGACCATGGTAACTCTTATAAAATATTTAATTGAGGTGGCAGCTTACACTTTCAGAGGTGTATTCTATTATCATGGCAGGGAACATGGCAGCATGCAGGCAGACATGGTGCTAGAGAAGGAAATGTTACATGTTGATATGCAGGCAACAGGAAGTCGACTGTCTGACTCAGCATTTCTTGAGCATATGTGAGACCTCAAGGCCACCTCCATAGGGAAGAACCTCCTCCAATAAGACCACATTTCCTAATAGTGTCACTCCCTTGGGGGGCATTTTCTTTTAAACCACCAAAAGGAGTAAATTTTTATTTTTACTTAGAAAGTTTAGTTTTAAGCTACTATTTTTAAATCAGAGCAAATTTCAGAATCATAACAATTATTCATTTGCATAAATAATTTCTTCATGGGAAATGTTCTACTTAAAGTAAAGGGTTTGGCTGCCCAAGAAAGGAACACTTTCCCTTCTAACTTCACAAATAAACTGTGAGATTATACCTCCTCATTTGTGTAGTATTAGTACTCTGAGTTATGTGTGGCCAGTCCATTGACATTTCTGTTCAGAATTTCTAGCATGGAATTATCAAAACCAGAAGTTACTAGTGTGTGTTAATCATACCCCTACATGTGGTACAGCTTCTTAACACATTTCTTGTTGTACTATCACTTTTGTAAGATGGATACCTCAGTTTATGTTCCAAATCATTGACTCAAACCTGTGTACATGAAATAAGCTCATTTACATGTGAAAAATCTCAATTTTTGGAAAACACAAACCTCCTGCATCATGAATTATAAATTCCCTTGAAAAGGCCTTTGAAAACACTTGCGTAACAGTAATGTCAGAGAGACAAGTTACCTCCCATGACCCTTCATTCTTATTGACAAGTATACAAGCTAGGAAGGAAGTGAGTTTGGCGTCTAGTCTGTTTCCATTTCCAAGAAGAGATGTTTTCCAGGCTATCTCTGGAACCCCGTAGTCTAACATGCTTGTTGATTTTATAAAGACAAAGTAGAAACAGAGATTTGTTTGGTTGAGCCCCATCTCATCAATTCCCTTTCCTTCTGCTCTGCCTTTGTCTTCAAGTCTCTTTCCGGGCAACATGGACTATTGGTTTAACACTCTCCTATAAGCTTAACTGTTAGGATCCTATGAGGTTCATTTCTTGATAGAACTGGTAAGTTATTTTCTTAATTGGCGGCCACAGTGAATGGTCAAGAGAGTTTGGACACCGTCTTGGTTAGGGTTTTCATTGCTGTGAAGAGACACCATGACCACACAATTCTTACAAAGAAAACATTTAATTTGGGTGGCTCTCTTGCAGTTTCAGAGGTTCAGTCAATTATCTTCACGGCAGGGAGCATGACAGCTTGCCCACAGATATGGTGCTGGAGTTGATAGTCCTTAGATCTTGACTCAGAAGCAACAGGAAGTGGATTGACAGTCACACTGACGGAAGCTTGAGCAAAGGAGACCTCAAAGCCCATGCCTAAGTGATCCACTTCTTTAAACAAGGCCACACCTCCTAATAGTGCTACTTCCTTTGGGGGCCATAAAAAATCCTATATGATATAAAATAATCAGAATTTATTACAATTCCTTTGTACATATGCTTTACATTTAATATGCAAGCTGCCTTTTATCATTAGAAACTTTTTGGGAATCTAGTTAAACTTGTGTCTTAAAATTAACTGTACTTTTCTGGACAATGCAATTGACAATTTTTTTTTTTTTTTTTTTTTTTTTTTTTTTTTTCAAGATGTGAGCTGAGGGCATGGGGATAGGCTCATTTAGTTTCCTGCTGACTTAGTATACCTGAGTCCTGGTGTTACTCAGCTACAGTACATTAACCTGCAATGTGGTCACACCTATGACTCTACCACTGTAGTGTGGGTCACACCTGAGGTCCCATCATTCTAGTGTGGTTCATATCTGTAATCCCATCACTCTAGTGTGGTTCACATCTATAATCTCTTCACTCTAGTGTGGTTCACATATCTAATCCCATCACTCTGAAGGTAGAAGCAGGAAGATCAACAGTCAGTTAAAGATGATCCTTGGCTACACAGAGAGTTCAGGGCTAGCCTGTGCTATATGAGCCTGATCAAAATGAATGAATGAATAAACAAATAAATGAATGAATATATAAATAAATAATATGAAGTAACTAGGACATTGCTTCATAATTGTCTGGGCCTCTGATTTTTCAAATGCAAATACTATTATTAAACTGAGTCTAGTTAATGAAGAATTTAGGCTCATATGACTCAAATGACCTGGTACAGATCATATAAGACTTAATGCCAAGTTGATGACTCCAAACCAAGAACATATTATTTCTGTATTTGCTTCTTCCTACTCTTTTTATTGTTTATTTATTTACTTTTGTGGGCTGGAGTGATGTATTAGTGATTAAGAGCTCATTTTACTGTTGTAGAGAATCTGGCTTCAGTACTTAGCATCCATACTAGAAGGCTCACAACCCACTCCAGGCAACTCAATTCCTCCAACTTTTAAGGACACCTTTGCACACACAAACATCTGCACATGTGTGCATACACACGTACACACATCTCTCTCAAACATCTATAGTTTAAGATAATGTAAAGAGATTAAAAATTATGGAGATCTGTTTGATTCTGATTGGTGCTTCTTTGCCTTATTAATTTTATATATAGCAGACTTTGTAAATTTACATAATTGTAGATCTAATAGGAAGTAGATTAGCTGCTTATCTATTAGAAATTATGATGCTATCTTAAAGTGTAAAACATTAATATGAAAATCAGTTTTATATTTCTCATAACTATCTGCTCATTTTTCTTATATAACATTCCTTTGACAGAATGTAAATTCAATAAAGAAATATTTGAAACCCACAAAAAACTTTGGGATAAGAATATGCTGTTATCCAATTTTGCCAAATTTCAAAAAGAAAAGAAATTATAGAAGGAATAGATTTATTTTCAAGCTGACTCAACATTTTACTTTCATTAAGGTGCTAATGTGATTTTTAGGGATTAAAAAAATATGTAGTTTATGTTACCTCCTTAGGACTAACTGTATCATCTTTGAATTTGGCTTCTTTAAAGCTGGAAACTGTTTTGCAACAAATTAAACTTGCTGGATGTCGGTTAATCATCAGAATATCCCTGTCTAACACCCATCTTTTCTTTCATCAAATGGCAATTATCCTGGGCCCACCATATTGCTTGAGTTTCCTTTTTATGTGACTTTCTAGTCACAAAGGAAAATGAAAAACTAACAATTTGCCCTGCAAATGTTCTGTTATAGAATTTTCCTTTCACAAAGCATCTAAGTCCCCCATTATAGTGATTAAAATCAGTTTCATGTAGTGCCAACAGAAGGATCATCTCTCCTTCCTCAAAGAACTATTGTAAACACTTAATCTCCTTTATTTATGTTGTTCCTACTGCAGAAGGCCTCTTTTATGATATCTTGTCTTGGAGTCACATTGCCATGTCTCCAATCTTTATAGGTACCCTGATTCTTTCATCCTGTTCCAGTATTTGCTTCAGACATGGCAGAGATTTGATTTTGATTTGGGTAGCCCATACTAAACCAGTAACTGTCTTATCGGGATCCAAACACTATCCCTGCCATCTGTGTGGAGTTGACACATCCAAATGATACAGCAGATCAGATTATGATGTCTCTAACCACATGGATGACAAAGAGACTCAGCTCTTTTCATCACTTTGGGGAAATTGAGAACATGCCTTCTAGCCTTCTCTCCCTTTTCTTTGTGACTGGTATTTAGGCAAGTGGCTTAGACATATCTTTAATATACTTTACTGAAGTTCCTATGATGTGCTGAATAGCCTCCTACATGGTACCATCTTATTGGCAAGAAATCGTCTACAACTTCCATCATTCAACTTCTTGGAGGTGAAAGTGTGCCCCAAGTAGTGTGATCTAATCAGGAAGAGTCAGGCCTTGATGTCATTTGAAAGTTTGCTTTAAAATAATCTATATAATTGCAAAGGGCTTTCTTTTTCTACTGGTGGATGATTCTGAAGGTTATATCAAAAGGCTGTAACATCAGAATGACATGAGGGTGAAGTCCCTAGAAAGCTTTGCTATGAGTTAATTATGTAATCTTGGAAAGATTTGATATTTAATGTCTGCGGATCACAGGTTCCTCATCCTTAAAAGGCAGCTATTTTATGGGAGATGTCATTCTGTAAATATATTTCTCTTATTGGTTAATGAATAAAGTACCATTGGCCAATAGGAAAGCAAGATAGGCGGGACTAGGAGACAAGGAGGAGAGAGGAAGTAGTAGGGAGGAGTCAACATGGAGAGACTGGAGAGAGCAGAGGTCCGGGCCCACTCTCCAGTAAGATGAGACCATGTGGAAATACTTAGATTAATAGAAATGGGTTAATAATTAAGACAGAACTAGCCAATAAGAAACTAGTAACAGGCCAACAGCATTATATCAAATACAGAGTCTCTGTGAGTTAATTAGGGCTGGCATGGTGGTGGGACCCGTGGCAGGAAAAGCCTTACTCCTTACAGTTATTTACATATTAGTTACATCACAGTGTTTTAAGTACATGTAAGGTATAGCAGAGCCTGATTAAAAATAAGAAAGAAAGGATTATTAAATCACTTTTTAGCATTAATAATTTCTTTTCTTCTATGAGGAAATAAATAATAGGAGTAATTATAGTAATATTCCCTGATATTGGCCTAAACTAGGCATGGCTTTAGTATATTTTATTTATATTTATATGCCATCCTACAGTAGAAAAGAAAACATAACAGATAGCCAATATTGTATGAGGTTTTACATAAAACACCCAAATACATGGTTTTATTAGATTAAGTTGTTAATTGAACTTTGTTTTATTCTGTGCAGGTAATTTAGCTAGGGTGTATTTTTTGTTGTTGTTGAAGTGTAAGTTGCAGTATTTGGATGTGGGCTAACAAATAAGACGACTTTTCAGATTTGATATGCCATGTGTGGTTGATGTCTCCAGGAGGCCTGTTGTTTTCTGAAGGACAATGTGAGCAGGGAGGATGGATGTATGGGAGAGGGGAGGTGGTGGGGAGGGACTGGGATGAAAGGAAGGAGGGAAACTACTGCCAGTGAGTAATATATGAGAGAATTTAAAGAAAAGCAAAACAACAGGAAAAGACCTTGCAGTAGATGGCAATTAATATGACTGCTAATTCATCAGTTCATTGATAGGTAGGGAAAGAGCCTGTGGTGTTCAAAGCCCTACATGGAACATGCAGCCCCTGGGCTTGATGGGGGAGAAAAAGAAAACAAACACTCCAAGTTGAATGAGTAAGAAGGTAGGGGTAGAGAAGGCAGATATAGGAGGAGTTGGAAGATATTAGGTAAAGATGCTCAAAATAAATTGTATAATTAGCCCTCTTTTGGTTGTCCAGTGTAGAAGTCTTTCTTGTCAGATTTTCTTTGGACTACCAGCCTCCAAATAATGACACAGAGACTTCTTATTAATTATGAAAGCTTGGCCTTAACTTAGGCCTGTTCCTAACTAGCTCTCCTAAAATAAACTCATCCATTTCTATTAATCTGCATTCTGCCATATGACTTTACCTCTCCTCCATTCTGTACATCCTACTCCCTCTGTGACTAGCTGTTAAAATTCTGCCTCTCTTCTACCCAGAATTTCTGCCTATTCTCTCCTGATATTGGTCATTCAGCTCTTTATTAAAACAATCAGAAGGTATGATCAAATATCCCACAATGGTCCAGTGTAGAGTGGTCAGCATTGAAATTGTATATACCCAAACAACAAAACTAGACTCAGCAGATTGTGTGTGTGTGTGTGTGCATGTGTGCATTCAAATACATACAGAAACATATAGCATAATAATCATTGAAGAAGAGGCTATTGGCTTGAGAGGGGGGACATGGGAAGATTTGGGGAGGACAGCTGGGGCAGTTCCAGAGATAATAGCTGGGCGGTGCTGAAGTAAAGATAGGAATGGGGAAAGTGATGGCTAATCTGTCCTCATTTGCCACTACACCCTTGCTTTTGATTTTGCTATTTCTATCTATGCCATTCCTATTTCCATTGATTTGAAGCCTCAATTACTATATAATACTTTATTTGTATGAATTTATTTTACACAGTAAAAATCTTTCCATTCTGTATTTTAGGCATGCTACAACCACTTGTTCTTTTACTTCATTTTTACTTCAGTATCCTATATCACCATAGTAACCAACTCCAATAATTTCTCAAATAAGTTTTTTTAAACACTGAATATTGGCCATATGTTTGACAACTGAAACAATGAGTGTTTCAGAATTTACAGTTCCCTCCTCTACTTGTGCTCAGGTTCTAGTAGTGAAAATATGAAACATTATGTAAGAGTTTGTATGCCTCAATGCTCCTTGATCTTTGGTGAATTTATATACCAATAAAAATCATGTGACTAGGACATGCTATGTCAAAAAACAAACAAAAAACTTCCATTTATCAAGTCTTCCAAATATCATAGCTTAATTTAGGCTAGCTTAAATATACATTAATAACCACATAGCCTATAGATGGGAAAATTATATTTAATACAGAAGTCTATCATATAAAACAGTGTTCAGTATATCATATGATTTAACACTTGTATCCAGAAACACCAGTAGTGTAGCATACTATAGAACTTTGCTTGCCTCTGGCTTCTTGGAAGCTGTGACTCGCTACAACTAACTAGCATCTTGAGACTATCACACATTCTTATCAGCAGCCTAGAAATAGACCTAAACTCAAAATCAGAAGCAAAGTTTCTACTGAATGATCATCACTTTTGCTATATTGTAAGGTTGGAAAAGTGTACGTTAAGCCATTATTAACTGTGGATCACCTATACTTTTATTAACATCTGCATAATTGTGATAATTTTATTTATAAGTTAGGCACAGTAAGTGACCATAGTGATTCATTATAAGGTAGGACAAGTGTAATAAGAGATATAGTAAGTATATGAATATGTTTTCTTAAAGTATTTTTTTTGTTCTTATCTTTCAACACCAAGAACATGCTTCAGCTCTTCAAGGCATTTCCAAAGCACCAACTTGATTGCTTTTCCATTTTGGGTCTATTATTAACTAAAATGAAGATTATTTGGGTATAGCACTGTGATTGCTACTAAATGATTAATGGGTATAAAACATATCGGGCATGGATGTGATGGATGGAGAACAATCTGAGCAGAACAAGTATGATCCAGAAAGATGTTATCTCATGCAGAACGGCATACAATTTACAGCATGATTCTTTTCAATCTCTAGAGCTTTCTAGCTAAGGTTTTTGGACTGAAGTCATAAAATTCAGCACCTCAGGAATGGAAGTATGGTTGTATCATTATTAAATGGATTTCCACTTGAAGGGGGATTTCTTGGCTCATTTTGGGAACTTTAAAATGTTCAGTACTGGGAAATGTTTGTAGAGACAGAAAATTAAGATCTGAGGGGTAGTTTGAAGTTATATCTTGAATCTTAAGACTAAGAAAGTTTAGATTTTAGTTGGAGATGTGTGTGTGTGTGTGCGTGTGTGTGTGTGTGTGTGTGTGTGTGTGTGTGTATGTATGTATAATGTATATATGTTGTCTATGTTGTCACTCTCCAAAAGAATTTTTTTTTTAGATGAGGTTGTTTAGTGAGTTTTAGAGCTCCCAGTTTGACTGTGATGGCTCTAAGGCTATAGGTGTATTCCACCTGGTCTGGATTTTACATTGGTTCTGGGGATGCAAACTCAGATCCTCAAGCTTGGACATCAAGCATTTAACCCACTGAGCTCTGTCTCTAGTCCTGGGAAATGTTTATGACTATGTACTATTATACATAATTTAATTTAGCACAAAATCTTTGCTATGTTTCAGAAATGTTCACTGTAAGACACAGAGGAAAGCATAAGAAGCATATTAGTACAAAGATGAACATATTTATTTCTTTTAACAGTATTTAGGATTCTGGAAATGCCTACCCTTTTTGCTTCTGTGACTCATCTTATAAATATTTAAACAATAAAACAAGTTTAATGTTCTTAATTATTGCTTAAATGTTATACACATTAAGCATATTAAGCACATGTAAATATATGCAATTGTAGCATTTTAAAACATGTATTAATTATTATTGGCAGATTTGGGCTCACCTAGTTCTACAGTTTGCATATGCTTTTGAATTCTTGTGTTGGTGTGTTCTCTGTTGTATGATCACTTGTGTATAGAATTTGAAAATCTCTTTTGCTAAAAATAGTAACTTGTAGGAAAGTCTCATTCCTTATTACTTACCCTATTATTCATTTCCTTTCCTATGGCTGATAAACTTACGATGCCCTGTTTCAGATACATATGGTTTTTAAAATTTTTTGAAAAACATATACAGTCATACATCATGGATTAATATTCTGCTCGTGATCTCCTCACATTCATACATGAAGTCCTCTCTTGTGGTTAGTGATATGAACACATTCCTGTGGTTTTACAGTCAAGGAGGATATAGTGTAGTGGGCCCCCTGAGTTAAAGCAAAAAGTCTTGTGGTGTACTTTGGCTCTATGTTTCCTATGGTTTCTTCAGCAACCATCATCCACCAGAGGGATTTGCTTTGTTTTTCT
This sequence comes from Phodopus roborovskii, assembly GCF_943737965.1. Classification (NCBI taxonomy): domain Eukaryota; kingdom Metazoa; phylum Chordata; class Mammalia; order Rodentia; family Cricetidae; genus Phodopus; species Phodopus roborovskii. The sequence goes on along the minus strand of NW_026126470.1, from coordinate 23,984,522 downwards.
AATTAGCAGCAGCTGGGTGAAACAGCATCCAAAAAAAAAAAAAAAAAAAAAAAAAAAAGAGGGAATACAGCAAGGAGAGCTGCAAGCCATCTTAGCAACAGGTGTTCTTAAGGATCAAGTTCTTTAAAAGCTCTGAGATAAGATGAGATGCACTTTGCAGATGAACCGTCCCTGATGCTTGAAGGAGAATATCAGGAATTTGCATACAGTTGAGATTTGATTTCCTTCCTGGTGTACCAAAGGGATTTAACAATTTTTCTGAAGGCAATTTTGAATAAAGAGAATGAGAGGTGAGCTTACACGGAATGTCTACATGGTATAATTCTATTTTGATTCTTATTTTCAATGGTAAGAGTGTCATTCCGCAGCTCAAGCGATATTAAAACTCACTAATGTACCCAATAATAACCATAAACTCACATGACTCTTCTAAGAAATGGGATCAATCAAAATGTAAATCCAGTGATAAATAGATAAGAAAACATGATACATAGACACATGGAATATTACTCGTCTGTAAAGAAAAACAAAGTCATAAAATTTACAAGTGAATGGATAGAGATGGAAAGATTATAATGAGATTACCCAGGCACAAGATGACATGCATTCCATATTCTCTCTCATATATGGACTTCCAGTGCTTAATTTGGAACATGAAACACATAGGGGTGTGGCAAATAGTTAAATGAGGTACCAATGGAAGGTTTATCAAAAAGAAAGGGTAGATGATGCCCTAGTTAGGTACACCATTGCTGTAATGATACAAAATTACAAAAAGAAACTTGGGGTAGGAAACAGTTCATTTGGCTTATACTTTCACATCTGAGTTCACCATTGAAGGAAGTCAGGACAAGAAATCAAACAGGTCAGGAACATGGAGGCAGGAGTTGTTACAGAGGCCATGGAGGAGTGCTGCTTACTTGCTTACTCTTTGAGCCTTGCTCAGTTTGCTTTCTTATAGAACCCAGGACCACCCGCCCAGGGGTTGTCCCACTGACAATGAACTGGGCCTTTCTCCATCAGTTACTAGCTAATAAAATGCTCTACTGGCCTGCCTGTAGCCTGGTCTTATGGCGGCATTTTCTCAATTGACATTTCTCCTTTCAGAAGACTATAGTTTGTGTCAAGTTGACTTAAAATGACCAAGAACATTGTAAAAGCTATGAGGAAAACATTTGGTCTTCTAACTCAAGAAAAACTTCAACTTGGCTGCACAGTAAAGCATAGGAGACATGTAGTGGGATATTCACTTTGTCTCCTTCTGTGGCACTGACCACGCCCATTGGGGGGTGGAGCCCTCACCCTAGGACTAGATATGTAGGTCATTTTGTTCTCGATTTTCCTTTTCTTGGGGCACACTTGTTATTCACTGTTTTGTATATAGTTTTGTATTAAGCCTAAATCTTTTCTTTAGACTAAAAGGGGAATTGTAGTGGGATATTCACTTTGTCTCCTTCTGTGGCACTGACCACGCCCATTGGGGGTGGAGCCATGGGCGGAGGTGACCTGTGGAAGGAGGTCAGAGGGGGCCAGGAAGGTGCGCTCTCTTTCTGGCGTGACTCGGACAGGAGAGGATCGGGTTGAATTTCCTGGTGTTCATCTGTCTAGGTTGTAAGTTATTTCTCCCTGAATAAACATCTATTCGGCCTATTTGTTTATCCTGATCCTTATTTACCGCGATAGAGACATGAAAGGTGATGAGCATAACTTTGGGGTTAAGGATGCAGAGATTGGAGACGGGAGAAAGTAATGACTGGGTAAGCCAAAAAGCACAGGATACATGAGGAAGCTTCGCAGAAACCCACTTGTTTGAACATATCAGGTATATTGGCCTTAGAAACCTCAAAGGCAAATCATCATCAACAGCTCAGGCTATTGTTGTTTTTAACTCTTTTCCATAAAAATGATAATAAAATTCTACTGCTGAGGACTACTCATGTTGGATGTAGGACACATATAAACACATAGAAAACTTGAAATCTGAGATATAGCTAATGCCATAAATGATGACATGGGTTCATATCTATGCAAGAAGTAACAACAGCCTTATAAACAAATTTTGTGCTTTTCTAAAAACAAAACAAAACAACTGCAAAAAAAAAAAAAAAAAAAAAAAAAAACCAAAAAACTACCAGTTGAAATTTACATTCCCTTTCATTTAAGTTGAATAAATATTGGAGAGCTCTCATTTAAAAATGTTTTAAGACTTCGAATTATATACAATAGATAGCTTATTTTTACCTAAGGATTTTATACTTCTCTAATGAGAAACTTTCTCATCCGTGCTTACAGCTGCTGTGTTACCATAGCTGTGAAATGAAAACAGACTGGATGTCCATTAACTTAATGAATAGATAATCAGGACATATATTTTTAGCTCCAAATTCCAAACTCTTACTGACCTCTCTTGTAAGAGAGTCGCATATCAACAAATTATTATTAGCTGGTCTTGGGACAAATGACTTTTAGAGAGTCTTTATAGACTTTGCTTCTAAACAGAGTAGTTCATTGATTTTACAGTGACGGGGAACAAAAAACAAGCTAAACACGTACCTTAGTTAGAAAAATTGTAAGAATATGGATTTCCTTCTACCCTAGACTTGGAAAAGGGTGAGTTTCTGATTCTGCTCTTTACTATGTCATTTCTTTATTTCTTTAATAAGAGCAGACTTTCCTCTGTCAGGAAGGTAGGTCTCGAAGTCTCCTGGGGGAGGACTCACAATTTAAATTCTTCACCCCTTCAAATTATGAATGTGTCTTATCTAAATAAAACTTATTATATTTAAGCAAATAGCCATATAATAAGTACATTTGAGTTTGTAATTCAGTGTTTCACTATACCTAAACCTAAGCAATTCCTAGGTATAATGAATCATATTATAGCTTTATCTATGCACAAGCTGGTAGGGAAACTCATATTTATATCTAGATTAAGAAATAGATGTATAGAAATTACATGTTGACTATTCTTATTTTCTCTGCTTTTTCCTTCTCCAGTTTTCCAGCTCCTAATGCCCCTGCTTCCTAATCCAACCACTCCCAACTGCCCCTTAGAGCTTTTTACCCTCGGTGTTCATATTTTCTTCTTGTAAATCATTTCTTCTTATCTCATATCTTGTTCTCAAAGCACAGGTTTTTCCACTTATCTCTAGTTTTTTTATCTTTGGAGCTCTGGTCCCTGCATGGCTGTTATTGTAGCATTTTGCTCAGTGGTTAGTTAACGAGGCTCACTATGCTTTTGGAATTAGAAATCTTCTTGGTTAGTGAACTGAATGACCCCTGTGTTTTCTTTACCTCAGTTCTAATGAACTCAACTTGAACTGTTGTTTTTTAGTTTTTTTCTTTGGCTGTGAAAAGACAACTAAATACTTAGAGTTCTGGTTAATCAAAATGTTACTGTACTTGAAAACTACTCTAACATAAATGAATCAGGCTCCCAAGGGGGGAAAACACAATTATACTTTCAATCTGACTTTTATATAATTTTTAAATAAATATATAAAGTCTACATCAATGCTGTTTTAATTCAGTCAACCAAATCAAGGCTGTTCTCTTTTTCTTTTTCTTTTTCCCCAAAATACTGGAGCTCAATAAAATACACATGATTGTTTGCCAAACAATTCTTCTCTCCTTTTTTTTTTTTCTTAATTTTTAAGCCCATGGGTATTTCAAATGAAATTCAACCCACATGTTTCTGATTCATTTACACTTAATTCATTAAAATTGTGTTTTGTAAGAGTTATTTGATGTCCAAGAGCCTTGTGAGTCTTTTTATATGATTTTTTATGCCATTTTCCCCTCAAAAACAGGAAGTGGGATTTTGCTAAGATCGCAAACTCCAACAGAAATAAACTGCATGTGAATTACATAAAACACACTATGATGATTATGTCTCTCTTGGGTTGTCTTTCACTAAACCAGAACACCTGAAGTAGTTATCAGGGAGAAAAAAAAAAAACTGTATTGTTAATGACATTCCATAATCTTTAACCCAGCTCCAAAAGGGAGCTTCCTAGAGAGGGAGAATTCCAAAATTAAGTTTCAAAGAATTTCAAAATCAATCCATAGTCACATGAACACATGAGCACAATGATCTTTTTTTTTTTTTTTTGCCATTAAAAAAAAAATATGGAACACTTCATGAATTTGTGTGTCATCCTTGCACAGGGGCAATGCTAATCTTCTCTGTATCATTCCAGTCTTAGTGTATGTGCTGCCAGATTGAGCACAAGCACAATAAGACAGTAGGTCAGATATCTAATGTGTACAAGTCTCAGGAAGCCACTGACTTATTAATAAGTCTTGCTTGATTAAATCTAAGCCTTCCTTCTTTCCCTCACCTCACCCCAAGCAAGGAGTAGCAAATAAAAAAGAGCAGGGGATAGAGAACTCACATCAGATCTAAGCAAGTATTTAGCATGTTCTCAATGACAGAGACACACTTTATCCCTTGGTCATAGGTGATTTTTTTTTTTAAATTGAGGACAAAACTCTTTAAATGCCATATTAGTGGCAGACATTTTACTGAAACATTTTCTGTGTGCCAAGAAAAGGAAAAATAAGAGTGGTTGTATAATGACATAGACTTTTTTGGACATGTAGTAGTATTGAAGGACACACTGTATAACCCTTTAAGTCAAGACCAAATCTACAATCCTGTACCAAAACCCATCTCCTAAACTAAGACAAAGTGTGCTAACAGATTAACATCTCTAGACAGGAAAATCCTATGAAGGAATCTAAATGCCCTGAAAATACCTGTAGTGCGATTTTGGATTAGTTATTCTTCAGTCCTAATCAGAACCACTAAAAGTATGAAATTCATGTAACATTCATAATCAAAGGACTTGTTTTAGCCATGGTTAGTTATAACCAAGTAACACATGCAAAATCCCTACAGGCTTGCAGTGTTCTTAGTACACTGTAAAACTGTTCAATATAATTATTTAGATTTCTTTCTTGGATAGTCTGAATAGTAAATGTTGGCATAATGGCATCCCCAATAAGTTTTTAATGAATGCTTTTTTAATATAGCCATTAAAAATACAAATAATATGCTTTAGCTTTAAGATACTCACCAGAGGCTATGAAAAGTAATTTAAATGTCTTACTCAAGGGACCTAATAAAGAATACTAATATCATATTGAAATTTGAGTTGAAAGAAAAAATTATTCCATGCTGGAAAAAAAATGCTGAGGTGACTGCCTTTTGTAGAGCATTGCCACTAACACCGACATCTAATATTATCATTTGGGGCTGGAGCAATATCTTAGCTAGTAAAGACGTTTCTATGAAATGAGACGGACTGAATTCTGGTCCCAAGAACCCACATAACAAGACAGATGAAGACAGAGTCGAATGATCCATTTACCAAGAAGCATGAACAGGAGAATCCCCAGGGCTTGCTGACCAGCTCATCATGCTGAATCAATGAGTTCCAGGTGGCATAGTGCATCAAACAACAAAGTAGGAAACAGTAGAAGAAGACATCTGGTGTTGACCTTTGGCTGCCTTAGATCATTTACACATGTGTGTACTCTACACATGAACACATGCACATGGACACAACACACTCTCTGTACAAATGAAAAAGTAAAAAATGTATCACCTGGGAACTACACAGTGCTCATTAAAGATTTTATCCTATGTGGATGTTTATGTAACTTGGCTATGCCTACATTTTGGCATCATTTAGCCATCCTTGGAGCAACAAACCTGAAATTGAGTGGTTAAAGTTTTATGGTGTTTTTGTTTGTTCAAATGTCTCGTGTTAGGGTATGAGGTACTACAGTGTCTGTGAGTTGGCTTCTGTGTCTGCACACAGCAGTCCTGCTTGCTGAAGGGTGACTGGGCTACATGAAAAGTGACTGGGCTATATAACCTGGAGTGGCATAATTGGAATCTCCTCAGTATCTCCTCTCAGCCTCTAGCAAGTTAGCCCATGTTCTGAAGCAACAGCATCACTTCATATCTCCATTAGAAGCATGGACACAGCCCTGTGTTGGAAAAAAGAAACACCCAGAAATATGACAGATTACAACAAAAAAATGCAGCACTTGTACATTGTATAAAGAGTCCCCATTTTGCAAAAATGTTTTACACTAATACACACTGTGGGAGTAGTTGGCCCCCATAAGCTCATTGGGAGCAGCACTATTAGGAGGTATAGCCTTGTTGGAGTAGGAGTGACCTTGTTGGAAGAAGTCTGTCACTGTTGAGGCAGGCTTTGAGATTTCTTATGTTCAAGCTGCTCCCAGCAGGTCATACAGAACACTTCCTGTTGCCTGAATGACAAGATGTAGGACACTCAACTCCTTCTCCAGCACCATCTATGCATACAGACCATCATGTAGCATCATGATGACAATGGAGTAAACCTCTTAAAATGTAAGCCACCCCAATTAAATTATTTCCTTTATAAGAGTTTCTTTGATCAGGGTGTCTCTTTCAAAGCATCCTAACTAAGACAAGCACCTAGAATTTAGAATCTACTAAACGGTATAGAGAAAGATACACAGCAATACAGCTGTCTGTAGCATCATATAAAAATATTCTTTTGAATATTAGCTGCAAAACTGAATTAACCTGTGTGTCTTAATTTTCTTTGGGAGTCAAAAATATTACAATTGGGAAACTATCAGTGAGCCTCATATCAAAATAACTCTTTCAAACTATTATGTATATATCTATATCCACAAATCTGTTAGTCAAATTCACAACAGTTTGTGTTGAAGCACATCATAATTTTTAAAGAAAGGCAAGAAAGGAAAGAAAGGAAAGAAAGTATTTAGCTCTCATTGTGTTTAGTGTCTTAGAATAAGCTGGTTATTGAATCAGATTTGAAAAGACAGAAGTGGAGTCTATGTAAACATGTACTTGAGGTAGGAGAGTTACAGATTTTAATCTGAAAATTAGATGCTTATATTTTAATTGCTTATCTTCTCCATTTTATTTAAAAATCCCAAGAAAATCACTTATTAAAGACTGAGCAGAAAAGGATACATTAGACTTTTTCATGTGAAGCATTTTTAAGCTTTGTGAATGTCAAATCCAGCAAGGAAAATTTTTCCATATAAGGTGACCATGCTCAGGCCTTTTGTTGCTGAAGTTCTGTCCTGTGTGAGAACATCAGCCATTACAGCACTTGTCTGCCTCATGGAATTAACTACATTTTTCCACTGTTCTGTTTCACTCTGTGGTTCCCATAACTCTGACTGCAGATATGGTTCTGGCCTGTGGAGCATTATCCATCAACATCCATCGCTGATAGTACCAGATCTACATCGTCATTACTTTGATGTGCACCATCTGAAAGATTGCCAGCAGTTATTGAGGATAACCATAGCAATACCTTAAATCATGACTAATTCTACCCCCTTCCATAAGGAATTACTGCCCACAGATTCAAAGAAGGCAAGGACACGTAAAATATCCGTTTATCATAGGAAGGGTACAGACTTTTACACACCCACAACATATCTCTATATAATCATGAATACATAAGACTTGATAGCTTCCAAAATGGGATACAGAAAGCAACTTTGTCTATGCTGTCCACTGTCTTCATCTGAGCACTGAGATGAATTAGAAAAACCTCTGCAATGACTCGCATGCTTCTTCACTACCATCATCCTGGACTTAACAGCTAGCCTATCCATCTGATACTTTACCAGAGATGACTGTTCTGATGCCATCTTTGTATGTTAGCTATCGCACAAGAGAAAGGACAAGAGAAAATTAGGACTCCTATACCTTGAATAAATACAGTTTGCTTTTATCCCATTCCTCTACCTCCTAATGTGAATGAAAAGAAAATGGCATTTCCCTAGTAGCTTCAGTCAAGTAATGAGGGAGATTTCAGGAAAATGAAAGAAATACTCCAATCTCCATGGCTTTGATTTGACCCCTCATTTCTGGAGGCACTGAGCATAGTGTGGCTTTCTGAGCAAGGATAGACAAGTCATATTTTATTTTTAGTGATGGGTTCTCAGACATATAACATATGGGCTTGTGTTACCCTAGAATAGTTTCGACCAAAAATATTTCAAGACAGGAAAAAAAAGTCTCAAAGAAGAGGTTGAGTTGGAGTACATTCTAGTGGTAGGCTTCAAAGAATATCTGTGGAAAGGTCTCAGATGATCTTTCAAGACTGCCACTAACATTCCCCTAGAGGATAAGGCCAATTTCAAATCACAAAATGGAAGCAAATATGACAGTATTTTAACAATGTCCCCTATACATAATCCTGTACTTCTTGCTCCCACATGCACTAACCTGGGACTTACTAAGAATATCTGGGGGGAAAGGAGAGATGGGGGATGTACTGGGAGGAGTGGATGTGGGGAAACTCTGGTCAAGGAGGATGATTTGAGACAGTAAAGAAAAGGATTTATTGTCTTGTGCAGCAGAAATTTAAAGAGGCCAAGGAAAGGAAAGGAAGGCTTTGTTCTTCATAGTTATGACCTGCTATGGCCAGACAAGTCCAACAAAAGGGAGGTAGAGACCATTAAAAAGTGGTATTTGCATTCTGGCTCAGATTATAGTCATTTGATAAATGGGAGCTGTATCTTTATGGTTGGGGTTTCATACATGTGCACTGAAGATTGAACCTATAGCACAGAGGATGCTAAGCTTATGCTCTGCTATTGGACTATATCTTAATCCTTGAATTTTTTAATATTGGGGAAACATGGGCACAAATATCTGATGTATTACACTAGGTTCTGGAGGTTTTATTTAGCAGGCCAAACCAAACCATATGTAGGAATTCAGAGTAAGAGTAATTCCAATGAAACCTATACATGCAGGCACTATGTTAATTGTGTGTATTTTCATGTTTGTGGAAGGGGATTGGCTACCTAAGAGAACAAGAAAATTTTACAAAATCACATTAACAGAAAGAGGAGATAAAACTTCAAGCAGCACAGAAACTAACTCCACATAGTATAATTGCTTGGCTTAAATTTAAGATTATATTATGTATTTCTACTAAATTTTAATTCATTAATAGCAATTGTGTTTCCCCTTTAAAGTAATGAATATACTTTTGAAGGTTCTATTTATTTTTATTTTGTGTGTATGGGTGCTTGGCCTGCATGTACTTCTAGGTACCACGTGTGTGCAATGACTGTGGAGGCCAGGAGAGGGCATTGGGTCATCTAGGACTGAAGTTACAGAGTTATTTTCTACGACATGGGTGCTGGGAATTGAATCAGTGTCCTCTTTTCCTCTTGAAGAGTAGCCAGTGATCTTAACCACTGAGCCATCTCTCTGCCCATCAAGAGAAACTGACCTAAACCAGATAGTACTTTAAGAGTATAATTATCTCACTCTTTGAAATAAGGTTTAACCAGAAAGTTTACATGGAGTTAAAAAGTGACCAGATATTTAACATGAGTCATACTGAATGTGCTTTGTTCAGTTCAGGTCTGTTAAATATCAAGGGTGGACATGCCAACCTTGCATAAGATCAGCACTTAAATCGGTCAGCTATCTCATGATGAAAAATAACAGAGAGACAGACACTGCCTCTTAAAACTAAATGATCCCAAGAAGGCAAAAGTTGAGCCCTCCTGAATCATATCAGTAAACACACACTCCTGCTTTGGTCTGTTTGCCTGTCTAATTTTTTTGTATGTTAAAACCTACACAAATACCAAACCCATTCTCATGATTTATTTCAGTAAAAACCATATTGGAAGATAGGAGAGAGTGAATTTTAGTGGTCACCACAAATGTAGTTATGAGTTGTCCATTTATAATGAATACTTGGGTTAGGAACAAAGACTGCTGGGCAGAGAGCTTAATAATCATCAACTTTCTCAGAAGACAGACAAAACAACCACTGTGGGCTCTGATCTGTCAGCAATCTTTCTTCTGGTTCATTCATCACAAGGTCCCTAGATTTAACAATAACCCACTTCAAAGACTTCGGGAAGCACACCTCTTCAACAAAAGTCCTCTTTGAGCCTTTGCAGAGTGATTACTTCATTTACTCTTTATCCCAGAGGTGAATTTCAGGTATGCTGATACCATAATCTTGAGCAATAGTCCCCCCAAATCTAAAAAATCATGGATGAATTTCTCCCCTTGCGAAGTTGTTGTGATTCCAGAAATATTCTTAGTGTTCTGATTTATATTAAAAGAACCTGAATTCAGGAAACACAATGATGTATAATTTTGATTATGTTACACTAAAAATAAATATTTAGGAATAAAACAAAAAATTAAAAGATGGTAGGATGGTTCTTGCTGCCAAGACTGATAACCTGAGTTTGATACTTGGGACTCACATGGTGGACGGAGAGTACCAGTTCTAGCAAGCTGTTCCATGACTTTTACATGCTCGGCATGGTGTGAGCACTTCCTCCAAGCACAAATAAGTAAAGTATGTGAAGATAATATAAGATATGGTGAGTATCTAAGCTCAGGTAGAGAACCCAAGAGATACCACATCGGTTATGAGCAACCCTTGTAGAGGACACAGTTGGGTTTCTTTCCTGGCTCCCATGTCCACTCTGACTCCAGGGCATCCAAGCTTCTCTTGTTGCCTCTGAAGAATCCTGCACACATGTGATGTACATATATTCACATAGGTTATACATATATACATACATACAGAAACAATCTTTTTACAACTCCAGAAAAAGGCTCTGAAGGCAAAAATTTAAAAAGTAATGTTTATGGTAATTGCCAGATTTCACACAGTTCTCTTCCATCCATATGCTTGCTATAAATGTGAAAGTTAAGCAGCAGTGATGGTAAGGAAACAGCTATGAATTTATGACTGCTTTTCAGTCTTTTGGAGGATGGCTTGATGTGATGAGTGAACTTTTGGTTGCCAATTACTTGACCTGTTGGCCGGTGTCTCTATGTGCATACTATGGACAGCCGTTGGTCTAAATACTCCCTTCTGTATTTGTGATTAAAATGGCTGTTAATTTTATACGGTGCTAGATTGATCTTCTCCCCATGAAATGGGGGTTGTGTCATTCTGCTGTGTGGAAGAAGGAATCAGGTGACCCAGTGGGCAGCCTCAGCCTCAGGTCACCTTGTAGGAACATGTGCTCAAAGCAAGAAGTTTAGTTCAAGTCACTCCTTTTCTGGGACCTTGTCTGTGACTCTTGGACTTCAGGCCTTCTGCTGCTTCCCAAGGCACTGGTTGTACCATTTACTTGGACACAAGCACGTCGTGTGCTACTTTGTATTGTCACTCATGTAAGCTGACTCAAAGTTTCTGGAAGCACATTCCAAACCTTATATCAGAGAGATCAAAACACAGGGACACTGTTATGACTCAAAATTTAGAGATTGCTTGTTTATAATGTTTTAGAAAGATCAAAACAGATGTACCCAAACATTTTTTTCTTAAAATACATAAACTAGTGCCATCGATGTTAATATGTATGTAGAGGTTACCTAATGTCTCTTTGTACCCACAAAGGGTTTGTGGTAGCACAGTGTCTGAGAAACAAAACTGAAAGGATTTGTTCATGTTTGCATGTGATAATGATTACCAGAACCATGGCCATGAGAAGTGAGTGCTAACTACAGGCACATAAAGTTTCACAAGCCCCAATGAACACAGATTGCTCAACACAAAGGTATTTTGCTATGCTCTGACACACAGAGTGGAAAATAAAAATGATCAAGGCATCCCTCTCCCCAGCCTTTGGAAGAGAGAGCTCTCTGTGTCACTCTGCCTTTGATGTTGGAGAACCAGACACAAAAGAGAGGGTTTTCTCTCTTTGCTAGAACTACACAAAATCATTTTCTTAAATATCCCAACTCCAACCACTAGATGTCATGCAGAGATCATAAAGTAAACTTCCTTGGCTGCTCATCATGTCTGTCCTAGCCAGTTTTGTAAACCTCAACATTTAAGGTGGTTTGAGGAATTGCCTGGTTGGTATTAATGGTGCTGATCAGGAATGTTTGTTCTCTGACATGTTTGCAAACATTTCTGGCAAATTATATTAAAATGGCTCACCCCCAAGTTGCAAAATGCTATCTCACAAACCTGAAAAGTTAATGCAGATTCAGGAGTTAAAGAACCTGAAAGTTTGTCAAATGGTAATAACATACAGTTACATAGTAAGAAAAACTGTAATTCAGACAACTAGAAAAAAGGCACCCTAGTTTTGTTTTTTGATTCTTTTTTTAATATTTGGACTTAGGAAGCATTTGGGTGGAAAATTCACTAAAGGAGTAAATCTGGTATAATACTTAAGTTCAGTGAGTGAAATCAGAACTTTTAAAATGCAGTGATTGTGAAAATTCAGTAAAGTGCTGGACATAGATTGTTGAGGACATTTTGTAGACTTTCAGTCAGTCAATTCACTTACTTCAAATATTCTCTCATCATAACACAGCTGCTGTAAAACATAATATAATTATGGATTGGTATATGGAACATAACTTAGGAGTAAGAAGTGAAGAAAGATTCATACACAGAATTAGAGGTGTACCATGGAATGTTTGAACTTATCTTGGAGGGAAGAAATATGTTTGACTCACTTGATATGTAGTAAGATGTGCTTGCTAAGACTTGTTTGGGGTACTTGGTTCATTCACCCACATAGGGGAGGTTGCTTCAAACTTTTGCTTTCTTATATTAATTTTTAATTAGGGTCAGGTTTACCGGGGTCAGGTTTCCTTACGGGTTTTTCTTGTGTTCTAAGTTTTGAAATCACAGGTTGTTATCTGACTTCTTTGCCAGAAGTGAGCTATGACCCTGTAAGTTTACAAGTTGTCCTATTGGGAAGCCTTTGGGAGCTGCTAGGCAATATAGGCAACTGTCCCTGTTGGTGGCTGTCCGCCAGAAATGGATACTAACACCCCATTGTTGAAGGCTCCACATGCATTTGTCTTAGGATACAGAAAACTAAGATGGATGTGAGCTGGGATATTCCTCCTTGCTGGCTTGCACTCACAGTACGAATGGATGCTGTCAAGGCTGGTGGGGAAATTGTCATCCATACTTTTACCCAAGATGTATGAAAAACAAAACGAGTCCAAGCAAACACATAGACAAATGGCATGGTGAGATAAAGCCCACAGGCACAGTGGTTCTAAGTTTCTTACGGACACGAGTGACCTCCTTCTGATCAGACTGGAGGCTTGCTTCACAGTAGAGAGATTGTACCTGGTATTGTAAAACTTGGTCAACAGTGTGGGTTGGAAAGTTCAAAGTCCATAGCAGAAAAACTGCTCTTGCTGTTTTGCTAAATGGACAGGATATTCCCTACAAAATGCATTCTTGTAGATCAGGCTGATCTCAAACTCACAGAGATCCACCTACCTCTGCTTCACAAGTGCTGGGATTAAAGGCCTAGGACAGTACCACCCAGCTCGAAATGCATTCTTAATAATTATGTTTATTCCATATGTCGGTGCCGCTGTCAGTATTGGTCAAAAGGCTTCTGTTTGCAGTGACGAGTGGTTAACTGCAGAGACCCATAACTGAGGACAGTGCTAAGAACAAGGGGATGTTAAGGGGTCACTCATATTCCCACTGCCAGCCCCAGGGTACGTTGTGTAATAGATGTAAGGATGACTGTCAGGGTCACAAGGAGGGTAGATATTGTAGCACACTATCATCCAGGCCCAACAGCTGTGTCACCTTGGAACCGAGAACAGCTGTAACTAATACACACTATCCTCAAGATCAGAGCCCTGGATATCCTGCCATGAGGGGAGAGGATTGTGAGGGCTCATTTCTTCCTGAGGATGTATACACAGTTAATGATTAGTTGCTGTTACAGGAGAGAGATTTCTTCAGTGGCATAGACATTAATCTTAATGAAATGATTTTTCAGTACACATACACACACAGAGAGAGAGAGACAGAGAGAGGGGGAGAGAGAGAGAAAGGGAGAGAGAGAGAGTAGTTGGAAAAAGAGAGTTATTAGGAGTGAGAAGAGACCATAGAGGAAAATTGGGTAATCAAGACATATTACGTTCATTTGTGAATGTTACAATGAAATTTATTAGCATATAAGTGTGAATAAATAATGTTACTAAAATATAAGAAAAGAAGACAAGGATTTCCTAGCATTATTTTGCTAATGGGCAGAGTATTATACCAACTGTTAATGAGGTATCGTCATACCAATAGATTAAGGCTAGAGAAACCCCTGGCTGTAGTAGATGGTGATCAAAAAAGAGATCTATAGTTGGCCAGAGTGCAGTAGATTAGAGATTATAGAATGTCCACTGTAAATGAAGTATATGTACCACATCCCATCCTTTAAAGGCCCAGGCCAACAGAAGAGCTATTGGCAAATTTGTAGCTACTGAGGAAGGATACGTGAATGTTCTCTGAGTCTAACCCCTGGTAAACTGACCACTATCCAGTTGAAGGCAACACATCCAACAATTTTTGAGTAGCAGAAATTGGGAAAGGATAGATTTGGGAAAAGTTCTGGGAGGGAGGGTGTTTCTGATCAAAACATTGTACACAACACTCAAAGTTAAAAATGTGAAATAGGATACACAGTGAATTATGAGTTTGCAGGTTGTGGGGGTCTTTGCCGTATGAGAAGAAAATGATGCAAGTTCATAAAGTTTATTCTCATGAACTCAGGTTTTATTTCTCCATTCAATGTTTGGGCAATGCTAAAACTTAAATATGTCACATAATTAGATGCAGATTTTATACATGTTTCTCTGGGAAGGTTGTGTCTGAAGAACTAAAGTTTCTTCAGGAGCTATTTCACAGTAATCTATTAGGGGATGAGAAGAATGTAGGATTGAGAGGAATAGGATGTTTGCTTTGAGGTTGTGCCTCCTGAACATATCAGAATTGACACCTATGGCTGCCTGAGCATGAACCGAATTGTCATGAATAGGGGCAAGCTCATGAGGCCTCAATCCTACAAAGATCTACAGACAACTGAGGAATACTGAGAGTAAGACACACAGATTCACAAGTTGCACATAACTTTCTGGAGAATAAAATAATAAAAAACTTTCCATCTCTATACAACTTTCTCTTACGTTAATAAAATCTTCCAAAGGCAAGTTACAAGAGACAAGATTTTGTTTTCATTTTTTCAAGCACAGTAAGGCAATACCCAAATAGTTCATTTCGAAACAATTGTATTTGGTCTCACTTTTCTTAATATTGAAAGTAATTTTATGATGAAGTAATTTTGAAGCACCTATATCTAAAATAGTATTGAGAGTACAGTCTAGAAAACAAATTAAACACATCATGACCATTCATTAATTCACAAAGACATGATATTCTGTAAGTTTGTGGGTTGGCATGTTATGGTATACCATACAGGCAAACACAAGGACTTGTTGAAGTATAGAGTCCACTAGGAGAACACTAAAATTTCTGCAGTTCAGGAGAATGTTAAGCCCTCATTTGAAAGAGTCCTTACATGTCCTAAATGTACCGGATGCTATTCATAACTTACTTAAGTGACTTATTTCATAAATGTGTTTATAATTACCACATTGGTCATGTATTACTCAGAAATACTGTACTTACTCAAATATACATGTTTGCATTTGAAGTATTGTTAATAATGATAAATGTGACAGAAAGATTAAGAAAAACGAGTATAGAACCAATTTTTATTTCTGCAGATAGCACCAATTGATTTTAAAGGTAAATGTTCCAACTACACAATCTCATTGTGTCAGAATACTGCTTCATTCAAAGTCAAGTCTGTAAAGTTTGTTTGACTTTATAATAATGAAGCCCATAATAAATAAGCTATTCGATACTTAAAGTGTTTGTGTGTGTGTGTGTGTGTGTGTGTGTGTGTTTCGTGTGAGATGTCATGCATATAGGTATGTTGTTTCTTATGGGAATTTTCATATACTCTCTGCCCTATGCCCAAGCTCTCACATTAACCATTTTCACATTGGTATTGTTGTGGCTGAATGATATTCATTGCTGTACTCTTATTTCTCCCAGATTTTTGTTCAAAAAAAAGAATTAAAATTTGACTCAAGTATATTGTGAATAAACATTTCTTGTTTGAAACTTATTAGAGGCAGATCCCTTTGCTTTTAAAGTTTCCACAATAGACCATTCACTTTGGTAAGATGGTGATGTTATTGTTAGGGAAAAAAATGAGAGCCTTTGGTAACTATGGCAGCAGAGATGTTTTAAAGGAAATATGAAGTCTTTTTCCTTGAAGAAATTAGATATTTTCCTTGACTGGTCCTTACCAATCCAAGTCTAGGGAGTAATGGGGTAATTTTTTTTAAGGCTCACTATTTTAGTCTTGCTTTTTTGGAAATTGTTTGAACACCACATCTGAAAAAAATAAAGTGTTTGAGGTCTCAGAAATGAAATAGCTGTGGTCAACTGCCAACACATTATCCACTTTCAGATAAGCAAACACTATTAACCCAACTTACCTAAAACAAAGCACGGTGACACAAAAAATATGGAGTCTCCCTCTTTGCCTTATTTTTTCTTTTTTTCACTAACAATATTTAGGTAAACATTCTGACCATATAAATTTATGATAAAATGTTTACTTCTGGTCTTTCTTGTTCTTACTCTTATTCATTACACAACAATTTATTCCCATTTCTGTTGATAGCTTTTAATGAACTCTTTCTCATAATGAATAACTCAGATCCTGTGTGATTGTCAATTATCATTTAAATAAAAGTAATAGTTGCCCTGATTTTAGAGTTGACTGAAAACTGTTTATATTTGGAGTCTTAGTAAGGAATAACAGGGTCAGGGTTAGCAGAATTCTAAGTGTCAAAGACCACCTAACAAAAAACAAAATACCAGACATGAGAAGTCCTCTTTTTTTTTTTTTTTGGTCAGGGACATATAAGAGACTCCCCAAAACACAAAAACACACAGCTTATCACCATTGCCCTTGGTTACCTAACAGTGGTGGGAAGTAAGTTCTTGTTACTGAAGAAGACAGTGTGCACCTAAGAAACAGACTCCAGTGGCCCCTGTGCTAGAACTCCTGAATGTTCTTGATATGAAGACTATCTTTCTTGGTACCAAAATGCACATGCGTGTTTCAAATCAGGAAGGCAACTAGCAATCCCATTCAGCTATGAAGCCTATGAAAATCATCAATAGCATCCCACGATAATCTGTTGAGTGTATTAGTGGCACACATCTTTGACAGCAACCAGTGGCTCTCTAACTGTAGCCAGATCTGGTCAGTGAAAGGGATGCCATGCTACTGGAACCATACATAACTAGCCAGTGCTAGTGAAATCATGGTTATTGGATGAGCATCTACAACCACTAATTTACTAGACCAACATTGTTGTCCATAACAACAATCTGTAAACATTTGACCTTATAGAAAAGTGTTGTCTTCATCCCTCATCAAGAAAATATCTCTTTGAAATAGCTGGAGAAACATTATGGAAAACCATAACAATTCAGAGTTGTGGAGCCAGTTGCAAAAATATAACTTAAAACACTTACACTTAAGGCTAAGGGAACATTCCAGAAGAGAGGACAGAATGATTTTAAGAGCCAGAGGATCATTGACTTTGTGGTAAGATTGTGTCTATTAGTGAACTAAACAAGGACACCATCAAACATCCCAAATTGCACAGTAAAAACCTCACATGACCTCAACACAACACAGAGAACTACTGTCAACTGAGGAAAGCTGGGATCAGGTAAGGTAAGCCTTCTGCAGAGATGAGTGCACCAATTGCTTTATGTATTCAATAGGTGATATTTGGGAATATATATATATATATATATATATATATACACACACAAATACATACATATATATATATATATATATATGCAAAAATAAGAATGATAGTACTATGTAGACTAGACAGACAGTAGGCAATAATTTTCCACAATTTGCACATAGCACTATGCTACTAACAAGAGTAAAAACAGAACATAGTTAAATGGTCTATTTGTGATTTCTGTGATTGATTTTAGAATAGATTCTTTTCATAAAGAAACAAAATCCCCATATGCATACATACATGCCTATGTATGTACATACATATCCATGGAGATTGTAAATATATAAATAGCCATGTAGGTCTTATGAATATGTGTACATGCAGATGCATTGGGTGACATTTTATAGGCTTTATATCTGTTACCTTAAATCTGTTAATGCCACATATGAATTATTATCACTATTATAGAATCAGGAATCAGAAATAAGTATATGTGTACATTACGTATGATTAACAAAGCTATATACTTCCTGACATCCCTGAAATATCACTGCATATTTGGGATCCAAAGATAACTTCCCACAGAAATTGCAGAAAGGTTGTTTAAATCTTCATATGGAAATAAATAAAACAAGCTCAAATTAAACAAGACTCAATTTCATAATAATAGTTTACCACTTAAGACTTTAAATAAACTAATGTATCCATATAAAGTCATATTTTGTTACCTTCCCATGGAACTTTAAATGTGACATATTAAGCATCCATTCTACCCAAGGCTGAATAAGTAGAAAAGAAACTGATGTTTAATCCGTGTATTGAAGACATGCACGTGTAAATGGTACTAAGTAGTGAAGAACATGACTAGTATCTTGGTTTCACTGTTTGCACTTAAGGTACAACTGGTAATTTAAGCTAAGCACAATTTTAGGCTTGATGTACATTGCAGGTTATTGGCACATAGAAAAATTTAACACATCTTCTGTTTTATGTAGGTTTTATTCACCATCACTGCAGTATACTATGATAAACTTATCTTAAAAGGGAAATAGAGGTGTAGAGAGGTACGAAGAAAACATGTTCCTGCAACCTTTGGATGTAGTTTTTAATCTCCAGGCTCATGTGCTAGATTCTTGATCTACCATGAATTATATTGGGCTGGGGAACCCTTTAAAGATGATTAGAAAATGGGTACCACATTTGGAAGACAGTAATGTATTTATCAAGAACCTAGGTTAGTTCTCAGTGAGTGGGAAGTGTTGGGAAGAGAGTCTGACCTCTCCAACTTTTCTTGCTTTCTGATATGTTTTGAATACCACCCTACTGCCCTGCTACCTACCATGTTGTGATACAGCACAATCCCTCTTCTGATATAGTTACCAAATAACACTTTCCAACCTGCAAACAGAAACACCCATCCCCTTAATTTGGTTACAGCTGTAGAGAATGAACTGAGAAATTTCTGACACATTTTAACCCTAGATTTCTCTGTGACCAATGGCTATGGTATATTGGATAAAGTAGAGATGACATTGCACCATTATCAACTGAATTTCATACCCATTGAGCTATTCCTTTTATATGCTCTACTCAGGATATAATGTCACATTTAGTTGTCATGTCCTTTTGAAGACCACAGGTGACTATGGAGGGGGAATTAAAAACTCTTCTGAATGGGGTCTTTGTCTCTTCATTTCTACTTCTATATTTATTTGTTTATTTATATCTCTGTGGGCTCATGGGTATTTATTTTATGTTTTGGCTCATAAACTAATATTACTTTATTTATTTTGCTGCTCAGTTAGGGTGTTTTGACCACTGGGATTCTTTGCTGGTTTAAATTTCAAGTTTTCTAGTAACAAAGTTGTAGTGTTTCCGTGTGCTGATTTCTACTTGTATACCTTCATTGATATTGTAAATGATCAAATCTTTTGACAAATTTTTAACTGGGTTGTTTTTATTATGTTTTCAAAATTTATTTTATACTTCAAATACATATATTTGATCAGATATATGCCTTAAAATTTTTATTGCAGATGGTGGGTTTGCTTTTAATTATTTTAAGAGTAAAGATTTTGATTTTAATATCATGCCTGTTATTATTTTTATGTTACAGATAGTATTTTTGCAATAATATCCGGGGTCTTACTGTCAAATGGGATGCTCAAATAGATTTTCTACTATATTTATAATATTGCACTTAGATATTTAGCAAATAAATAATATTTGTGTAGTATGTGTATGTCTGGGCTTATGTATCTATCTATTATCTGTCTGCCTATCTATCTATCTACCTATCTATCTATCTATCTATCTATTTATCTATCTTCTGCATCATCATCTATCTACAAATAAATTAGATATACCCCTTTCATCACCGAAGTCTTCATTTGGTGATAAGGGATGTCCAACTGTGATTATATCTCCCCAAATATTTGTTTATTTAACTTATATCATCTTCCTAAATGAACATAATTTTAAGAAGCTTCTACTGTAGTAGGTTATCATAGTACCCCTCATATGACCTTTGATTTTAGCTGCCTTTCCCCATATTTCTTCCCACAATCCCCTGCCCTTAGCCATTTCCCACCTGATTCTCTCATGCATACATACCTATCATTTCCCTTTCCTAGAGAAACTTACTCCACTCCTAGGTTCTGTGGTTCTATGGATTGTATCTTGGTTATAATTTGACCTAACAGCTAACATCCTCATATAGGCAAATGCACATTATACTTGCCTTTCTGGGTCTAATTTCTCCACTTCAGAATGATTTTTTTTTTACTAGTTACAACAATTTTCCTGCAAATTTTGTGATATATTCTATTTTTTTAATGGTTGTGAGAATTCTGAGCTAAAACCATATGACTATGGTCTTTCATCGGTTGGTAAATTTTTAATTAATTTTTTTTCTTCACCTGGGATTATAGGTATCTTGAAATTGTTACCTGATCTTTATCTAACTTTGTTAAGTGGTATGTATCAAGAAAATAATTTTTTTTAGGTTTTCCAATTTGATGAAGTACAGGTTTTAACATATATGCTTATGAATCTTTGCATGTCTTTGATATTTCTTATTATGTCATTTCCTTTTTAATTTTGATGTTTTCTCTATCTTTTAATTCATTTGGATAAGCCTTATTCATATTTTTGCTGTTTATTTTTAGTTTGTTGATAACAGCCATAAGGTTGATTGTGATTTCCTTCTAATGTTCATTGGCTTTCAGGTATGTCATTAAATTACTAGTATGAGATCTCTCCATTTTTTTAAAAATATAGTCATTTAGTACTATGATTTTTTTCATCAGAGAACCACCTTCACTGTGCTCTGTAAGTTTGGGTATATTGTGTATTCACTTCTAGAAAGTCTTTAGTTTATGTCTTGACCAGTTTTTCATTCATTAGTGAGATGCTCAGTTTCCATGAGTTTATAAGCTTTTCTGCCATATTTTGTTGATATCCAGCTTTTATCTGTGGTGGTTAGATAGGATGAAGGACATCATTTTAGCTTCCTTGTATTTTTTGACTTTTGCCTTGTTTCCTAGCATCTGAACATTTTTGGAGTAAGTTCCTTGAGAAGAATGTATATGATTTTTATTTGGGTGAAATGCTCTGTAAATATCTGTTAGGTCCATTTGGTTTATAGCATCAGTTAGCTATAGCTTTTCTCTGTTTAGTTTTTGTCTAGATAACCTATATATTGGTGAGAATGATGTATTGAAGTCACCTACTTCCAGAGTGTGAAGGTCTATATGTATTAAAAATAAGTAGTGTTTTCTTTTATGAACTTGAATGTCCTTGTGTTTGGCGCATAGATATTAAGAATTGAAGTATTCTCTTGGAGGGATTTGTTTTCTTTGATGAGTATGTAGTATTCTCCCCTTTACCTTCTGATTAGTTTTGTTTGAAAGTCTATTTTATTTCAGTTTATTATACCAACTTACTTCTTAGGTCCATTTACTTAGAGTATCTTTTTATTGTGGAATTGCGATCATTGATGCTGAGAGTTATCAATGAGAAATATTTTTGATCCCCATTACTTTGTTGTTGTGGTTGTGGCTCGCATACACACACACTACACATGCGCTTTTTTCATCTCTTGATTTGCTGCTCTGGAATTATTCCCTGTGTATTCTTGGGTTTGCTTAACCTTTTTGGGTTGTAGTTTTCCTTCTAGTACCTCCTGTAGGGCTGTATTTGTAGGTAGATAGTGCTTAAATTAGCATATCCATGGAGATCTCAGATATTTTTGTGCTATGTTTGCTTTTATATATTACTTGACCCTTTTTCCCTTCTACCTTTTAATATTCTTTCCTTGTTCTGTAAAATTTGTGTTTTTATTGCTATGTGTTGAGGTGAATTTCTTTTCTAACCCAGTCTATTTTATGTTCTGTGTGCTTCTTTCACTGTGATAGGAGTCTCCCTTTTTAAGTTAAGGAAATTTTCTTCTACGATTTTGTTGAAAATGTTTTCTGTACCTTTACCTGGGATTCTTCTCTTTCCTCTCTTGCTTTCATTCATGTATTTAGTGTTTTCACAGTTTTCCCAATTTCCTGGATGTCATATGCCAGAATTTTCTCAGATTTAACATTTTCTTTACTATTTTGCCTTCTATTTCCTTCTATTTCATCTTCAATGTCTGAGATTCTCTCTTTCATCTGTTATATTTTGTTGGTGTGGCTTACCTGTGAGTTTCTTGTTTGAGTTGCTAAGTTGCTTATTTCTGTATTTCTCTCCGTTTGAGTCTTTATTGACTCTGTATCCCTTTCAGGTTTTGATCTTTTTTATTCATTTCCTCCCACTGTTTATGTTTTGTGAGAAATCTTTAAGGGATTGAATTATTTCCTCTTTAACAATGACTATCATATTCACAAAGACTATTTTATGGTCTTTATCAGGTGCTTCAGCTATGGCATGAGTCTCAGAGCCTACAGCGGTAGGGCTGATAGACTTTCATGGAGACGTATTGTCGTGGATGTTATTGATTGTGTTTGTACAGTGGTGTTTAGGCATCTGACTTTGGGATACTGGAATTTCTGGAGCTGATATTTGGTCTTGTCTTTGTTGAACAAGCAATGTGTTCCTCAGTTTCTGTTTCCCTCTATGGTTCTTAGGCAGGTGTTGTAGCTATGCCTTGCCTTGTAGGGAATTTTCCTCAATCCCTTTTAGGTGTGGCCACTGGGTTTCTTGTCTAAACGTCTTTGTAGGTATTTGTATGAAGATGGGCTACATCCTGGTGGAATATTCCATTTTTTCTTCATTCTGTGGACAACACCAGGATGTGTTTAGTCTCCTGGGAACAGAGTCATAGAATGTGCATATGTGACAGCAAGTAGTTTGTGACACAGCCGGGCAAGAGAATGGAGAATAGGATTTGGAGGAGAGGAGGGAAAATGAAGGGAGAAGTTTCCCAGGGCATGCCTGCCAGAGTTGAGGGCTGGGACAAGGTGAGTGGGGAGGAAAGTTGGAGAAATCTCTTCCTGAGAGAAGGAGGAAGACATAGCAGGTAGTCTCCCGTAGAGGTGTGAAACTGGGGGACTGTATTTAGAGGAGATGAGGGACACCCCAGTTTTGCTATCCGCTTCCCTGGTGGAGTGGCCTGTAAGTTTCCAGGAAATTCCTGGTGTAGTTGGAGGCAGGGTAAAGTGATGAATGGGGCAAGGGAAATGTTAGAGAGGAATATCTGTGTGACCCATTGGAGATGGGGACAGGGAGCAAGGACAGGGTCAGGCTGCAGAGGTGATCTGCAGTTAAATTTCTCTACTGAGATCTGTTTGTTTGTTCGTTTGTTTGGTCCTTTGATCAGTTGTCCCTATTTGTGTATATTTGTCTGTATTCTTCAGTTCCATATTTGTCTGTATTCTTCAGTCTGTTCCATTAATCTTTCTGTCTCTTGTCTTAATATTATAGAGTTTGAGTTTGGTGATAGATGTCCTGAAACATCATTTCCTTCTAGTATTGTGTTAAGTATTTACATTTCTAAACATCTTTCAGATGTGAGTTTGTTGATATTCACAAAAGAGCTCCTAAGTGTTAGGAGTGCAGTGAATCCAACGTACCAAACAAGGAACTTCAGTATCTTACCAGGAATCTTTCATATAGGCTGTAATGGAGTATTAGTTCCTGTAGCTGCATGAGGAAAGGTACTTAAAACTGGGTGCAGATGCTAATTCTGTCACTCACTGAATTATAACATGAGTTAAATTCCAAGGTTTTTCATACAACTGCTGTTAAAAGGAGATTGCATTGATTGCAAGGGAATGGAGATATGCTCTTTGTGTACTTAGGTGTTTCTTCTTCCAGACATCCTCATTGCTGCTCTGAAGCACACTGCTTTCCACAAGGTCCCAGTATACAAAAAGAAAACAATCAGGCCTTTGAAACTACATAAGAAGGAAGAACTTTACTCCATGTCTCCACATGGATTAAATTTCTAACACGAGTGTTTGGGAATACATTCATACTGTGCCAGAAGAATCAATACTATCCCTTTTACATCTTTTTGATTGTTCATGGCATGAGTACTGATGACCCTTATTTCAAATGCTGAAATGATCCTATTTACACATGCTGTCTGCTATTTTCTTTGTCTTGGCTACACTTGCTAAGGTTCTATCATTTTCATTGGCATTTCAAGTATCAGCTTTTGGCTTTTCTTAGTTTTCTACTTTAGATTTCATATGTTTAAATTGTTTTTAACATTTCTTTTCTTCATGGTGCTTGCAGAATTTGTCTTGCTTTCTCTACTTTCTAAGGTATGGGTGTGGCTTTCAGAATGTGTCTATGTTTTTATTTCCTAATATGTATTTAATATTATAAAATCATTTCTAAGTACTCCAAATTTAATTTTCAATTATTTCTAAGATCTTTTAAAAAAAAAAACTTCTCTGTGAATTCTTTGACCTTTATGATAATTTAACTTGTGCATTTCTATTTCCAAATATTTGGAATTTTAGTTGAGAGGAATGTTGAGTTCTCCACCCATAATTGTACTTTGTCTGTTTCACCTTGGTGCTCTTTCATAATGCATAAATTTCTTTGAGGTCTTTGTGTGAGTACCAAGTAAAAATTATTATCTTTAATTTTAATATTAGAGTCTCCTTACAGAACTGTCCTAACCATTATAACATCACTTTTATTTCCTGCAAAATGTTGTTCCTTTATTTTTAATTCTGTTTTGTTTGACATTGATCTGGATTCTCCAGCTGTGAAATACTTTAATTATCCTTGTGTGTGTACATGCATGTGCTCGAGTACATGCACACACATACAAGTGTAGAGGTTTGCGTTGGAGATCTTCCTGAACTTCTCCCACTTTTTGAGGAAGAGTCTCCCACTGAACCTGCAGTTTACTGTTTGGTTAAACTAACCAGCTCACAAGCTCTGGGAATAGTTTATCTATGACTCCCTAACATATGGGTTACAGATTCCATGCTTTTCACATGTAGCTTTTCACATACGTTAGGGAATATGATTTACCTTCTTATGTTTGACAAGCAAGCATTTTATTTAGCATCTGAGCCATCTCATCATTATGTGGCAAGTTTTGTGAAGGGCTCACCTCTTTACATTTAATCTGAGTTTCTAGGTGGGTTTGTCATAGGCAATGCAAGTTTAATCAATATCCATCATGGTAATATTGTTTCAAAGTTGCTATATAGATTATTCACACTGAAAGTAATTATAGATATATTTGGGTAGCTATCTATCCTTGGAATACTTAGAAATGCAATGTACTTATTTTTTTTAATGTTTTTAAACTTGATCGGAAATATAAAAGAACACATAGTGAGATTAGTTGTTATTAATTCTTTGTGACTTCATCCATGTATGTTTTTATTGTTTCTTGAATATTTCTATAATTATATTTTATCTCCCTTCTTACCAGTTCAACTATCGTTACATTCATGAATGAAATCTACACTACACTAGAAAAAAATAAAGTTCAAAATAGGCAACATTAAATATGTGATATAAATGTACTGTTTAACTATACTTGCGATGATTGCCTTGTAATGTCATACATTCAAAATTTCAACTGCAAAATTAAAACAGACAAAAATCAAACAAAGGGTAGAAGTCATTTGAAAGCAAATATTGGAAGTGATTAATATTTGTACGAGTGTTCTTTTGCTTTTGGAAATCATGGAATATGTGATTTTTAGTAACAGAAAACATCAAATACCAAATAACTAAAAGTGGAAATGAGTAGAATCAAGTTATGAAATTAAGTAAACAGAAACACAATGACTGTACAGTGAAACTAATGTACCACACAACAGGAGGCAGATGAGACAGTGCACACAGATAGCGAGGGGTTGACGTCAGTGAAATGATGGAGAGAAAAAACAATGTTACCAATGCCAGCTTGCACCCCTACTATAATCGAGATACTTACTAAAAATTATAGGTAATTGACATATCTGAAATTAACTGACATACCTGTAATAAAAATCAACAAACGGATCTCAAAAATCGTTTAATAGTAGTATGGAGACCTGTGAAATCAAAAATAATCTGTATAAATCTAGAGGCATAGAACTCTCAAAAATTCCTTAGAAAAACCAATTCATGACATTCTGTTAAAGTGATTGAATTTCAAGGATAAAAAAGAATTTACCAGCTATCCAGAATTTTACAGAGGATAAATCTGGCCAGTATCAAATGTCTCCGTGGAAAAATGATGTGCCAAAAAAAAAAAAAAAAAAAAAAAAAAAAAAATAGGAGAGTGTTTACAAAATTCTACAGGGAAAAGCAAAGTATGTCTCAAGAATATTATAACCAGGCAAGTTGTATCCTTGTACAAAATGAAGATTCTGGCTTACTTAATAAGCACAAAACTCAAGCAGTGTTCTATCCCTCTCCTGCCTTATAATGAAATTATAGTGCGGTAGGTACCCGTAGTACCCCCCACATTGGCAACATCTGTTGTAGCCTATCTTTGTGGGCCTTCAGTTGGATTCAGCTGATTTGCCTGGTTCATACCTGGGGGTGGGGGTGGGATGTGGATTGAGAAAGGGCAGGTAAAGATGCTAAGAAAAAATAGTAAAGCAGGATAGAACCAGGAGGGCAATCCGGTCAATAGTGAACACCCCAAATTTATTCTTCAACATTTTTAAGTACCCCAATCAGAAGGGAGACATGGCAGAAGACTTCTATTATCATGTATAAGGAGCAAACGGAATTTCTTCCCTTAAGCCTCCAAGCATTTGGTAACCATGCCTGTTATCTGGCATTGAGGGTCAAGTGTAAACACACCTGAACCCAAGTCTGTTGTTATATAGATAAAACAACTGCTACCATGACCAAAACATCCTGCAGTAGCCAAAACTTAGACCTTTAGGTCTTTTTGGCTTACTAAGGACAATTTTGAACTATCTGACCTTGAAACAAGATGAAGAGGAGCCATCTTTATGGGCCCCGGCAGTATAGTAGATACAAATGAAGAATCTATTGTGAAAGAAGTGCAAGGTAATCATTAATATATTGTGGCTTGAGTGTACAATGTCCCCCATAGGTTCATGGGACATTTGGTGTCCACTTGGTGGCACTGATTTTATCAGGCTGGGAAACCTAAAGGAGGCAGATTCTTGTTAGAAGAAGTAACTTTCCAAGAGGCAGGCTTTGAGGGTTTATAGTCCAGATCCACTTTCCATCTGCTCTCTGCTTACTGTTTTGCCAAGATATAAGGAAATAAAGAGTCACACCTTCACATTACTGTCACCAAGATGTCACATGCATCCATCACCCCCCACCCCCAACCCATGACATACCCTCAAACTATTAAGTCAAAGTAATCTCTTTTCCCTTTAAGTTGTTTTCTATTGGCTATTGGTTACCATTATAATAACACAAAGGAAATGTATGCATATATGCCATATATACATCACACAAGGTAAATGGCTGTTAGAAAGTACTTTGTAGCTTGTTAGTTACCTAAGCAATAGGCACAAAAATACTATATTAACTGGGTAGCGGTGCCCCACGCCTTGAATCCCAGCACTTTGAAAGCAGAGTTAGGCAGATCTCTGTGAGATTGAGTCCAGCCCAGTCTACAAAGTGAGCACCTGGATAGCCAGAGATGTTATACAGAAAAACCCTGTACTGAAAAACAAACAAACAAAACAAAAATAAGTAGTATATTTTACCTCGATTACAAGGCTTAGATTTATACTCTGTAACATTAATGTTTTTTCCTGTTGTGGTTTGTTTTGTAACAGAACATCAGGACTAGTTTTACTAAAAATAACTTTTTTATGACAGTGATATACATTTTATTTCATGAAATTTAAAATATTGGTGAGCATCTTGATATTCTAGGAGAAATTTGATCATGTCAAAACAACTGCATCATAATGATGCAAAGGTTCTCTAACTGCTTAGAAAAAGATTGAAGCAAAGCCCCAAATATGATTAATTTGTGGTAAGCACACAATCCACAACACAGAAATTAAGTGGGTGTTTATTTGGAAATCAAAAATATAAAGTCACTTGTTAATTATTTTGGTGCTCAGTCATCTAGAAGACTGAAATTCATATCGAATTAATGGATTTTCATATAAGTTAACATCAACCCAGAATCTCCCGATGACCTCCAACAAGGTAGCAGAGTTATTTTGTTCTGACAAATTCTTATAAATTCCAAATATCATCTTTGTATAAAGGTTTTGTTAAATTCAATTATTTTTTATTGGATTTAAAGAGGCAGGCTAAACAGAAAGGGCATTAAAACTCTAGAAAGTCCTAGCAGCTTGAGCTATATCACAGTCCCTTGGACCAGGGCTTTAGTGACTTCTAATTTGCTGAATGGCTGAATCTAAGAAAATACTGTGGGGCTCATTGGCTGCTGTGTGACTGTCAAGGTTTGCTTTCCTTTACCTCGATAGGTGTGGGCGAACAGAGTTTTGCATCTTGTAGAGCACCAGTGACAGAGAAAGAAATGATACCACTCATTTACAACTTGGTGAACCAATAAGTTTATTGAACTTACAGAACCATGAGTGTGGTTTCATTTTTTCATCCCTTTTTAAAATTTACATTTGAAATAAGTAACAAAGCAATAGTGGAGAGGCTACCTTTAATGTCCTTCCATGATAATGATATTGACAACACCTTATATGGCATCCTAGAGCATTCATGGATGTGGTTTCAATCATAGAGAAACTTCAAGTAGCTGCATCGCCATAAAGTCACATGCTGTAACGGGCAATAATCTCATGGAAGCTGCTTCACTGAGGTTCTGAGTTTTGTTCACATCCTAACTCCTATGAAGACTTAACTCCCCCTCAAGGCTATGTATAGCTAGGGGGGACATGGATGAAATTCCAGGTAGGAGTCTGATGACTTTACCTCCTTCTCCTGGAGAGTGTTACCAGTGTATTACCAACATCACGGACCTAGTGATGGCTGATACTGTTTTTATTATTCCACTGTCATGACTGTGTTGGTTTGTAGAAGTAATTAGATATTGGGTAATTTGTAGCAAACTGATATTGACTATATGAAAAATTCTGAGGCTTTCCTCAATCTGGACTATAATAAAACAGGGTAAGCAGGTAGTCATTTACATAGCCTTAAGGAGCTAAGAGCAAACCTTAAAGTTGTATTAGAGCGGTTTCTGCTTTGTTTATTTCTATAAACCAAACCAACCATATAAAGACATGTATCAGTAAAGAGTTGTTTGTACTTTTAGAATTCTAAAAATGTTTAACAAATTTACCTGTCGTCTTTTAATTTCACATATTGTAATTTCTTTTCATGTCAATTGTAATTTCAGAAGGGATGAATGTTAAATTTCTTTGAAGAAAATATATTTCGCATAATGCTAATACCCTGTGAATGTCACCTCATACAGTTACACTGTTTGATATGCTAGAAAAAGGCTTTGTTTGTGTGTATGTGTGTGGTCTTCAGTGTAACATTTTGATGTACACTACATAGTTAAATGATTAACAATAT
Source organism: Phodopus roborovskii (assembly GCF_943737965.1). NCBI lineage: Eukaryota > Metazoa > Chordata > Mammalia > Rodentia > Cricetidae > Phodopus > Phodopus roborovskii. The sequence goes on along the minus strand of NW_026126470.1, from coordinate 23,954,902 downwards.
GCACATCAGTGTGTGTGTAGGGGGATGCATATGTGTGTATGTTGTGTATGCAGGAGGGAACACATGTGGAAGTCAGGGGACCAGAAACGTCAGTTCTCTTATTCCATTACACATGTTTAGGAGAACAAACTCAGGACATCAGATGAATAAATAAAAAAAGGGTCACATAAAGGAGCTCACACACCTGCTGTGTTCATTGAAGAGAAGAAGGCTTCAATGTTCTGTTTTGATTTGTTTATCTTAAAAGGAAGAGCACAATAATGTCCATGGGAAAATTTGACATTAGGAATTTATTAGACTTTACCTGAGATTTCAGTCTGGCCTCTCACTTTGAAAACATCCCCCTATTTCTTAACCCTAGGCATTTGCCTCTGAAATTCAGACTTGTGATTGCCTAGTAATAAAATATGTTGCCTTCCAAATCTGCAAAATTATAGTTCAGCATTATATTCTTGAATTACTGCTCCAGTCAGACCCTGCAGTACTGTTTATCAAGCTGTGTGAGGACAGAGAGAGCTCCCCAACATGTCCAAAATAAGCATACTTCTTCATATTCTGCCATTCTCTAGAATTCTGTCCTAGGAAGGGTTCATTTTCTGTCTAGATCCATGATGAGACACAATAATATTCATAGATATGTTGCATTAGTAATAGTCTGAAATTACTTTCATTTGTAAAATAGAATGTCCTTATGTGTTATCAAGTGTGCTGGTAAATTTTACACAACAACTTGACTAAGCTATGGTAGCCATATTTTTGGACAAAGACTTAGACATGAAGTTGAGTTTCAGATGAGATTAGACTATATTGAAGGACTCTGAGTGAAGGAGGTGATCACCACTTCCAGCCATGTGGGTAAATCCCATGCAACTTATTGGCAGCCTTAGAAGAAAAAATAGTGGCCTTCCTTATGTAGAAGATAATTTTCTAAAAGCTTGCTTTCATACTCAAACTACAGCACTGACTTTTGTGTTTCCAGACCTTTGGAGTGCCCTGCAGGTTTTGGTCTTAACTTTTCTGTAATTGCATATGGACTAATTCTCATCTCTCTCTCTCTCTCTCTCTCTCTCTCTCTCTCTCTCTCTCTCTCTCTCTCTCTCTCTCTCTCTCTCTCCTTTACATGCACATGCATATGTATACATACTATGTGTTTATATGTCTATTTTATATTTACTCTGGTTTTATGAAGCATTATCAGTTCTATAAATATTAAGGAGACTGAATGTTGCTTGAAGCCATACATTACCCTTCTGTTTCTGTGTTAGTCCATTTCTTTATAAATTATGGGAGAGAAGGATAGTCTAATCCCTCTATACTCATTAACAGATTAGTGTGAATTAATTTGTCATAGCACTTGGGTTTAAGCCATCTGCAAGGAGGAATGGCTTAGTAAGCTTAAGTGGCTAGAAAGTTGAGTATAGTCAGCTAGGAGGAGTGAATAAAAGACCTTATGGGTAAAGGACCCAGGTAACTCGTTGGGGATGTGTAGAAAACAATGCAATTCCTAAACTGGTCTGGGAAGATGTGTTAGGGAATGAGATGGGAAGTGGGATTGGGGAAAAATCCCAGAGGACTTTGCCTGTAGCATCGCATGTTGTAGAACAGATTATGATGCCTCTATTAGAACTTGGTATTTGTTAAATTGGATGTTAACATATTTATTAGAGATTCTGTGTACAATTGTATTTATGTAATTCTCAAAAAATTTGGAGTCTTAAAATTTCCTTACAATATCAATGTGAAGGTGTTAAAAGCAAAATTGAAGAGGATATTTGCATTGCTGGCAATGGGGACAAAGTGATGCCAATTTATTTGTTTTTAAGGGGTTGATAGATGTCTCTTTAAAGATCATGTGCTTCAGAGACAGTGAAGAGGGAGACGGTAGAGGCCAAATGACATCACAGAGTTGATTTTTTCTTTAATATTGTTTGATTTTGTGTTTTGAGAAATAGTCTTACTCTGTAGTATAGGCTAGTTTTCAGCCTGTGGTAGTCCTGCTTCAAATTTCAACATGCTGCTATTGCAGTTATATGCCATCATGGCCAAGAAACTTAATTATTCTTCTTTACTAATATGTTTCTGGGTCAGTCCTATGCATGGAAGGCATTACCCTTCCTGGGGAGCAGAAAGGGGACGGAATGAAGTTTGGGAGGGGGGCAGGAGGGGGTGAGGGAACAATCTTGTTTCAAATTTAAATAAAAATATCATAAAAATAATGCTTCTGTAATATGCTTGCATTTTATGATATGAAAGTGTCTCCTTGGTATGGTGTTAAATTTCAGTTTTCTTGGTAAATAAGTGACAGATTGTGTTGATATTAAATGGATTCTTGAGAATTTAGAACAGAAGAAACATTATTGGTGAATGACAATTCCTAGATGAGATGTAGAAGTAAATATTTTTCATTCATTGTATTAATTCCCATCTCAACTAAGTCCCATGTGGAAAGGATGAAAGTGAATCTTTTTTTTATTTTATATAACCAAGTCCATTTAAATGAAAACAAACATTTATAGACAATATTTGGGAATTTGGGTGTTGTTCTTTCCAAACTACTTCCTTCTGGTAAGGGGCGCTGGCATGGGGGATTCGAAAAAGATTCAGAAATCCTGGCTGTAGTCTGTCGGGCTGCTTTGTCCAGCTGTTTTGAATGTAGGATCACCTGGTACTCTGTTTCAGGTGGTCTGGCTTGATTCTATTTTTGTTTCCACAGAAAATGAAAAGATGTGGATTCCTTTCAGACCAAAGTGAATCTTGTATAGTAGTTTTCTTCAATTCTCTCCAAATAATCTGACGCCAATATCAACTTACCTATTCACTAGTAAATAAAAGCCCAGGTGACTTTGGTAGCCATGATATTTATAGTTTAATAACTTTTAATGACCAAACCCTCCAAAGTTGTATATGAATTCTATTGAAATGAAAGTTCACTTTGGGTATTATATCACATAGGTAAGTGACCTATTATATCACATAGGTGACCAATATCCACCTAATAAATACCTTCTCATGTGGGTATTTTTAGATACCAGGCTCACACTGATTAGTACATGCCTGTTGAGCCTCTCAGCTGTCACAGTCTGCGGGGGAGTGGACGATGATGGCGTGCGGGGTAAGAGGGGAGAAGTGTTTCAGGGGATGTTTGCTAAGCCCTCAGAGCGACCTGCAGGGTAGACAAACACCCTGAGCATTGCCTCACTGTGTGGGCTCCAAGTCCTCACTGGGCTTCTATTCTCCATTAGAGTAAATCTGCAAAGGACATTTGCCTTTTAAACAAAAGTGACAAAATGAGATAGTTTTTATTTCTTCAGAAAGCTTAGCTGAATTCTCTTTAGGGAGCGTGTTACAGAGGGCATATAGTTAAAGATACTTCAGTTTCGTGGATACCACAGAGTCTATTAACTTCTCAAAAATCACATCACAAAAGCAGAAATATTATTTATTGCTTTTTCCTAGCATTTCTGTCCCCTTCATGAGCTCTGCTTATATGTAATCATCAGCAACAAGAACAGCAGGGAATCTCCTTCAGAATAGTGATATCAACTTCTATGGAAATTAATACAGCTCACGGTGGATTAATATTGTTTACACAGAAAGATATTTCCATGACATGATTTATCCTCAACAATGATTTTGCAAAATGAATAGATCTAGCAAATGTGTAACTTGTGCTAAGTTACCATTTTAGGGCAATATTTGCACATGGCTAAACAAACAGATCTTCGCAGCACATAATGGGTGTTTGCTTTCCCTAGCACTTTCTTCTCAGACTTGGATCACTGGACCATCATTAAGCAGGCATCCTTCTCAAAGGGCAGAGAGGGTTGCTGGCTCAGAGCCACCTTGGCAGGCTCCCCCATGTTGTGGTCTGTTTGGTTCATCCACAGAGACATGGATTAAGATAGAATTATAGGAAATCCTATTGAGTAAAAGCCTACTGGATGGGAACAGGGAAAATTAATTTAAGCCTCTCTACTCCTTCAACACAACCTTTTAAAATACTAGGTTACACTGGTTTGTTTCACTTGTGGTTCTGATATAAGATACTAATGGACAGGACATTTGGAAAGAGACTGATTTTTGTGTATAAGCTGTCACTAGCATGTCCTAAAAGTACCTTTCCGTGGAGGGGGGCTGTTGGTATAATACCTTTCTCTAGGCTGGGGATGTAGATTAGAAATTATTAAATTCTTAGCCTGAAAGGGGAACCTTAATGAATTTCCATCTCAAAGGGTCAAAGGTTCTAAAATGATTGACAGGATAAAAATGTTAACCAGGGCATGGTTAAAGATACAATCATTCTTGGACTTCAATTTAATATGGGGGTGGAGGCTTAAAAAACATCATGGCTCGACTTAGCTTTTAATAGCCTGATTGTGCTATAGCCTTGGCATAATAAGCTGGTCTCTTGAGCTCACACACATTTTGCATATGAAGTGTTTCTCAGATGGACTCCTGTGATACGTGGTGTTGGATCTCTAGTTGGTGATTCTATTGAGACTCACTTTGATTCCAAGGATTTTAATCAATAAATGACTCCCTTGGGGGTTTTCTAATAAGCTATTATTGGGAAGTGGGCCTCTTTGGAGGAAGTAGCTCACTAAAGAGGTATTACATAAAGATGTGCTGGGTCTTGGCTCCCTACCTTCCACTCTCTGATTCTTGGCTGCTATGAGGTGAACAATCTGGATCCCTTAAATTCTCCTACCATGGTTTTCTGCCTCACTCCAGTCCAAAACCCCAAAAAAAAAAAAAAAAAAAAAAAAAAAAAAAAAAAACCCTAACAGGCCAACAGGCCATGTACCAAAAGCTCTTAAACCATCAGTAAAAATAAACAGCTATTCATGTAAACTGTTTCTCCCATGGATTTGTCACTGTGACAGAGACGTGACTGATACACATTTTGGTCAGTGGAATATGAAATATGAGGGGCCACCTGATTGACTAGTAGTGGTGACAAATCACATGGGTGAAAGTGCACAATTTCTAACACTCTTCCATGTCTACGGGGACCACCAACCATGTAACGTAAATGTTGAGGTATTTAAGTGAATCCTTCAAAACAGTCAAGTCATTGATTGAGTCAGGAGTCGGATTGAGTACATTTCACTGCTAACGTTCCTACTAATGTGTTATCTGGAAGTGTGAGTTGTCATTCAGGTATATTCAGTCATACCAATCTCAATAATTAATAAGACAATGTAAAGGAATAGAAGGAAAAGGAAAATGACAGAAAAGAGAAATGCTGGGAGTTTTGAAAAGATCTATTTTGTCTTATATAATAAAAGTGAAATTCCAGATTACAAGGGCTCAGATGTGTGACAATCAGTGAAGTAGTTGTCATCAGGCAACCAAATCCCCTTCCAGGGAATGTTCTATCCTGGTCCTGGGGGAATGAAGTGGACGATACCATAAAGTCAACTCCATTGCAAACAAAATGAAAAGGCCAAAAGGGCGATTGCTCAGATTGACTTACGATTTTAACTCAACTTTTGGAAGCCATAGCTGACAAAAGCATCCACAAAAAGTTTTAATACTTACTGTTTGTCACAGACTGGAAAATAGAGTGAAAAGACAGAGAGAATGATGCTGTAGGCCTCTGTGTCCTTTGCACAAGACTAGCTGTGCCCATAGGAAAGTTCAAGCAAGTATGGGCATTTCTCGTTCAAAAGCAATTCATGGAATAATTTTTTACACATGCCTACATTTTGACAGGTTAAATTATTTTTGGTATGATCGAGGAAGCAAGCAATGACAGTTCAATATGTAAATATTAAAATTAATATTTTAAGTACTAAATGTGTCCTCCAGTGCTTTGGCTACAACTTGTAATTAAATAATGTGGAATGACTACAGACTTGGCCGTAAATAATCTCACTCTCCATTCGTTTCCTCTTGCTCTGTTCTTTAGTTATGTACTTGGTGATAGTAGAGCCAAAAGGGGAATAAAACAGCCTGAAATCCAAGCGTTTCAGTCTAATTTCCATTATTTTCTTTTATAGTGCCTGAAATATTACCATGAAAAAAATATTAAAAAGACCTAGTTTTTAAAATAAACATTTGTTAGTTCCATGTTTGAATTACATGTAAGGTCAAACAAGACATTATACAAAGCAAGCAAACAAAATAATTATGATAGAAAATGCTTGCCTAATATGAATTCATATATCTATGAATTTCTATAACTTTGTATTTTTATAATTATTTTTTATGGCAAAATACAGTATGAATTTTATCTTCACACATTTTTTTCTGGTACAAGCACATTTTGTTAAATTCTAACTATATAACTTGGACCATCTTACTGCTCTTAGCTTTGTTTGTAAAAGTCAAAGACATGATTATTTTTAACATCATCTTATTTTATCATTCGTGGAAGCACAGGCCAGTGAAACAGTGTTGCAAGACTCTGACAAAAAGCAAACCATTTTATGTTTCCCTGTGCACCTGGAAGTTGTCCTTTCAAGGTTTGTGAGGAATTGTGTTGGGATTTTGGTAGGTATTACATTGACTCCATAATCTGCTTTTGGTAGGACGGCCATTTTTACTCTGTTAGTTCTACCTTTCTTGATCTTCTTCCTTCAGTGTCTTATAGTTTTATCATGCAAGTCTTTTACTGCTTGATTAGAGTTACCCCAAGATATTACATAGTTTTTGAGGCTTTTATGAAAGGGTGTTGTTTTCCTGATTTCTTTCTCAGCCCATTTGTCATCTATGTATAAAAAGACTACTGATTTTTACGAACTAATTTTGTATCCAGCTACTTTGCTGAAAGTGTTTATCAGCTGTAGGTTTTTCCTGGTGAAAATTTTAGGGTCACTTGAGTATAATGTTATGTCATCTGAAAATACAGATACTTTGACTTCTTCCTTGTATTCCTTCTAACTTGTATTCCTTCCATCTCCTTTAGTTGTCTTATTGATCAAGCTAAGACTTTCAATACTTTATTGAATACATATGGAGAGAGTAGGCGGCCTTGTTTTGTGCCTGATTTTAGTGAAATTGCTTTGAGTTTCTCTCCATTTAGGTTGATGTTGTCTATGAACTTGCCATATATGAATGCCATGCACACCCATCAATCAAGAAGCTTCCTCCTGCAGCACATGGGAAGAAATAGAGAGACCCACAACAGAAAACACAGGGAGAGTAGAACACTCAACCATAAACAGGATGTCTCCAACAACCACCCTCTCCCGAGAGCTCTGGGAATCCTTAGGGAGAGGAGGCAGAAAGAATACATAGCCAGTGGGCCTGGAGGTTACAGAGGGAACGGGGTCTTTAAAATCAGCACTTTAATCTCAGAGAGATCGGGGAGTCATGGACAGGGCATGCTCAGATCTACACAGTCTAGGGTTCTACACCTGAAAGCATCCCTAACCCAGCAGAAATTTCCAACTGATAACTACTTGTAAATGGAAATCTAATTTTCTTCAAGGAAGTCTCATTGGAGTAACAAACTGTCTGCTGCCTTATCTGTTTCATGTGCCGTTTCTTGTGTTCTTTTCCTTCTGTTTATTTGTTTTGGCCCATTCTAATCTCTCTGTCTTACTATATAATATTTTATTATTTTAGATGCCTTTTTTCCCTAGTAGAATACAGAAAGGGGTAGATGTGGATGAGAATCGAGGTGGGGAGGAACTAAAGTAGTAGAGAGAAGGGAGAAACAGTACTCAGGATATCTTGTATGAAAAATCTTTTAAAGAAAAAAAGAACTATGAAAATAAATATAATATGTATAGGTACATATTTATAAATGCCATGTAAGCAAAGGGTGGGGGGGGACTCTGGAAAGCAAAGGGGGGCAGCAGAAGATTGAAATAGGACTAGATTGAGTAATGGGATGGATATGAGAAAAATATGTGATAAGTATGTATGTATGAAATATAAACCATATTTTTTCTACAATGAGAAGAGATATGCATAAAAATTAATCATGTCTAAAAGTACAAAAAAAAGTGAACCCTGTATTTCTCTCAACTTGTCATTACCAATCTGTTTGGTCATGTTTTTTCTGCTTATGGTATATGAATATTGTTTAGCAGTTTACCCACTAGACAAGACAGCTAAGTGTATTGTATTTCAGGCATTATCACAGAGCAGCTGGGCTATCACAATTACATGTGGCATGGACAGGAAGTGGCTGGTTGTTGCTAGTTTGCAAAGCTAGCTGTCAGTTGGCATCCCTAGCTGTTTGCCAGATGACAGACCTATGGAGATAGTGGTGTAAAAAATGGCCATTCTCATTCACACTCAAGACTACCCTCAAGCAACACTGTCAGCAGGACTCCACAGATAAAAGTAGAAGCACAAGGCAGCAACAGACATTCAATCTAACCTATAGGTAGTGAGTTGTATGTTCTTATTTCCTGACATTGTGTACTCATTTCCATTCTTAGTAGGTGTTTTAATGGGGTTCAGTCCAGTTTTGCTAAAGTCTGGATTAAAATTGTTACGTGGAATTTTAGTGTTCCTTTTTTCTTATTGCTTCATTAAGTAGCATTTTGTTTTAATAATATCTAGCAATTCCAAGGACCATTCGTTTCTGGGATTTCTTCATGCCCTTTCTTTCTTTATGGACTAATTTTGCCATTGCTGCTTAAGAGTCTAGATGTGAATGCATGAAAAGTCTACTGTAAGACTGTTATAGGGTCTTTTACTGGAAGATCTGATTCAAAATGATTAACATGTGAAATAAATCATGGATAGATAAATGGTTCATGAATGTTTCATGAAATGGCTAAGAAGGTAACTCAAGTCTTTCTGTTGTCTTAGTAAACTGAAGTGGTAGATTAATATAATCAAAGATCATATATTGAAAGATCAAAGGATTATACAGAAGGCTTAAGATAGATGGATGGAAGACACCTGGGAAATTTAATTCACATCTTGGGTTGAATAACGACATTTAACTGAAACATGGGAAAGTACTGGCACAATTTCATGATTGTAGTTTATTTTTATGCTGCAAATGAAATTCATTCTTCAACTTAGAATTCCCTGTTTCACAGGAAGACAGAATGACTTGCTCCAATGTTCATCTCTTCTCTCACCTAAACTCATGCCTCCCAGCACTGCCTTTATGGAACAATTCTATTTCCTGTAATGACTTTGGATGAAGGTCACTCATCTAATCCATTTGAATAAAAGATAACATTAACATTTCAGTAAAATCAGAAACATAAAACAGTATGATCATCAAACCTATAATACAAAGAATTCTTTATTATGTTTCTTCTTTTCCAAGGTTTAGACTGTATATTTTTGTTCCACGTGCTGACTCAATGCTATATATAGCTTGAAAAACAGAGACTACTTACGTCACTGCTTTTTTTTTCACCTTCCAGAAACATCCAAATCATGTTTACATTAACCTGATCACTTTAAAACATCCACAAAACGAATATGACTGAACAGAAATACTATTGTATAGGATTTTTTTCCCCATAAAACTCAAACTAGATATTCCTCCAAAAATTTTTTTCTTCAAGAAAGCAAAATCTTTACTTTATTGTGGTAACTTGGGAGTTTTTCACCAAAGGTATTACATCTCATGTAGAATTTAGAAGTTGTATTGCATTATACTGCTCATCAAAAATCACTTCAAAATTATATTGAAATTCTAGTGCTACTTACATCTGATGGATTTGTAAGCAACCCTAACTGTCTTACAATTCCCCTATTATTCTGGGCTGGAAAGAATTCAACAGTACAATGAGAGATCTAAAATTCATTTCTTAATAATAAAATCCATAAACAGAAAATCACGAGTCAGTACAACTTTGTTTTTACTTCACTGAGGAAAATGGACTCAAAATTCTTCTCTCCTACTTTTTTAGTTTGGTTTCTTTTGTCCTGATAAAGGAGAACATGGCCAAAATGAACTTGGAATTAGAAGATAAAGCACCACTTGAGTGATTTTCATATGTAAATAACCCACTTGTAAATTAATTCTGCCATTAATGGCATCTAGATCAAATGCAGCGTGGAAATTCCCAGAGTAAATGTCACAGCTGTGGCTACATGAAAATAATTACGATCTACAATACTCTCAGTGGTCTCTGTCTGAACCTGATTCCTTACAAGTCAATAGTGAACACATTGTTTTTCAAATCACATTTCCTGCTCCATAATGAAATAAGGGCAGGATCCAGAACCATGAGTTAAGTTGTGAGAAACTTGCAAAAAATTGAGTTACATTTCTTTCTCGTCTTTCCTTTGCACTAAATTTAAGTAACTGTGTGGCTCTGTCTATTTCCACTTTGTGTTGGTAACCATTAAAAAATATAAGCATACAGATTTCTTTATGGTATAGGTAAAATATAGAGTTCATGTGATGGGCATGTATCCTCATTCTTCTAATCATCTCACAGATCATGTGAGACTTCTCTTCTAGAGCAGGTGACAAATAATACAAAAAAACACGATGAGTATTTGTATTTCAAGAAACAGGAATGAAAAGAGTATGTTGCTACTTTTGGTCTTTCGTTCTGTCTGTTCTCACGTGATGGGGAAAGACTTCAGGCCAGGTCAATCTTACCCATATTTTCATGACTTGCTTTTTCCTTTTCTTCATTAAGATGATGCTTGAGAAGTACCATGCAGTTTTGTGATTTCCTTTGAAATATCAGTTGGAAGCAGGGCTCTTATTTTATCATCAGGCCATGGTACAGTATGTAATTGAACTATTTTCCACCTTTTGCTGCTCGTCATGGAAAACTACTTAGCATCCCTTCTTTACAAAGCTTCACTGCTCAACACCAGTAAAATGAAAATAATAGCCTCATGTTTGTCCTGAGAGTTGAGGGAAGTCTTAGAATCAGATTAATCAAATGACCAGTTCACTATTTTAATACATTGTATTCTTTATTTAATAGTTTTATCTGTGTATGTGTGTGTCTGAGTATGTATACACACTCATGCATTACATGTATACAGGTGCCCATGGAGGACAGAGAAGAACATCAGATAGCCCAGAACTGAAGTTACTGATGGCAGTGAGCCTCCATGCAGGACCTGAGAACTGAACCAAGATTGTAGGCAAGAACTGCGAATGCCGTATTGAAATGCAAATGGCGTATTGAAAACCCAATAAGCAATTTCTCCAAGTACCCAGTTCCACAATTTAATGTTGGTTTTGTGACTTAGTAGGATATTCAAATGTTTCCTTTTGTTTTTATGACAAAGAGGTTAATTTATTCCTGTTGTATACAGTTTATGTAGATTAGGTGCTGTGAAAGTCTGAATCTACAACTCATTGTAGTAAGAGATTCGATACTCATTAGTCTTTCCAGGGCTTGGCATATTCTTTATTATCCATATTTTAGCCTAATATGTTATCAGTGTTCTATGTATGTTTAAGCAAAGGAAGTATATTGTAGTTGGTTGGTGCTTACTCTTTGAATCTTTATTCTTTGAGGGGCCTGCCATCTAGCTCCAAAAGAAATCACATGGACAGTTACACTTTCTTATGAATGCTTGGCCTTAGCTTGGCTTGTTTTTAGTCAGCTTTTCTTATCTTAAATCATCCCATCTCTATTTTACCTCTGTGCTTTTATCTTTCTCTATTTCTGTTTACTTTTCTTTATTTATTTGTTCATGGTTGGCTGTGTAGCTGGGTGGCTGACCCCTGAAGTCTTCATTTCCTCCTCTTTCTTCATCTTTTCTTCTTTCTTTTTCTCCTTCTATTTATTCTCTCTGCCTGCCAGCCTTGCCTATCTTTTTCCTGCCTTGCAATTGGCCATTCAGCTTTTTATTAGACCAGTCAGGTGTTTTCGACAGGGAAAGTAACAGAACCTCAGAGTTAAACAAATGCAACAAGAAGAAGTGGTTTATTTTTGCTTCATTAAACAAATATTCGATAGCATAAACAAATGTCATACATCTTAAAATAATATTCTACAACACTATATTCTTTCTTGCCCTGAGTTTTCATCCTCCAGCATTTTCTCAGATGAAGGAGCATCAATGAAATGTCATTATTCTACAATTTGCTACCATTATTGCTATGAACACTGGTACACTTAAGGGACATTTCTTTTATATCTGTTGAAATGGTATTAAGCAAAAAGTAAAATCTTTAGTTTTTTGTTTCATGTAGTGTAGTCTTTAAATAATGCACAGATTTTTAGTGCACATTCACCTCATCAGGTCCTTTATCTTGATAAGATGTTCTATTGAGATAGTAAGATCCAATTCCTGGAAAATTCACACATTTTGGTTGTAGAACACAAAGAAATTTAATTTGATCTGACCATTTCCAATCTGCAGTATAGAATTCAAGGGCTGAGAGATGCTTTGCAGTCTGCCAGACTTTGTATACCACAATATGGACTGGTCAGGCAAGATGTGTCCATTGACACAATAGCGCAAGGGAGTTTATGGGGTAAACAACCTCTCTTCCTGTTAGATATGAGTCCTACTCTACAGGAGAGAAATGCATGCCTGGAACTATCAGCCAAGTCAAAACCCAAGGCTGCGTAGGTCACACATCCAAGCGTGGACTGATTTATGTTGTTTTGCTTAATGTTTAGATTGTCCAACTGTCTATAGATTTGTACTGCTCTGAACTTTTGTCAAAGAAGCATCCTATGGCAGGGGGTCATGGTCAATGCAGAAACGCCTAACTGTTCAAAGGACAAAGTAGAAAGACTGCTCACCTGTTGATGGCCTATTGTCTATATCAGTATCCTCCTGGAAGGCTTAGGAGGGGTGGAAGGCATTGGAGGGGTGGGGAAATAGGAGCCAGAGGGTGTGGAGGAGGGATGTGGTACAATGCTGTCTTCTGGTCTGGATAAGGTTGTGGCAAACATGAACTTGGGGCACCTCTACAAGACATGTGGTCAAGCCAATTAATTATTCCACTACGGACAAAGGATTATCTCAGGAGGCCTACTCCTAATTGAAGAGCTGTTGGCCTTTGATGTCTATTGGGACAGAGAGAATCACTTTTCATTGGGAGTCGGCCATTGGACTAGTAGTCACATTAGATGACTCCACACAAATGCAAATATGAGTATCACTAATTAGATCCAGTGAGTTATTTAAAGAAAAAAGACTTAAGATTGGGAGGAAGATATGTGGAGGAGCCTAGCTGGAGTTGGCGGGAGGGACTGGAGAATTAGAAAGGACAAAGATGAAGTACTAAATATAGAAAATATAAAGACGAGACAAAGAAGCTTTAAAAGTTATGCTAGCACTGAAGTTGCTCCAAAAGGTCATGAGCTTCCTGGTTTGAACAAATGGTCATAATGACGGAATATCCTGAGTCACCAGTGATTACCTGAAGTCTGAATTGCCCTTTAGTGATGGGTACACAGTTACTAAGGACTGTGTGGTGTTACAGACTACAGGATAAGCCAAGTTCCATGGAAAACATAGACTCCTCAGGAGTCTTGGGCCCAGGAATTGGCAGAGGATCATGCTGTTGTTCAACCTGCAGCCTTTGCGATGCATGTGTCAGAGCTCAACACTTCCTACTCTGGGCAAGAAGAAACTTTCCCAATAGTAAGCAGTGTTCAGATTTGCAATGTCACATGCAAAACTTAAAATAGAATAATGTAATTTTTCAGTGGTTGGAGTGAGAGATCCTATGCTTTAATCTAGGCTTTGAATGTAGACTAGAACAGACCTATATAGAATAAATATTCTTCTAAGAAGCTAAATTACAGGAGTAAAAGCAGAATATATTTTACTATGCAGTGTTTCTTGGTTTTGAAACTATGCAGTGTTTCTCTAAACAGTTGCTCTAAGCATATCTGTGCCTGACTTTGAAAACTTACAGTTCTACTCTAAGGATAATATAATGAGTCTTTGGTTCCTTTGTATTTTTAATAAGCTGCAATACAATGTAGCTTCTTATTTTTAGAACTAAGAACTTTTGACTTCTAAAAGCAATTTTATTTAGACTCATAAAATGTTTCTATATAATAAAGAAAAATAATCTATCAATTAGAGCATCAGGGAGCATGAACATTTTGTTTTTATAATCCTGTTGTTCATTTATATTCTATTTTTTAGACAAGATTTTTTAAAGACTATTTTTTCTTATTTTATATACCAATCCTGGTTCCCACTTCATCCAGTTCTTCTGCTCTCCTTGCCCTCCCCCTCACCCCACAACATCCACTCCTCAGTGAGGATAAGGCTTTCCATGGGGAGTCAATGAAGTCTGGCACATCTCTTTGCTGCAGGACCAAGGTCCACCTCCCATACATAGTCTGAACAAGGTATCCCTGTTAGTATTCAGGCATCTGTACTGGCCTGCCCTTGGGGTTCTGACAGGGTTCCCTTAGCAGCCACTAAGAACACCATCTGTGCACATTCACTACATTCCCTTTTAAAAGGGCCCTGCCCACCTCCCATCCTCTCTCTCTTCCTCTCTTTCTCTCTTCTTCTATCTGTCTCTCTCTCCCTCTCTTTCCTCTCTCCCACTTCTCCTCCCTGGAGGCTGTTCTTACCCTTTCCCCTTTTTATGATCTCTTCCCATAATTAAAAAAAAAATTCCTCCACTTGAACTCTGTCACATGGCATCTTTCTCTAGTAACAGCACTTTTTAAAAAAATTACACAATCCCTCCAAAGAAAATGGGTTCCAAAAAGCTAATTTAAGCATTAGGGATAAAGACCGGTCCCACGGCCATTGTCCCCACAGACTGCGCAAGCCACACAACAGTCTTCCACATTCAGATGATCCAGTTCAGTCCCACACAGGTTCCCCAGCTGTCAGTCCTGAGTCAGTGAACTCCCACCAGCTCAGGTCAGCTGACTCTGTGGGTATCCCCCAAATGGCCTTTATTCCTTTGCTCATATTCTCACTCCTCCCTCTCGAAGTCGCTGGAGGGAGGAAAGGGAAGGAGGAATGTGTAGTGATATTTTGTTTGGAATCTAACAAATAAAGCTTGTCTGAAGATCAGAGTGCAAAGCTAGCCACAGCCACAGAGGCCAGGCAGTGGTAGCCACACCTTTAATCCCAGCACTCAGGAGACAGAGGCAGATGGATCTTTGTGAGTTCAGGGCCATCCTGGGCTACATGAGAGTGAATCAGTCTAAAGAGAAAAAGTGTTCACACCTTGATCCCAGCACTTGGGAGGACATGCCTTTAATCTCACCACTGGGGAAATCAAGGCAGGAGTGATATGGCTGGGCGGAGAGAGGAATGAGTCTTGTTTAAGCTAGAAGATTGACTTGGCAATACATCTAGAACCTTCACAATGTTTGGTTTTTCAAATTAGAGTTAATTTGGTTTCATTAGCAAATCCCTGTATAACATTAAGTATTTATATTGTTTTTTTTTTCTTTTTTGTTTAAGATGTTCAGTTCATCAGAGTTTCCTTTGTTAGAGTCTATGGAACTATAGAGAAAGGGGCAGAACCTGAAATATTTTCTTATTCCTTAGATCTTCCAAAACCTGGCTAGAGAAAATTGTCCCCCCCCCTCTCTCTCTCTCTAATTATCACCAGCTGTAGTGGATTCAGAAACTTTAACATGTTTATGCCTTTTATATGAAGTATTGGGTCTCAAGAAGAGACAGCCTTTGGAAAGGTAGATAAGAATTTGATCACCTAAAAAGAAAAATAAAATATTCTTTACAAGCCATTGTACTGGTATTTGGTACAATACAAATAAAACGCCCAATACCAGATTTTGAAGATGTGGACATCATTTGGTTTAAAAAATGTTTTTCCCTTAGTTAATTTCTTTCTTTCTTTCTTTCTTTCTTTCTTTCTTTCTTTCTTTCTTTCTAAAGAAGTCAGTTTGAGCATCGTAATTAAATACACCACTGTCTACAATTCAGCATTGAAAGCCATTCAGAAAACTTCAT
The DNA here is from genome assembly GCF_943737965.1 of Phodopus roborovskii. NCBI lineage: Eukaryota > Metazoa > Chordata > Mammalia > Rodentia > Cricetidae > Phodopus > Phodopus roborovskii. The sequence continues at coordinate 23,939,083 of NW_026126470.1, read as the reverse complement.
GTTTTGGTGAGTAATAGTCCTCAATTGGAGTATATAAGTCTTTTAGCTCATGTATTTATACTAATTATATTATAATGATGATTAAAATAAAACATGCACAAGAAAAATAGCTTAACTAAAGAATCTGCCGTATAATCAATACTTTTCTATGTAGTTATTAAAATAACATATTCACCCAGTCTCTGGGCATGGTTTCCCTGTGTGGCCCAGGCAAGGTATAGGGGGCATTCTCCTCTAAATACGCATTCTTAGAAGAATATTTATTCCATATAGGTCTGTTCTAGTCTAGATTCAAAGCCTAGATTAAAGCATAGGATCTCTCACTCCGGTTTCCAAAACAGGCAACCATTGAAAAATGACGTTATTCTATTTAAAGTTCTCCCAAGTGCTACAGTTGATGAGGGACAGGGACAGCACTCCCCCCTCATATGACCGTAGGGCAGCTCTTCCACCTGCCTCAGGTGTTAAAGAGGTGAGGGGAGGGCATCTCTCCCATGTGCATGCCGCCACATGACAGATGAGTAATGGGGGCAGCTGTCCCATGCTCACAACATTGGTGCTGGCTCACCCACACCTCCGCCAACAGGGTCAGCTCTACTGTGCTTGGAGGCACTATATTGATTCCTTCCTTCCTTCCTTCTTTCCTTCCTTCCTTCTTTCTTTCTTCCTTCCTTTTTTCTTTGCTTCCTTGCTCCTTCCTTTTTGTTTTTTGAGAAAGGGTTTCTCTGTAGCTTTAGAGCCTTCCCAGAACTTGCTCTGTATACCAGGCTGGCTTCAGACTCACAGAGATCCACCTGTCTCTGAGCATCCTGTGTATTGGGATTAAAGGAGTGCCCCACTACCACCCAGCTGGGAGTATTATACAACACAAACTTAAAGAATGATTATGTCTTCCCAAAATAGCTATCTACTGTCAACAATGTTCCTCAGCAAGGACTGGTACATGCAGATCACCTATTGCATTATACCTAGAATTTGGATTGGCTTGATCTTTTGCAACTCCTATACCTATAATCACTTCAGTGAGTTTGTGTGTGAAAGAGTTATGCCATGTCTAGAGCATAGCACATTGCTGCGCCCCCTCTCCAACATTCAACTCCTACATTCAGCCTTCCCCTCTTCTGGAATGTTTCTTGAGCTTTGTGGGAAAAGGAGGCAGATATAGATTTCCCAAGTAAAGCTGAGTATTCACAAGGACTTATGCTCAGCAGTTTGGCCACTGACGTTTCTTCCTCTACATAACATCTTCTTGTACAATGAAAGCAACCCAGCAGAGAATTTACTGGTCAATTCAAGATTAATTTCTCGATGTCCTGCAACAAAAGTTTGTTGTGTCTTCAATAGCAGGATCTTATTATCTAACTATCATGTGTAAACCTGAGCAAGGAAGGATTGCTGCAAATTTGATGCTAGCCTGGACTCCAGTAGTGAAGGGAGATCAGTCAATACTTCGTAATATGTTACCGTCTCACAGGGAAAAAGCACTAAAATAAAGTAATGGCATGCTGCCAATCATTGTTTTGTGCAGTTAATATGTACTCTCATAAATTTAAATTAAGATTGTGGAAATATTTTGAGATTGTTTACAGTTAATAATACAGGGCAGCATTTCTGCTATTTCTCTATGTAGACATTTTTGGCAGTGATGAAAGTGGAGTCTGGTGCTTAAGGCACAGTGTGCAAGCCCTATGCCACAAAGATATAGCACAAGAGCGAGTCTTTAGTAGAGTCAATATAAACCCTAGGTTAAATGGTCTCAATGTTTTTACACTTTATCCAGGCTAAGAAATATTACTCCATCCTCTTTTCACATACATCCATGTGCATTCATTCCTATGCATGTCTTAAATACAGCTATGAGTACAGAGGGCTCAATTTTACAGCAAGGTAAAACTGGTCTAGACTAGGCACTAGGCTCAGACATGCCTGGGCAGGCCACTTGATTCAGATGGTTGCCTTAGCCTCTACTTACCTTCTTCTCCCAATATATCTCAAGGCTGGGTAATCCTCTCTTCATGAACTCTACGAAAGATTACTGCAAAGCTGTACAACTAAACAAGAATTCAAGTTAATTAGCTTTGAGTTCACTCTGCCCATTGTACAATGCTTTGGAGGCTTTGCTGCTTTAATTTAAAATCCCTTACAAAAGCAACTGGGACCATGCCATTTTTTTTAATATCCTCGAACATTTTGATCCTTTAAACTCTGTCCAACAGCTTTATCCAGCACATGACTCTGGTTAATAGCCTTGCTGATGGTTGATGGCATTACTTTCACCACCAATCACATCAAAATAAATTAGTGGCTCTGTACATTTAAAAACATGTTAAAGTTAACAAATGTGGAGATTTTTGTCTCCCCATATCTCTTCTCTTGTATTATGATTTATTTTTAATATGGCCATGTGATTTGTTCCATGCACTTAATAATCATGGTTTATTATTTTTTTTAAAGTGCTGTTTCCAAGATCCATTTTGCTTTACAGAAATAGGATCCAGTTTGAACTTTGAATAAACATTTACTCCTCAGAATTTCTACTACCTTATGTACCACTTTGCACATGTGTATATGAACATTTAAATTGCTTGTAATTCTTGTTTTAATAATTTAGTTTCTGAGAATAGTATGGAATTGTGGGAAAAAAATTAAAGTCTTAGGTATTCTGTGAGTTTTCCATTCTGCAATCCTGGCAAAATTACTTTGAACGTTGGTGCCTTATTTATTGCTGTTTTTAACTTGTTCTGCACGGGGAGGGGAGTGGAGTATGGATGATTTGGTTACATTTAAACATTGTTTTGCTAATCCATCAGATATATACATGTTCAGGAAGTTTGATAGAGATAAACACATCCTAGAGGTTTCTTGAATGAAGCCAAAACCATCCTTATTTCTATTGACTAGTCAGTAATAGCATTCTGCTACAAATATCTGAAATCTTGCCTTATTTCAAGTTAAATTCCCATTCAATATATGCTCATTTCTTTAGTAATATGGTACCTTTTCTATCCTAATCCACCACCACCAAATCCTAAACTAATACTGAAGCAGTAGGAAACAAACATTCTTTTGTGACATTCTCATCTATTTTAGCTATATTAATTATCACCTTGTTTTCCCTATAATTGATTTAGTGTTTGGCACTAACATTTAAACTCTGACGTTGTTCACCTTGTCTGAAGTCTCTTTCACTGTTCATGTTTTCTTGTGCCCAACACTGATTCACCTGCCGATCTGTATCTTTCAGGCGATAATACAAGTTACATTTGGCATGGAGAACTGTCTGTCCTTTACTACATTGGGAAACTTTGGAAAACTTCCTATAAAGCTCACAAATATCATGAACAAACATCCACGTTTTTAAGCACATTTTAAAAAATGAGTTGTCTGATAAAAGACATCTTATTGTAAATACAAGTCCTAGTTTCTGGGTGAAGCGAAGACCCTTAACTTTTAGAGAGGATAATCCTGTTTATGAGGAGTGATTCCTTGTCTAATGTGTTTTTTTGGGTCACAAAGGAAGAGGAAATTGAAAGCCTTAAGAACTAGCAGGTAGCACTTTTGGGGGTGGGAAAATGTCTTAACCATACAAAGTCCCACTTTGAGGTACTTAGCTTTTAATCTCTTCTTTTTTTAAAGTTAAGTAGACAAATATTATCAATAAAATCTCAGGTAGTGATGTTAAATTTCAGGAGAATTAACTTATTATTTTTCAAGGTCATATGTCTAAAGGAATATTGGATGTCCCAAGGTTAGCTTTTTTACTCTATTCTTTTCAATACTATATTAATATCTGAAACCCATTCCTTTTTTTTTTGACAGTGTGAAATAGTATGTTAGTGGCATAGGGAAGAGATTATGAATCTACATAGAAGACTTTTTTTGGAAGTCTTGTATTTATTTTTAAAAATTATTTTTTTATTGTTGAAAATAGACTCTTTTTTCATATAATATGTCCTGATTATTGCTTCCCCTCCCTGTACTCCTACCAATTCCTTCCTCACCTCTCGGCTTCTTAGCCAGTCGTTTTCTGTCTCTCATTAGAAAAGAACAGGCTTCTAAGAGAAACCAACTAAACATGATAAAATAAATATAAGAGGAGGCAAAACCTTTCATCTCAAAGTGGGACCTGGAAACCCAACAGGAGGAAAAAAATCTCAAGAGCAGGAGAAAGGGTCAGAGACCTACTCATTCTCATAGGCAGGAGTTCCATAAAAATGCTAAGGTCACAGCTATAATATATGAACAGAGGGCCTGGTGTAGGCTCACATATGCCCCACAATTGTTGCGTCTGTCTCTGTGAGCTCATATGCACCATGCTGACTGACTCAGAGGGCCTTGTTCTCCTGGCTTCCTTTCTCTTCTATGGGAGGAATACTTCTGCCTCTTCTTCCATGGGACTCTCTGAGCTCCAAGATAGTCTAAATTGGAGGTTTCCAACAAATCCCTCCCCTCACAGCTCAGGGACGTCTCGTATTTCAGACACGCCACATACTTTACCTTAGTTGTCTACTGGTAATAATAAAGATGAGTGAGGGAAGACGATAGCAAGTAAAGACATTATGTTGGATCATTTATTCAGTATAATCTAGCAATGATCATTCAAAAATTTTATTTACCCATCAAGTTATTTAGAATATTAGCTATCACTATAATTTTGTCAAGAAACTACCCGTCTTTCATGTTTCAATGTGATGATGAAGATAGAAAAAATATAATAGAACTTAGAAAATTACAAATTTTATCTATTTACAAATATAAGAAAGCTGGGCGATGGTGGCACATGCCTTTAATCCCAGCACTGGGGAGGCAGCGGCAGGCAGAACTCTGTGAGTTCGAGGCCAGCCTGATCTGCAAAGCTACACAGAGAAACCCTGACTTGAATAAACAAAAAACAAAACAAAACAAAACAACAAAAAAACAACTAAACAAACAACAACAAGAAAACCAAATATAAGAATATTTGATGCTTTTCTTTTACATATCTTGAGTGAATTTGGCAGGAATTAATAAACACTTTGGGTAGTTTTCAAATTATATTGTTTTGGAAAAGCAAAGAAAATTTTAAAAAGCATACAAACATTCTTGAGTTAACAGTAACACAATTGATTATAAATTTCTTTGATTTTTGGAAAAGGCTACCATTTCACATAGTAATTCATTGTGGCATACTACGTGATCATTTTAATAGATAGATTTTTACAGTTCTTTAGTGAAAAGCAAGAAAAACTCAATTGTTTCTTCATAATGATTTTTTTTCTGACAGCAGTGCTAGGACATGTGGCAATTTTAGTAATCAATGCATATAATTTTAACTTCACCATCAAATTTAAGGACATTGATTGTATTTAACAAGTATGATGTTCGTAGTTGTCATTAGGTATATCTGCCCAGGAGTTTCAATGTTAAATGAACTACTGCTATTTATGTAAAGAATCCAGGCATGCAGTTTTGACAGCCTACTTGCAAAGGTTATTAATTTAATAGCCAACATATTAGTTAAAATGTGTTTACTAACATCAGCAGAAATCTCAGCTCATACTTACACCTTTTTTTTTTCATTTTTTAGAATTTAACTTAGAGACAATCTTATTTTACTTATCAATCCTAATTCCTTCTCTCTCCCATTCCCCTCACTATCTCCCCTATCCCATCCCTCTTCTGCTCCCCAGGGAGGGTGAGGCCTTCCATGGGGAGTCTTCAAAGTCTGACACATCATTTGGGGCAGGGCCTAGGCCCTCCCCTGTGTATCTAGGCTGAGAGAGTATTCCTCTATGGGGAATGGACTCCCAAAGTCAATTCATACTGTTCTACTACCAGAGGCCCCATAGACTGCCCAGGACTTCTAACTAACACCACATTCAGGGGGCCTGGTTCAGTCCTATGCTGGTTTCCCAACTCTCAGTCTTGGGTCCCTGAATTCAGGTCAGCTGTTTCAATGGGTTTCTCCACCATGGTCTTGACCCCTTTGCTCATCACTCCTCCCTCTCTACAACTGGACTCCAGGAGTTCAGCTCAGTGCTTGGCTGTGGATCTCTGCTTCTGCTTCCTACTGGATGAAGGCTTTCGGATGGAATTTAAGGTAGTTGCCAGTTTCATTATAGAGGAAGGCATTTAAGGTAGACTCTACACTATTGCTTAGATATTTATACCTCCCCCATCTGTTTCTTAAAAATCAAGAGTCAACAATGCCATATGAAACTTAATGAATTTTCATCTTTCCGCCCATCATCCTCAGATTTTCTATTTCCTTGCCACTCAAAGGGGCAAGATTGCCATAGTGTTCCCTGTCCTTGCATGCAGACAAAACGGCCTTTACCAACAAAGAATGTCTCTTTTGTGTAGCCTTTTTTTTTTTTTTCATTAGGGTGGAACATCTGAGCATTTTTTATGCTAAAATGTAGTTGGAAGGGATTAGGTTCCTTGCCAAGGTCTAAGCTAACCATTATCAATGAAAATGATGTTTCTTTGATTGGCTAAAACCATGATTTCACCAGTAGGATTTGTGGGGTTTGGAAGTTAATAGCATACGGAAAATAACTTCGACAATGTCTTGCTTTGTCAGTGAGGGATAGGACGGCCAAACATGGTGATGATCAGGGTGGTGTAGTATTGGGTTTGAGGCAGATAGTTGAGAGTATCTGTCATACTATTATTATTAGAAAGGGTTTGTGTTTTGTATTTAAAGTTGGTTTTTCTCTTAGAGTGTTTATCATTTCCCAAAATCCAGGACCCTTCTCCCTGAAAAATGCACATCCCTTGAAGCATGTTTGTGGCTAGAAAGTAGAAATGAGAAATGCATGGATGCTGTAGGTCAGAGAAAAGACCTAGAAGTGATGAATGAGCAACAGAGTATAACATCTCCCAGGTATAGTGCATCATTTGCATGCCCCAAGGTTCAGCATTGGGTGGGGTCTAGGGTAGTACAAAACTGAAACCGTTGCCTTGCTTGACCTCTTACTTTATACAATCACAGAGGAGTGTCTCTGTGACAAATTTCCATATTAAACCACTCAGTTTCCATCCAGAAATATTATTCATCACTTAATAAGAGTAGCTAGTCCTAACCCTGATTTTAATTTGGTAAAGCCACACAGTGAATTGAATTGAAACATTTTGACACAAATCATTTTGGCCTCAACAACTATGTTTCTTTTACTACAGCTCAAATTTCTAAGGCAGATAAAGTCTTTTAAGTGTGACAATACCCATTCAATAGAGTAGTTTCTGGAAATAATCAATTACAAAAGTAATTGACATGTTATATTTGAGTGGAAGACCTTTGCTCACATATTATATATTGGAACTTTGACCATCTAAGGAAAGGGATTTCTTCAGCAAACAACCATTACTTTGTCACACTCTTCAGACCAATAGGATCTAACACAGTCAATACTCAAACTCTCTAGAGTTTCCAATGTCTATAGTTTCTCTTGAAACAAGACATTTCCTTTGGTGATGACCTCATTGAAAAGGTCAAGGACTGAATCGGAAATTCTTGAAGATTGAAATGGTGTTGCCCTAAGAGGAAAGGAAATTACTTATTTCGTTATGTTCAAAGGACTTTTTTGTTTGAAGGTCTGATTAAGGCTTTCCATTTTCTGTTTCTTTCCCTCATTAAGTCTGTCACAAGAACTGAATCAAGTTTCTTGCTTGTCTCCCCTGTTACAGGCGCAATCGCTTCATAGCTTAGTATTCTTTTTCTTCAGATAATTGCTACTTTACATCAAAATAACTGCTTTGTAACGAACATAAAGCAAAGTCTCATTTAAGTTAACATTTAATTTCACGTACTTGATAAAAAAATATGACATTCTAAAATATTTTGGTATGTACACAAAAACACGCATATAATTATTTCTATCCCCCTTTTACTATTTTGGTATCATTAAATGCAAAGGTATTCTTTATTATAGAGTTACCTTGCAAGCTTTATATCATATTTGACATTCTTTCATTAGTTATAGTAATGTACCAGATGAGTAGAAATACCTTTGGTATAGAGAATTATGGATGCTTAAAAGAAGCTTGCAAACAGAGGTAGTTTGTAGAAGAATGTTAAAGCAATTACAGAGTTCTTGACTATGAATTGTGTGACTTACGGCAAAGTCCTCTTAAACCTGGGACACACACACACACACACACACACACACACACACACACACCCACACACCTTATAGTTCCATCATGCCTAAAACAAAACAAAAAAGCCAGTTCATAAATAGTTATAGATGATAAATTAAGAGTTCAGACCAAAAAATAAGGTAGTGACCTAAATTTAGTAGAAGTAATAAATCTGGACAAGCAATTTACATCTCCAAAATGATGTCAGAAGACTACAGCTAATAGTCCTAGTTATACACATGGTTTTTAGAGGTGAACAATTTGAGGTATGTGGCATAAAAAGTAAAAGACCCAGAGACTGATATTGGGGTGTAAACTTCAAGCTGAAGGTTAGAAAAGCAAACTCGTGGGCCACTAGTTCTTGTCACTACTCAGACTGCATGGGCTGACCCCAGTGCCTCTCCTTGGTGTGGCCATAGAGCCCTGCGAATGAATGTGTTCCTGTTCTCAATGTGGCTAGAGAATGAATGTCCAATACTGAGGCCCTGCTCCTGTCAGGTATATCCCATATATCTCCCTAATGCTGTGATGAAAGGCATGCGCCTGCTTTCTATAACTTGTGGGTGATTTTTGTTTTCTGAATCCTCGGGCAAGCTTTAATAAATCATAAATAACATGTAACCACAGAGGTATGATGCATATTGAGATTCCCATTACAGTAGTGATGATAAGCTAAACCAGGATTATGAAATTGGCCAAAATGACACTAAGGGTATGACATGTGTGAGCAGGGATCTCGATAGACTAGCACAGACAGCATCAAGGATTCCTAAACTCCAAGAATGTGATGAGTGAAAGAAAAGTGTGGCAGTAAGGTCCTTCCATTTAAGCATTTTGAGATTATCTTATATATTGTGTGTGATGTATTTTATTAAATATCCCTCTGTATCACTCCTTCCCATTGCTATTAGATGATGATTATATGTCTAATGTTAAACCCATTTTATGCTAAGAAAACTAAAGAAGAGAGTTTAAACAAAAATCCAGTGTAACTTAGCCCTAGAATACTAACTAGAGGGCAGAGAAGGAATAAAGGAATAAGGAATAATAAAGAATATGGAATCGGGGATCAGGAATAAGGAAGGAACGGCAATATACAGAGAAAGCCTGGGGTCAAGAATCCGGAACATCATTGCCTTTCTATGTGAGGCACCAAGAGGAGGCACTAAGTCGTCTTTAGGAGGACTCTCAGGCAGTCTCAGGGTAGAAATATCTGGTAGCTTCAGTTGCTGGGTTTTATGTACACTGGCAAATCATTTGTCAACGTATTGCCAACATTCACTCTCAGACAAGGGGAATTTGGCAGTTTCTAGTCTGGTCCCTATCGAGAACACACGACAGATTCTCATAGGTCAGAGTCATTGGTCTTTGACATGACAATGCTCTTGTCAACAATACACATTGACTCCCGACTTCATCTAATCTAGACACATTTGCGCAAGGCTTCCTTGGCTCCCCACACTATTATAAATCACAGTGAAATTAAATGATATGAATCCAAAATGTATGTTTGTTGTTGAGTATCTTAATGTTATGCAAGACATTGTGGGAGAAATTGACAGGTTCTGCTATTAACATTTAACATGATTTGACTTACACAGCACTTGTAAAGTCAAACATCAGTTGGGTGTATCTACAGGGAAATGCAAAGAACAGGAAATATAAGGAAATATTTTGCTAGACCTAGAGAAATACTTTCTCTGCAACACATGTTCTCATAAGTGAATGGAAACTGAGTTGGGTTACTATTATGTTATGAACAATACTGAAAGGCTAATAATTCCAGAACCTTTAACATGTTAATTATATGAAAGAATCATCTTCCAAATGCCATATACTATTGTCAACCTAGAAAGTTGCTTCCAATAGAAGACAAGACAGCAACCTATTAAATGTTTAAAAGCAATTGAAATGCAGTAACGGGCATCCACTAGTTATAAAGGCTAAATAGTACATGTCACATTAATTAGAATAGTGGGTAAGTGTTGTTTCAGTTTTGCATGTCTGGAAGTTATCAGGACAATTATTTTCCCTTTATGGAAAATATCGATGCCCTTCCTTAACATATAGATGGGGGTGTATTAAATAGCTTTGATATGTTTATCAACTAGTGCTGCACATATCTTAGTTTCTATTCCTCTATATTCCTGGGATTCTCTAATCTTTCTATCAGGGTATTCTATTCTAATCTTTCCATATATGACTCCACATATTTTAGTTTCTAAATATGGGAGAATACATGATATTTGCCTTTGTATGACTGTTATGCTTAGGAAGATAGTCTTCAGTTCTTTGTGTGTTATCATTAAAGACAGGATTTCATTGTTATTGCAAAGTGATGTTTCATTGTTTCTATACATCACATTTTTTTGTGATTCATGTGTTAGTATACACCTTAGTTTGTTGTATATCATGCGTGTTGTGGCTATTGCTGCAATAAACATGTAATTTCCTTCATTTATATACCAATTAGTGTGATAGAGGGATCATATGAGAGTAATGTTTTTATTCTTTGAAGAACCTCTACATTTCCCCACCCCCCTTGGTAGCTTCGCTAACCTATGCTCTCTTTAGCTTTGTGTGTGAGTTCTTCCTCTGTATCCCTTAGTATTGACTATTTTTGTCTTTAGGTTATAATGCTGCTGGATATGGTAGTTGATAAACCTTGTGATTTTGATGTGCATTTCTCTGATGACTAGTTATGCTGAGCATGTTTCATGTGTTTCTTGGTCATTTGTCAATCTTTGAGAAATGCTTATTCTACTGGTAAGTTTTCTGTTGAATTTGTGTGCTTTATGTAACTGCCTAATGGTACTTTATTGACTGATTGGCTTGAAAATCATTTTTTTTTCATGTTGCCTTCTGTCATGTTACTTTGCTAAATATTTCCTTTGCTTTAGGGAAAATTCATAGTTTGTTATAAGCTGTTTTATCTGCTTTTTCTTTGAATATGCCTTATGATTTTATTAAAAAATCACTGCCTAGTCTGATGAATGATTTGGATAATTGGTACCAAACTATAATGATGTTTTTGAAAGAATCTTTAGTGTGAATTTATGATTCATCTCATAAAGCACTAGTAAAGGGGAGTTGTTTGGGTCCCAGAACAAAGAAGACATACATTTAAGACAAAAAGAATTAAAACTAAAATTGTAATGATTTGATCACTATTCTTTGTATACATGTGTGAAAATTATCATACTCCACCCACAAAAATGAACAATTACTTGTCAGTTTGTGAAGAAAGCATATAGCCTAGTGTAAGTTTTGCAGATAACCTTAGCATTTGAATAATTATAAAGCTTTATGTCAAGGACATATAATGTGTGTATCTGCATCTCCTTATTTACATATATTAAAAGACAACTGGAATTCATACAAAATAAATAATTCTCTACAATGATAAAGTCAAGGAATTCCTATAAAGCTTATAATTCTTTACTATTGTGACCATCTAGCTCACTCATCAATTCTAATATGAATGGAACAGATATGTGTCTTGTGTCTTCTTGTGCATGGAAGCTCCAATAATATATTTTTGGAGGTTTTACCGAGGAAGAGTTTGACAAGAGAACTTTAGTGGGACCATTAGTAGGTAATTATGTGAGGAAATGGCTCCATAACAGGGAGAGTATTAATTCAGGATTTTGCCAGCTCTTGTATTTGCCAGCTTTAACTCTTGAATGGAGAAAAAAAAATGAATTCCAAAGAGAATGTATAAGTTTCCTCGAATAAAGGTTGCAAATGGAAGATGACAGGAAGTGATTTCATTGTGAATTTTATTCTTTTTGCTCAGTGGAAGCTCATTCCATTATTCACAATAGACTCCTGGCATGCAAAGTTTCCTCCAGATGAGCAGCCAAAGCACGTGTCACATAGTAACTTAGTTCTCTTCTTAAGTATATAGTAAATACAGTGAATGTCTATAAAGGAAATACACACTAGAGGAGGTCAACATTTCCATCCCATACTTATTAAAAGTTAGAATAGTAAAATATTCTGGAGAGTCTATTTTTTAAACAATTCTTTCAGGATTTTAAATTCACCCAGTAATCATATTCCTAACCGTTTTCTGCAATGTAATAAATGGAGCTTCATTTCATTTGGATCATACATTCATATTTTAACATAGGAAAGAATAAAGTCACAATAAAAAGAGTAGTTCCTGAGATATTCTCAAAATAAATGAGCTTCAAACTCTGTCCTGCCACTGCTGTGTTAGGTAAACTAGTCTGCATGTTCCCTTTGTCTGTCTGATGGAACTGTTATTGCTACAAATCCTATACCATCAGTTCCCCTTACCATGTGTGCTGCTGGGTTGTCATGTTACCATATATTTAAAATACTAAGAACCTGGAATGTATGCACTCCCTCTTTATATTGGATTCTTTCCTTTCCTATTGGTAGTTCCTTCATAAGCAGGACAGCTAAATGATGCCATCTAGAAGTCAGGCCAGACCGAACTCTGCTGGACAAATGCACTTCTCTAATGCTCTTGGTATGATTCCTACTTCACCCACCTTCTGGCTACTAGAGAAGATGTGAAAGGGAACTAAAAGAAAAAAGTGTTTCCTGTCCATGGCTTTGTAGGAAGTCGTTTCCAACTCGCCCTTAAAAAGAATTGAAGATGCCCAAGACCAAATACAAGTGGTCCTGATTCAGTGTGTTGGAACTGGGGCTTAGGAGGTCGTGCTCTGAAAAGGTTTTTGTGTCTTCCCATTAAGCCATGTTAAGTTATCACTGTCCCATTACTATCCAATCTCAACTATCACTCCATATTTCCAAAGATCGATGGCCCTTGCTTAGAAAGGCTAGTAGTGATTCCAAGAATTTATTTTCATTTGGAAAGAGTTGTGAGACTATTTCGTGTTCTCGAAGTGACCTAGATTTACAATGTGGTTTACCATAAACATCTATTTTCTAATTTCTCTCTCTCAAGCTACCTTTATAAAATATTAACAATAACTATAGCTAACTGGATTCAGCCTACACATAGATCCTTGGTCATTAACACATACTAATCGTGTGTTTTATACTAGGAACACCAAGACTGTTATTTCTCTAGGACTTTCCTGAATACTTTCTAGTTTATTGCCCTGAAATGTGTTTTTGCAGCATCTGGCAGGACATCCAGTTCTACTTGGTTGTTTACATTCAAATTAATTTATTATCACTAATGCTATAGTGAAGACCATTTTAGTTTAGCTTGTTCTCAATGTGACAATATCCATCTGTTTCTTACTTTGTAACAGTAAATAGGGAAGTGAAATATATTTTCTGGTTACAAGTTAGCAGCATTCATGTAATGAATGACATTCAAGTTCTTGTTTGATATAAAATATTTTTCATGTCTTTCTGATGTATAGTTTTTGGGACTGATGTTTTCTTCACAGCCTCCATGTCTGTTAAGCAGATGTCACAAAATAGAATATAGTTCTATCAAAAAATATAAAACATTAGAAAAATACAAATAGCTAGTATTCTACACAGAAGCTATTATTACAGCAAATAGAGGACATCTAAATAAAGCTTCCCTTGTTTGCTTGTGTGAATATTGAGAAATATTTGCTGACACTGTTGCTTGTTTATTCGATGATTCTGTAATCAAGTTTAATACATTTTAGCAGCAAGATACATAACATTATTTAATTAAGCTAGTAAGGTTATGGTTGATTTAACATGATTTATTTCATGAACAAATTTATTTCATTCTCAAGCAAACAAGTTGCATGGGTTAAATATTGATAATTGTGGACATGTTTTACTTGTTATTTTTCTCTTTGGTTTGTTTTAATTTGTTTGTGTCTGGAAACCCTTTTCCTGTGAATTTTGTGGGTTTTTGGAACTGCTGCAGGGTATTTTGTTCTTGCCTCCCCATCTGCTGAGTCCACAGCATATGTGCCAAATGTGTTTCCTCTCAAAAGTTTCACATGTGTGTCAAAGAAAATGTAATCCTTATGTTTTTCATTTATTTACATTTACACTTTAACTCATCAGAGCATGGTTATGCAAGACCTTGTTGACTGCCAAGGCACATTATAGACCTCCAGATTTCCAAGAAAACAGCCTGGTAGGATGAAACATTTTATTATTAGAAGGTTCATTTATCTGTTCCAAACTGTATTTGAACAAAACCATTTTTTTTGACTAGAATATCCTATAGTTCATAATTAACATTAATTTTAAATGGTTAATAAGTGTAGACCACTAACATTTCTTGAATCCTTTATTTCTGAGGAACTGATGACCATATTCTCATCACCTTGACTCTGATGATCTCATTGTTTTAATTACAAAATTGATTCATAAGGCATGTTGTATCAGATAGTCATCTATGGAACCATCTAATCACAATGGAAAAATCATCACTGTTTTTTGAGAGAAACATTCTGATGGAGAATGTCAAGAACCTGGGTAAAAGAAGTTGAACAGGGAGAGCTAAGGAGTCAGGAAAGTAGAAGCACGAGAGAAGATGAAGCCATTTTCTAGAAACAACCTTTCAAAGTGTGTGTCTAATTGGAGGCTCATATCCAAAAATACAAAAGGAAAGGGAATGACCCAATAGGGTACAAACAAGAACATCAAAAATGGCCGAGGGATCAGAATTGGAATGTCTATAAAGAAGACATAAAATGACTGCTGAGAATACCACAATAAAACATATTGGCAACAGTCAAATTATGCAAAGCCATGAGATACTAAAACGTATCAGTGGAACACAATGTCCCATTTCTTAAAATGGTTATTTCTGATACGGTTAGAAGCCCCTGGTGAGGATATGAGGATAAGGAGCTCTCTTCCCTACTGTATTATGTTCCTCTCAACTACTACTCAGAGAACCTTGAGGACAGAAGAGATATTTTGGTACTTAGCTTCAGTGAACTCAGTTTATCATGGCAGGGTGGAGGAGTGAGGGTCATACCATGACTGGCCAGGAAGCAGAAACAGGTGAATGCCAGAACCTAGGTGTTTTCTCATTCTCCTTGCCCCCCCGGACCATGTGACTGCACAACCTACTCTCGGGGAAAGACCTTTTCCATCAGTTGACCACCTCTAGAAATGCTCTCACATGCACCAGTACAGAGGTGCCTCGATCTCCTAGGTAATTGTACATCCATTCAAGTTCACACTGACGAGGCATTTAATTGTTTAGAAACTATTTATTATGGAGATTCTTTATAATTTAAAATTAAAACTGCCATATGAGCCAACAATTCTATTACTTGGAATATGTCCAAAGGAAATGGAATCAGGATGATGTTTATTGCAGCACTATTTATAGCTGTCAAGCTTCTTCTTAGCAGTTAGCATGAGTAGATGTCCGAGTTTCTTATCCTATTGCTGTGATAAACTATCCAGAAAGAAATTTAAAGTAAGCACATTCCCCATGGAGGGATGCTCCCTTAACCTAGAGGCAGGAGGGAGGGTCTAGTCCCTAATCCAAATGACTTGATAGATTTTGTTGATCCCTCCTGGAAGGCATCACCCTCCCTGTGGAGTGGGGGGTGGGTGGGATGGGAGGGTGGTCCAGGGAGAGAGGGAGGGAGAGACGGAGAGGGAGCTTGGATAAATATGTAAAATAAGAAAAATAAATAAATTTAAAAAATATATTAAAATGAAAAAAAAAAGTTTATTATGGCTCACTTTTCTGCAGTTCAGTCCATCATAGTGGGTGATGGAAGCAGGAGCTTGGAGTAGTTTATCATAAAACATTCATAATAAAGAACAGAGAACAATGAATGCTTTCTGCTTATTAGCTTCTTTCCTTCACTTATGTAGTCCAAAATTCCAGGTAGGAAATGAAACTTCCCTTGGAGGGTAGGTTTCATTAGCTCAGTGCAATCAAAATACCTACTGTGTGTGCCCATAGGTGATTTTATTTTTAAATTCTTATCTCACTTTTATGTCAAATGCAAACAGGATTTAAATCACAGATACAGTAAGAAGAGGACTGCTCACCTAGGACTAGTGATAGATGGATTTTGACAGATTTTAGTAGATGCAATCAAATGCCTGTTGACATTATAAACAATGGACATTCTGTGCCTAAGACATGCATATAGATTCATTGACAACCTTCCCATGGGAGGATTTGAACTGTATCTTCTTAACTTGAATCTGACTTTTGCCATATTTGTAGAAATCAACACAAGGCAGGAAAGTGATATGCAAGTTTCATATACTGCTCAAAAGAGGATCTGTAGGCTCTGACTTGATCCCATAGATCTATAAAATACAGAGTGGTCTTTGTATCAAGGCAGGAAGGTTTAACTATCTTACTGAAAGATCCTCTTCAAGAGCCTCTGAGATGAAATGAAGACAGAGGATACTGAAAGTCAGAAGCCAGCCATCAGGTGTCCTCACTGGGCTAGCAATATGCCAGTGAAGCCTTAAAGAAAGCATCAATCTAGTGATGCTGTTTGCGACAGTGGAATCTCTTGTCAGCTTTGTCTGAATTCTTGACCTGGGGAAGTATGTGTCTGATGAAATGAATGTTTCAAATCACTAAGCTCACAGGTGCTTTGTTATGTAACAGTCACTACCAAAACATCCCCAGCACTTTGAGAACAGGAACATTGCTCAGAGCATAACCAGAAGTGGACTTGCTAGATTAGAGACATGCATATTCTCAAATTGACAGGATCAGGCCCAATGTTTCTTCAAAATGCCTTTATGCCAAATTATGTTCATCTAACATCAATAAGGTGTTGACCAAGGTTTGTTCCACATTTTATGCTTTTAGCATATTACCTACTGTGCTTTTTATACACATTGAACCCATCTTTTTTTATTTATTTTTTTCTAACTTAGGGGTTAGTTTTATGTTTTAAAAAGGCATCCTTTCCAAATTTTATCTCTGAGATTATTACTTTTTATTTTGCCTTTAAGAATAGAATTTCTTACTTAGCATCTACTCAAATTAATAATCACATTCTTTCACACTCAACTCTTGGGATCATAAGGATTTTTTCCTACATTTAGGTGAAGCATATGCATTAGCTATTTCTTTCAAGAATATAATATTTTCTTTTAACATGCTATAACTTTCTAAGAAGCTAATCACTGTGTGTGTATCATTAATGATAAATCCATGGTTCTAACAATATTTCCTGTTGAACTATTGTTTACAATAGTTCCGAAACTTAATGCCCCCAAAATGTATCAGTAAGGTTTTTATGGTTTTCCTTCACTGCCATTTTTCCTAGTGAGGATTGTTGACTTGTTAAGTGTCTGTACATGAAAATAAATCTGATAAATATCATTATGATCAAAACAGAAATATTCTATACAATCATGCTAAATAAGGTTTCTAGAAAGCAACACATACACACACTCTCAGAGAGAGAGAGAGAGACAAGCGTTTCATTTTATGAGAATGACTAGCAAGTGTCTAGTACCTAAAGACAGAGTATTATTTCTTCAAGGCGTTGGAGCAAACAGATTGAGATAAAATATCTAGCTACTAATGTCAAGATCCTTATAATTTCCTGAGAGTTCAAAGTACCTGTATACAAACAACACCAGAGATACGAGGCAGTGAATGAATACAGATAATAAACAATAGAAAGGAGAGCTCTGTGGTTGGGGTAGTCCTGGAGTTGAGGGCCCACAATTGATCTTTAGGATTCTAAATAGAGACTTTTTTTCTAAAATAGTTAAAGGCTAAAGAATATATAAACTACTTTTTGTAAGATGTGGTCTAAAATTTCCTTGGGCAGAGATTTTGAAGGCTGCTGGGTTGATTGCCTACATGACTGAGATTTAGCCTTGCAGGTGTATTGTGCTGGGAAGAGGCTTTCTGTCCTCCTCCAACAGCTGCGAAAGGTTGAAAACATCATCTGCATTCCACATCTCTGGCCCCTGAGCACTGGCAGGCCAGGGATTTGTGAAGAGGAAATTCATTTGCTCCATAGAACTTTGCTAGGACTCTTTGGTTCCTGAAAGCTGCAGAGCACTCATCTGTGAGGCTACTTCTGCATGTGATATTTGAATTAACTAGAAATAATGTTATAGAGGTAGAATTCTTTTTGTTTATAAGCAATGGTACATAGTCACATGACAATTACTAGGATTACAACAACTACAGTTTAAAGGATTTCAGTGCTTTGTAAATTAAGCTTTAGGAGGAAGTACATAATTTGTACAATATTAACCTCAACATGAACAAATAAGTTCAGTGACTTTCCTTGTGTATCCAAAGCTACAGCCACTTACAAAGTGCTTAGATATTAATTGCAATCAATGGTAGATCTAATAAACATCCCTATAAAGCACTTTAAATGTTTAACTCATTTGATATTTTCAGCTACCTTCTAGTGGTATCTCTCATTTCTTTGTCATTGATGGGGAAATGATAGAGAATCAAGCCCCATAGGTAATTAAGAGAAATTCAACTATATCATCCTTGAATACAAAGTTTATATACCATTTGGAACACAGAAGGGGGTATTCCTATAAAATTCTTGAATACAGCACTTGGTATAAGAATCAATACATCATTATTGTTCCATCTTTCAAAGGAATGGCCCTGCATTACCCTGAAGGGGATGTCTGTTAGTAAACTAGAGATTGCATGATTGTTCTTAATTGACTCAACATGTTGCAGGAAGAAGCAAATGACACTCTCAAAATTGTATGAAAGTTAATTGGCAAAAATATTAAAGATAAAGAATATGTACAGGGAAATTTCAAGAGAAACTGGGCTAACAATACTGAAATAGTTACCTTATCGAGTATCAAGACCAGGAAAAAAAGTGTTGCCAAAAAAAAAAAAAAAAAAAGTTATTTAAGAGCAGTGTGTGTAACATCCAATCAAAATGCAGAATTGTAGAGCCCAGTCCCAATTGGATACATCAATAAAACACTTCCATACCTATGGATCGGGGACTTTGCTGAAGAGAAGGCAGAAAGATTGCAAGAACCAGACATCCAGAGAGTTTGCTGTGATATTGTCTCCTAGTAGTATCATAAACTACACACATAAAATCTCAGCAACGTGACTTCCTAAATATGGGCTGAACAAGGATGAGACCAAAACACATGACAAATCTGATGGAGAAAGGGTCAGAAGGCCTTCACACTACAAAGAGGATTAAAGTGACTTAGGAAACCTGGGATTGGGTGAAGTAGTCTTCCTTAGGGGAGAGCACACCCATTGGTTTTCCGCAGCCAAATGGTCATCTGGTGTAACATGCTTGCAGGCATCATTATATGGACTGAACAGGTTATATTTAGGAACACACACACACACACACACACACACACACACTTGCATGCAATAATAGTAAGTGAAAAAAGAGGCCATGAATTTGTGGAGATGGATATAAGGGTAGGTTTGGAGGGAGAAAGAGGAGGGACAAATATTGCAATGTATCTATAACATTAGAAAAAGAGAGAGAGAACAAAATGAGGGCGTGTGCCCTGAAGAAAGCACAGGAGAGGATACTGGAAGGCTTTAACTTTTAACCTACATCCTCATCCATACTTCTGATCATCCACCCAAAAGCAATAGGAACTCACTTGATCACATATTCATGCAGGAAAATTAGATGCTACAACGCCAGCCAAGCCATCCTAATTCAGGCTTCATTAGCAGGGAACCAGTATTCAGAACAAAGAGGAGGCTGGTGAGTACATTCTGCTTTCATCGTGTACCAGACTTTTTGTCACTGAAAGGAACAGAACCCAAATGGTGACAATAGTGGCATAAGCTTGACACCGTGGATGAAAAGGAAATTGTCAAGGGGGCCAGAAAAGAAGCAGAATGATATTGACATAGTTTATTACCAAGTCACTCAGACTAATGAAGAAACGGAGCACTATTCAAATTATCTTCCACAGAAAAAGGAAGATCTTAGGTTATGTGACTCAGGAGGCCAAGGATGGGTTTGCTTTGTTCTTGCGCCAACCCAGGAACTGTGCCTGTACTGGAAACACAGAGTGCACGTTCGTGGTGACCCACGCTCATGCCAGGAGAGCCTTACCAATACTTCCCGGAGGGAAGAAAGCGAAGATGGATCAAAGGAGCAACGTGAACACAGACGAAGAGGAAGGACATCTGCCATAACTTATGAGTGTTATCTTCTAGCAGCTCTCTCAAGAACGAAGAGTTGGAAGCAACGTGCAGGTGGATAGGACGTGTCGTGGTGGTATGGTGATGCAGATACTGACAAATTACTGGAGTCTTGTGAGGAAATTGTGGGAAACCACTTGCCACTGGGAGCGCATCCATACATTCATTAAAAACAATTGGAGGAAGCTCTGAAAGCTTCTGTATCTGCTGTGATGATTGGGAAAATGGGATTTTCCCTGTGTTTAAAGATTCCACTGTGACCTCTCAGAAAATCCTACTTGGAAACATGGGTTTTTTTGTTTGCTTGCTTGCTTGCTTTTGCATTGAACATTTTAAAACTCTCTTTTTTATGCTAATGTCCTCCACAGTTAAAACACATGGGAGGGGGGGTCATTTAGTGCAATATTGCAGTGAACCAGTGAGTGCTTCAGGAGAAAGCACAGACCTTAAATGGTGTCAGAGAGCAGGATGCAGGCATAGAACACAGAACGAACCATCTCCTCCTCCGTGCCTCTGGGAACACGCCATTCTGTTCTGGGCTTGGAGAACTGGAACGGCCACCAGGCCAGCATAACTCTCGGGCATTTCCCAAGAAAAATGGTTCTATGAAAACTAGAAGAACTCTTTCACCTTTCAGCACAATGTTTGAATAACCACTGTCACCATGAAAAGGTCTTGTGCTCTGTTCCATGTAAATACTGAAAACAAGGCTCACTGACACAAAGGTGTCAATTCAGCCTATTGTTTTTTTTTTTTTTTTTTTTTTTTTTTTGTTGTTGTTGTTGTTTTTTTTTTTGAGGAATTTTGATTGGATTTGGGAAAAGCAGACTGGTTTCATGTACAAAGAATAGCATTTCTTTCTTTCTGTCTGTCTTCCTTCCTTTCTTTCTTACAGAAAAAAAAAATTATGCCTGAACTACGGAAGAATTCAGAAGACTGTGGCTGTACTTTTATAGAATGGCATTGCTAAAGGCTAAGGGAAAAGTTAGTCAATCCTGATATTTCCCATACACTGACTGGGTCTTAGAGTGTTTGCTAGGTGATCTGTAGAAATGGCTCAATCTTGAGGATTATTTTTAAGTTGTAAAATTACCTTTGGTTCTTGATGCCGTTGAGGCGGCTCCTTACGCCAATGTACACAACCTGATCTTATTTCCCAGGACCCACATGGTAGAGGGAGAGAAACAACTCCCACACATTATGCTCAGCCGTCACATATACAAAGTGGCACCCGTGCATACACATACAAATAATAGCTGTAAAAAATTGTTATTTGCACTTGTAAATTAAACCACAAAATAAATGTTTATGAGAAGATAGAAAATAAATTTTGTTTCCTAGACAAACATCCTTTGGGAAGATGATTAATTATTTACATTCTTCATTGTCTGCTTGTCATAGGTAAAAAAATGAAAATTGAGGTGGCTAATGGTATATAAAAGTAGTGCTCAGAGAAAGAAACATACTAGAACAGGAGATATTATGTAAAAATAAAAGATTTAAGTAGCCAAGGGTATGAAAATCTTAATTGTGTAATTATAATAATATGACTAAATTTGAAAGTGTCAAGAAAAATACCACAGCTTGTGTATATCCTTTAGAAATGTGTCTTCAACTATCTTGCCCATTTTTTCATCACGAAGTTTATGAATTTTTCTTCTTGAATTTTAAGTGTCCTCACTTATTCTGGACATTTATCTCTTATCACCTGCATAATTTACAGGTATCATTTTATTCCATAGGTTGCCTCTTTACTATTTTCATAATGTTTTCATAGAATTTAATTTTCTCATAAAGTATCCTAAGATTTTCTTTCATTGCTTTTGCATCTGATATTATTATCAAGAAGTCTTTCTCAAATTCAATAAATCCTGGGTTCTGATACTCCTGTCCTATGGTTTATTCTTATAGAATTTATAGTTAGCTTTATAGTTAGATGTCTTATACTTAGGTCTCTGACATAATTTCACATGAATTGTATATGGTACCAAATCAAAGTTCAACTTAATTATTTGTTTGTGGATGTCCAGGCTGAAAAGTGATTTGGTTACTATATAAATAATTTAAAAAGAATTCGTTTGAAATTTATTCAGAACAGAGGCAATATTTTTTGTGGGTGATATATGACAAGGCATCGGGCCTGTTTTTCTTGCTCTCCTTACCTAGTTCCCACTATGAAGTTTTATGTCCTACTGAGCAATAGAAAGGGTTTCTGACCCACCTATCTGAGAGGTTCTTTCCTAGTTTCTACTTTTGCACAATTGTGCTTCTTTTGTTAATGCCAAACACTGTCTATATTGAAAATAGTTTCAGGAAACAGAATTTTCATTACCTGAGGTCTGAGGTAAACATGAAAAATCCATTCTTTTCGTCTGCCTTCTTGTCCTGCAATATACAAAGTCTATTATCTTGCTTCTTTAGAAGCATTTCCATAACTTTCCTACCTCATCCCAAAGCATATTTGTTGCAGGTATAGTGCTGGGAAAGGTGTTAATGTGTGTGCATGCGTGTGTGCGTGTTTGTGTGATGTTACAAAGAAAAGATGAGAAAACCTCAGTAGTTCTAGTAGACTCAGATAGTACTGTAGTATGCAGGCGGTGAGTGTGCTATCACATTCTTTGGCAAATACACCATCTCTTCTGTGGGAAATTTATGGCTATCTTCAAGAAAATAAACAGTAGATGTGTCCTTACCTATGGTCCTTGGACAGACGAATAAACCAGATTTCATAAAAATGAAAACAAGGACTTTACTTCTGTGTCCTCTCCTCTTGGACAGCTGTTATCCCACTGCTTAGCTGAGAGTATTTATCTGCTGAAATAAAAGACTATCTCTGGCTCTTTCGTTTGTTTCATGTAGGCTTATGTAGAAAGGATCTGTAACTTTCCATACTATTAACACACAGCAGGCTGTTTTCTTGGTCAGTGTTGAATTCATAATAATTTTATGAACAGATTTCTAATCCAAGTCCAATTTGACTTAGGAAAATGAGTGGTGAAGAAAATGTTGGGAAAAACACAAAATCAAAAGCTTGGATAAATATACATTTGTTAAAATGTGTGTTAGGGCCAGTGACAGAAATGGTAAGAAGAAATACAAATACTAATAGTTCATAAAACCTTTTACAATCATAACTTTTCAGTGTCTCCCTAATCTACTTGTTTATTATTTATTAATAGTTATCACGCTGATTTTTAAAATATTCATTCTATGTCCTCAGCCAAGTTGCAAATTTAGCCAATGAATGCAACATTTTCTTATGAGTTTCATCGTGTTCACATTCTCCAAAATGGCTGGACATGATGACACTAAGGGTAAGTAGGTACAAGGATTGATATACCACAATCTCTGGGAATATGGGAAAAAATGGAATAAGAAACTCTGCCACCTGTCAGTTACATCTTCAGACAGAGTTGACTGTTTTAAATTTTAAAAGTCACTTCAATGTTTTTATAGTACAAACAAGAAAAAAAAAATTAAGCTCCAAAATTGTTTGTAGAGACGGTTATGGGGGAAAAGTTATTAGAGCTCGGGTGAGTGATTACTTGACCACTAGATACACATTAGTTCTAAATGTAGGTGTGTTTCTGCACTGTCTCTAAAACAGGAGATGGTAGTTAAAACAAGAAGGGAAAGACCAAAAAGGAACAGAAAAGGCATGAAGTATCTGTCTCTTTGGTCCCCTTGGTGCATATCAAGTGGGTGTGCCGATTCTTCCCCTCACCTATCCTCTGCCCCGGTTGGTATTTAGAATGTGAACGCGTCTCGGTCATGGTTTCTTGTCAGCAACATAGAATTATTGTACACTGGACAGCATTTTTTAATCTTGCCTAAGTATGTATCTTAGGAAATAGATGAAATGCTAAACACCATGAGAAAAAGACATAAATTTAAAGCACCCATATATGGTTGGAATAAAAAGATAGATTTTTCAGAGGAGACATAAATGAGTGAAGTACACAACCACCCCATTATAATTAGTCAGTGTCACAAAGCATATCTCTCTGTTGTTTATGAAAAGTGAGTCATTAAAAAATCTTACTTAATCTTACTCACAAAAATCACACAAATGGAAGTCCTCATCATTTTGAAACTGCCGGCCCTGCTTATGAAATCTTGCCTAGGGAGCAAGTGATTTCAGTAAAACACTTTCTACTTAAAATTATTAGATGCTATTTCTAATCTCCAGCATTGGTAGTACAGAAAAACAAACAATAAAAATGGTGCAGAAGCTCTGCATACATTGATTCAAGTGAAAAAAAAATGGTAACTTTTTTTTTAATCTATGACGCTCCGATTTTATACAATATTTTTGACAAATGTGTATGCTTAACTCAGCAAGTTGAGTAAAGGGTTATAGTGAGAGTTCTCTGGAAAAAGTGTCAGCAGCTTACAATACCGATGGGAAATAGAGGTAGCTGTGGAAGAATTACCAGTGTTTGGATAAAAAGTGACAGAAACTCAAGAGGAAAGGGAGGGAGGGAGTTTAGAAGGGAGAGAAACCTTGGTTTTCCTAGAGAAAGAAGCCAAGTGTTCTTCACATGGCCTCACTTTCCACCCGAGTGTCCAACTGCACCTCCCATGGCAGGACTGCATGTCCTCTGACTGCAGGGGACACTGGCCTGTCTTTTTGCTTCTAATTACAACAGAGACACTCCTGATTAGAGATGAGGAAGCGAAGTGCTGTTTCCATTTCATTCCAAATTAGTTTGAGCTCACTCAAGATCAAAGGATGCCAAAATCTGAGAAAACAAACAGAGCACAAACAAGTAACTTGTTGACCTGATGCTGTTTCCTAGAAGTGGAAATATCGGGGCCCCTTGGACAGCTGGCTCAGCAACCATTAACTGGTCAAGGGAAATTCTAGCTGAGGAATATCCCACGGTTTTATTTCTGAAAGTGTATTTCCATAAGCAGATTTTAATAACACACAGTCTAGTTAGGATACTTCCACAGGCATACACATACACATACACATACACATACACATACACATACACATACACATACACATACACATACATATACATATACATACACACATACACACATACACACACACACACACATACACATACACATACACATACACATACACATACACATACACATACACATATACACATACATATACATGTGTGTATACATATATATACACACACACTGTGCTCATATATATTTATACAATATAGAGATAAAAGTTAGTGTGCACACTTACACACACATGTGTATGAGTCCAAGCACACACACACACACACACACACACACACACACACACCATTGTGGAGAAAGGTTGGCTAGCTTGGAATTTTGTTTCAGGGACTGCTAGTCCTCAACTCCTTCTCTCTTTACACCCATTTTTTCATAATGTACTAAGAAGCAAAGATATTGGTTCACAGCTACTTTGAAGTAAGTGACTGCTGCATCTGTGCTAAGGCAATCCATCTCATCAAGGTATTCTTTGGGGAGAAACCCAGGGTATGAATAAGCTGATGCTTTCTGTTTACTGGATATCTTGACCGTAGTGTCATAGGAATTATTACTATGAATCTGACTCTTTATTGGTTACTCGATCATTAACAGGCTGAGCATATTCCTTGTGTAACTGAATTCTTAAAAGTTAAAAGTAGGATACTGGACATATGTTCTTTTAAAAATTCCATCCAGTGAATTTCCAAATTACCTCATTTGTAAGTTTATGTAAACTTGTTATCATTAGGAATTCCTTTTTCCTATCTATTATGGATTTTTCTCAATCATGTAATATATTACTAGGAATTGACATATAAAAATAGTAAAACTAGAGTAAATAGGAATGCAGCAACATTGGAAATTAAGGTTTTGAATGCCCTAGGAAACAAACATTTATTAGGAAGGTTGTTTTGGGTACTTGCTAGAAAAATTCTCAATGTAAGTAAGACCTTGATACAGTCTTTACATTCCACCTATTTTGAACACAGACAGTGGTGAGGAATTTATTAGTACATTTTATCTCATTCTTAGCTTTCCCTGAATTTTACATTTTAGTTGCTAACTGCTTTCCATGTAACTTAGATCAGTTAAATCACAAGAATGTTGTCAAACATACATCCTATGCATGCTGTTACATGGCATCTCTCCCTGAGTCTACATGGTTCACCAAGGATACTAATCCCAATGTAACATTCTCTGTTCTTCAACCTGATATGTGAAAACAAAATTCCCATAGCATGAATCTTTCTTTTGAATACTTTGAAAAAAGTATATTCTTCTTTTTAAAATGACTCACTTGTTTATTTTCTTTTTCTCTTCTAAGTTATTTTTATTTTGTACATTAAAAAATTATGACATAATCGCATCATTTCTCCCTTCCATCTCCCCATGCCCACCCGTTAACCCGCCTCCTTTGCAAATTCATGGCTTTTTCCTTTAATTACAATTGCTTTAAACACACACACACACACACACACACACACACTTTCTGTTACTTGTATCTATGTGATTCTATGATTTCAGGGCTGACAGCTTGGTATTTGATGACTAATTAATTAGGGGCTCATGGCTAGGAAAAGTAATACTACCTGTATCATCAATAATCAGTTAAACTTAGTCCCTTGTCTTCAACCTACTGACTAAAATTAGTGCTGCCTTACACACACGAGTTTGTGGGAGAAAGGAGCCTACCAGTGTATAGGCTACTAAAGTATGTGACTCTTCCTTCCCCAGCACCAATCAATGCTCAACACTCCTGTCCATTCTCAGCCCTTACATCCTTTTTAACATGTCTCCTAAATGTTCCCTAAGTATTATAGACAGATAGTTGTATAGGTGTCCTATCCATGGTTGAACACCAACAGTTAATTATTCTTAGCACTTTGGACAGTAATGTGTCTCTACAATACAGTAGGATGGTCATGTGATCAAGGTTGGGAGCAGCCTAATCTGTAGATATAGACATACATAATTACAAGGCAGTTTGACAAGACCACTTAGGAAAACATTAATTTGTTCTTCCTTTCGACCATGATTTTCCTAGCCATGAATTTGGTCATATTTACAGTACCAGGAATGACATCCCTCCCTCCTGTGGAGCAGGTCTCAGATTCAATCATGAGAATAATCAGTTACTACTGTAAACAGCCTCAACGCAGTTGCACAAGTGGACACCTTGAAAGACCGTTGATGCCTCCTCGAAGCCTGCATAGCACTTTGAAAGCTAGCCAACAGTAAGAATTCCCTGGTCAGCTCAAGGTGATTTCTTTATGTCATGCAACCAACTATAGGATGTCTTCAGCAATAGGGTCTTATCATAGTTAAAGTGGGCAATCAAGAGTGATGGAAGTAGCCTATCTTCTTTGGGGTGCCTCTGGAATCTATTGGTCTAATAACTCCTAAGTAGGGAGCCTATGCCTGCAATGAAATTTTAATTTAATAGCTCATATCTTCTGGAAGTAACATTGTTTATTAATGTGTAATACTTTGGTTAAGACTCCTGTTTTAGAAAAAATATATTTCTTACATACTTGTAGTGTTTTCTTTAAGGCTTCTTTATACATTCTAAGTCTTAGTTAACTGATGTTACTCTTTCCCTCCAATCTTCTATACTCATCCCCATTAATAATTAAATCATTAGTTCTCAGTATTGTACCTCTGTTCTTTCACACATGAAATCTCAATAATAACGGTTGTCTGAAAAAAACAGTCACAATGACAATACCAGCCAACATGCCAACATGGATGGGAAATAGCTCACAGGGCCCAACCTCAGATTAAAATATATATATAAGAAATTATAGCTGCTTGGAGTATAAATTCTCTACAGGATTATCATTTCATGTGGTTATACCTAAACACATACATATGATCTTTCTCTCTCTCTCTCTCTCTCTCTCTCTCTCTCTCTCTCTCTCACACACACACACACACACACACACACAGATTTTTAAGTCAATATTTTATTGCAAATATTGATGCTTTAACTTTCTTAACTTTCCTTTCTTAACATAATCTCAGTCCTTTAACGCTTCCATATCTACTCTCAGGAGTTTACTTGTTGAGCTTCTTTAGCTGAGGGAATTTCATGACTGACTTCACACTGTTGATTACAGTGACTGGACAGGAGAAACACAGGGGCATGTAAAAGCTGAGGATATTGGGTACCTATCAAGTTCCACAGAATTTTATGTCAGTAGTTGGTATCCTGAAGGATTATTCCTCAATCAGGGATATTTTATGGTGCTAATGGCTACTTAGGTCTACCATGCTCTTACCGTCCTTTGTCCTTCACACACAGGAGTGGTAACAGTTTTTCAGTGATACTAATCTATGGTTATTTCAATGTTCATTGACAGCAAACTTTAATGAAAGTATCTCAAATTTATGGGTGTTTTGGGCATTTTCTGTAGTACAAATTCACAGAGATTTACATAAACACTCCCATGAAAAGAAAAGAAAAATGAACATCAGACACTGAAAACCTTTATAACTTCTATAATTTATTTAAATGTATTAAGACCTAATGTTGAGTGGGTCACATTAACTTACGAGGAACTCTCCTCCAGCCCGTTCCAGATGGCCATCAGGAATTTTCTCCTTACCTCTTAAAGCCTTTGACTTCAGTTGGGAGTTTAGGTAACTGCTGGGAAGTATGAAAACTCATTATTTGTTTGACCAGAATAGTTGCCCTCTTTCATTTTCCAATAATGCTCTCTGAACACTTTCCTTAATAATTTTTAAAGATGTGTGGTACTGCTGTAGAGTGTAATGTAAGACAGGAATTATAGTTATCGTTTCAGATGAGGTGTGTTGAAAGAGGTCAGGATGACGCAGTTGGCAACTTTTAGAACTTGCCTTCTCATTATTACCATCTGTGTCAACTTGGAGCCTCCATTATGAAGGGACAAGAAAAATGAGCTTGTTCTTGTTTGGGGGGAGATTGCTTTCATTATGATTAAGTCTGGTATGAGCACTAACTAGTTGAATAAAGCTGAAATATTGGTCCAAGATTTTATTAGATACCACTTTTGATAGCTGCATTTTCAGTTAATATTTAAATCCCAATTCTTCTCATAATTCATTTATATATGCTTCTTGAGAGAAGATGCAGTGATAAGGTTCTTAGCTGAATATAGTGAAATTTATTTTGAGTATATTATTACTGGCCAAAGAAAATAATCCATGATTCATTTTTATGACAAAGTACATTGGCAGTAGACAGGGATAGGAACAAGTCTTCATCAGTAGCCTATATGAAGTAATGAGGATGCCAAACTATTTGGAAGGAACCTGACTCATTTCAGGGAAATTATGTAGGTCACAATCAACCACAAAATGAAGAGAGTAAAAATGATGAAAGTTGGCTTTTAGGTTTCTCTTGTATTTATAAGCAAATGGTATCATATAAAGACTTTATAAAACATCCTGTAGAGCACACTGGAAAACATGAAATAGGCATAAAGATAATACAGATACTACAGCTAAATGGAGTAGTTTCTTCTTTATAACATACACTAAAGACTTTTTTCTAGCACTAGGCTAAAGGATCAAAATTTTACAAGTGAGAAATAACTGAATTTTGTTTAGAGGTACTTATAAGTCTTGATTCTGGGAGTATTGTTCTTCAACTGATGACATTTATGAGATGTGATCATCACATCATAGCTGGATGTGTTATTAGTAGATGAGAGACATAGAGGAAGTAGGTTGGTGTGGTATTTTAAATGTAATTGGCCTCCATAAGCTCATAGGGAGTTGCACAATTAGGTGTGGCTTTGTTGGAATACATATGGTTTTGTAAGTTGAAGGAAGTATGTCACTATGGAGGTGGGCTTTGAAGTCTCTTTTGCTCAAGATACTTCCCAGTGTCATAATCTACCTTCTGCTGCCTACAAGATGTAGAACTCTTAACTACTTCTCCAGCACTGTATCTACCTGCATGCCACCATGCCCTACCATGATGATAATGAGCTGAACCTCTGAAACTGTAATACATCACCTTAATTAAATGTTTTCCTTTATAATAGTTGCTGTGGTCATGGTGTCTTTTACAGCAATAGAAACCCTAAGACAGAACTTGGTACTAGGGAGAGGAATATTGTTGTACTAGGCTTGACCATGTGTTTGCTTGTTTGAGGGAATTTGAACTTTGTTCCTTTGGGTTAGAATGCTTTAAGCACTGCTTAATGGGCTATACTAATAGAAGCACAGAAGACAGTGGTTATTTGAACTGTCAGGGTCTCACTCAAGAGGTTTCGGGGGAAAGAATTTTAGTATGTTTCTTAGAGTTAATTTTTATGATATTTTGGTGAAAAAAAAGTGGTTGTCCTTTGCCCTTGTCCAAATAATCTGCTTGAGGTTAAAGTGAGGTGATGGGAGATGTCATTCTGTAAATATTTTTCTCTTATTGGTTAATTAATAAAGAACTGTTGGCAAATAGGAAGGCAAGATAGGTGGGACTAAGAGCCAAGGAAGATTCTGGGAGGAGGAGATTCAAAATGTAGGGACTTAAGAGAAGAGGTTGGGATCCTCCCTCCGGTAAGTCAAGACCACGTGGAAATACTTATATTAATAGAAACAGGTTAATATTTAAGAAAGAGCTAGCCAATAAGAAATGCTAGTAACAGGCCAATAGCTTTTTTATATCTAATATAGCATTTCTGAGTGTTATTTGGGGCTGATGTGGCAGATTTCTGAGTTTGAGGCCAGCCTGTCTAGAGGCCCAGTTTCACAACAGCCAAGGTTAGGCAATGAAAGACAGAAAGTTTGTGAAGATGGAATTGAACAAGGGGACTGAAGGCAGACCCAAGATAAATAATAAATAGGTGCTTATTAGGGAAGAATTTACACAGATAAGAGTAAATAACCACCTCGGCATTCCTGTAATAGAAGATGCTTTTTGGAACCCAAGAGAGCACAAGCTGACCTCTCTTCTACCTTAATGGGTCTCTCTGCATTCAAAACCATGCCCAAAAGGTGTGGCCACCACAACAAGTTCAACTAACAAGACTAGATGCCACTACAATTCTCCTGTTTGTCTAAAAAACAAAGTTTTAATAAGCCCGATACAAAAACTATTATATACAATGATAATAAATATCAATTATACTCCAGGAGAAAGAAAGGTAAAAGCATACACAAATTAAGACTTACAGCCAGCAAGAGCAACACTAAGCAATATACATATTTTCCATGTCCAGTCTCATGGTAATGCACTAGCTGTCCTAATCTGGAAAGTCTTACCCCTAGTATTTCCTATCTAAGAAAAGAGAGGATGTTAGCTGTGACAGTCTAGTTGTCAACCTCATCAAAGATCTAGGAAGGAAAATAACATTTCTAGAGTAGGCAGGAAATGTAAGGTGTGACCTCCTAAAGGTACAAGCAAAGACAGAAACAGCAGGCTAACTGGATAGTCATTCAAGGTCTTACAGTAAGGTCAGGGCTACCAACTTTGGATAAGGCCTAGAGTATCTGACAGACCATATCAGAAGCAGGAAAACTGAAATACTGTCTTACCCTGACTTGGCAAAGTTCAGCAGTCTTTTTAAGTTTATCTCCTAATAGCCTAGTTAAGATAGCATATTCAAAGTCAGTAGTTGAGGTGAAGGCAGTTCTTTGCCCAAAATGCCAGTAGCCAAAGTGAGAACAAAGTCTAAATGGATTGTTATCGGTGCCCATCATACTCTCGGGAATAGCTTCTGTCAGGAGCAATTGTGTCTCATTGTCATGAAAAACCCAAATAAACCATTTTAAATGTCATATTTTGTAGGTCTTTGAATGGTTTTGAAGAATGCCTGTCTATTTGAAATATATCTTTGTATATCTAGAAAACCTAACTAACTGTATGTCTTGCCTATTATAGGTGACTATAACCTGTATTTAAGTATACATTACATTTTAAATGAGCTGTAGAAATGCACTATCTAAACAAGAATAGATATATATACTGTAACAAGATTGACCTAAAATTTGTATCAATAAACCAAAATCAGTACCAATGCAAAGTATTCATTTCTATACCATATCCCCTTTTTTTTTCCTTTAGAAAGAGATTGGCTGTGATCATTAGTCATTTATAACCAACTAAATTTAATTTAAAACAAACATTTGTAAACAATATTTGTGAATTTGTGTATTGTTCTCTCCAAACTGGTTCCTGCTGTTTGGGGGCACTGTCACTACTATGGTGATCCTGAGAGAACCCAGAAACTTGGCCAAATCTTTGCTGTAGTAGTCTGAGGCTACATCATCTCAGCTGTTTTAGATGTTGGATCATCTGGGCCACTGCTTCAGGGGGTCTTGCTTGAACAAACCATACTAGTCTGGAAAAAAATCTATAGCTTTTTATTTTCTGTGGAAACAAAAACAAAGTCTCTTTTCCAAAGAAGCATGTCCTTAGACTTAAATTTAGAATTCAAGGCATTTTCAAAAATATATAAGTTGAATTAATTCATATTCATTCAACAACATTTATAATCAAATGTTTTTTGTTGTTGTTTGTTTTTTGTTTTTGTTTATTTCAAGACAGGGTTTCTCCGTATTATTTTGGAGCCTGTCCTGGAACTTTCTGTATAGATCAGGCTGGCTGGCCTCAAACTCACAGAGACCTGCCTGCCTCTGCCTCCTGAGTGCTGGTACTAAAGGAGTCTGACACTAATGCCTGGCAAATCAAATGTCTTTTAACAGCTTTTTCTCTTTCCTAACAATCAAACAATTCAAAGACAACACAATAGCATACAGTATCCAGACTCTCTGTGTACTTTCCATCTTTACATGACTTTTTTTTATTACTCTATTTCTTTTATTATTATTTTCTTTTTGTTTTTTGAGACAGAATTTCTCTGTGTACTTTTGCCTGACCTGAAATTCACTCTATAGACCAGACTGGCCTTGAAATCACAGAGGTCTGCCTAACTCTGCATCCCAGGTGCTGGGGATAAAGGCATTGGTCACCAGTGCCCAGCTTCTGCCTACCAGGAGGTTGGCAACCTCTTCAACTTGATTCAGATAACATAATGATCAACGTTTCTTCTGGATAGTAGCTCAAATACTTGTCTTTTTTATCAAATGCTTTGTTTATTAGAATGGTATGAAGTCACTAAACACAGAAACGTTTTATGGATAATAGGAGCCCTGTTGTGACTAAAGATAACTTGTAAACCCAATGGATCATATGAAGCTTTGAGAATATGGTTGATAAGTCCCTTTATCTTGGTCATCTACGGACCTGTAGTAATTCAACTTTTATGGTTATTTTACTAAAATTAACAAAAACCCTTGTCATATTTTTGTTGTTGTTGTTAGTTTTATTATCAACTGGATACAAACTAGGGTCATCTGGGAAGATGGAATCTCAGAGAAATGAGAAATGGCACTATCAGATTGCCTTGTGGGCAAGATTGATGACATATTTTCTTAATGAATGATTGTTGTGGAAGGAACCATCTCCTTGTGGGGAATCTCACCCATGGACATTTGGTACCAAATTATACAAGAACGATTACTAAATAAGCCAGGAGAACAAACTGGTAGGCAGCAATGCTCCATGCTCTCTATTTTAGTTCCTGCCTCCAGGTTCCTGTCTATTATTAAGAAATAATAGACTGTGACTGAGACATGTAAATGCATTCCTCCCCATGTTGCTTAAGGGTGTGGTATTTATCACCATATTACAAAGCTAACTAAAAGGGAAAGTAGGACCAGGAGCATTGTTTTGACTGACCATTTTAGGAGGATAATCAAAGCATTTGGATGTGACCTTTGGAAAACTGTTGACTAGAGATTGTTATTTGTGTGGGAGATAAGAATGCTGAGAGGAACGCATGTGATGGAGGCCTGGCTTATGAAGTTTCAGAGGTCATCAAATACTCATGATGATGTTTTTAATTCAAAATATGTGGTCCGGTCATCTGGAGCTAAAATAACAACTCCGAATAATGAGAGACTTGAACCATTTACGTGAAACATTTGCTGTTCTAGGTGAATTGACACTGGTTATCTGAGGCTGAAAAATCAGGTATGATTGAGAAGATACCAGCATCATTTCAATTAAGTCTTTTGGGAAGTATTTCCCCAGACTCTGAATACAGAGCTGTGGTCCAAGAGAGCCAAGACCGCATCTAAAGCTGGTAGTTAAGCTCAGTAAAATGAAAAGGTCTTTCACATGGAAACTGCAGGATTGAAGGGGTCATTGAGAACAGCTGAGACTTGACATTGTGAAAGGCTATGGGTAAAAGTGCATTCCCAGCTGTAATAAAGACTCTAGCATATTAGAGGTATGAGGTTGGTATGATGGCTACAAAGGACAACAGAAAGCATGGAATAGAAGGTGGCTTGAAATGATTGGACAAGCTGTTTGCTGTATGGATGGTAAAATCAGAGAAGCAGAGCCACTTCTTCTCTTTGGATCCTAGAAGATCATAAATTCCAGATGTCCAACATTAGGTTATTTACACTTTTGGTATTTAGTTTTTCTTTGATTTGATTGTGATTGGGCCCTGGTTATTTTGTCTTGGCATAAAACATAAAAATATAAAACTTAATTTTGATTTTACTGGAGGCCACCACTCAGAGACTTTGGGAATTTAAGGAGGTGTTTAATGTTTTAAATAGAACTTGGACTTTTAAAGTGTTAAAATTTTAAAATCAGATGACTTAATAGTATTGCATATTGTGATATTAACAAAATATGAGAGATTATCAAAAAGCGAAGTTTAAGGTTTAATGATGATGTATTTATGTGTCAAGTTTATTGTCAACCTAGTATAACCTAGGAAGAGGGAACCTGAACTGGAAAAAAAAAAAAAAAAAAGAAAGAAAAGAAAAGAAATGCCTCAATCAGATTGACCTGTAGACAAGCCCAGGAGACATTGTCTTGACTTATGAGTGGTATGTCATGGCACAGTCCACATGAGTAGTGTCACCTCTGGGCAGGTAGCCCTTAGATGTATAAGAAAGCCTGGTGAGAAAGCCATGGGAATGAAGCCAAAAATCAATATCAACTCTCCACTACCTCTATGTCAGTTCCAAGATTTCTGCTTTGAGTTCCTTCCTTAGTTTCCCTCAATTGTGGACTGTGATTGGGACACGTAAGTCAAATAAGACCTTTTCTCAGCAAGTTGCTTATGGTCATGGTGTTTATCACAGCAGAAGAAAGCAAGCTAAAACAGCTATGAGCAATTTCTGTGTCCTCTTTAGATAATGCCAATTAATAAATAAAAATGGCATAAGCACTTGTGAGTCTTTCTCCTCCTCAGCAACAGTTTATGTAGATGCTCAGTTTATTCTCTATTATCCATAGCTTTAGTCATACCACCTTGAGTAATATAAAGACTCTATTTACAGGTCAAGATGAAGGAAGAATATGACATGAGCTCCTCATTAACAGGAAGAAAATTTAAGTGTATGCACATTCATGCATAAATTAACACAATACATATGTGTATATGAGTACAAATATACCCAAGAAAATGTAAATCTTTTCAACAGTCAAGCATGAGTATGTAGTTTTGAGGCATTAAATTTTGAAAAATGAGGGGGACTTCCCTCTCACCTCAGAGTAGTTCTGTCTTTGCTCATGTGGGTCTGTGACCAGGTGCTGAGAATTCCTGAAATCTACTTGCTATTTCTAGCTATAAGATATTCTTCTGGTGACCTGTACACCTGCACTCACACCGGGAGAACAAAGTTAGAATGCGCATGTTTGAATACCTTGCAGAAATGATAACTATACATTATCTGGATAACAATGAAACACATTGCAAACTTGGCATCCGAATTTGCCTCTTTGACTTAATTTTAGATGATTACTACTTAAAGAATTCTAATTTTTAGACATAACTTTTTCTTTCTGTATTGGACGTTATCATCTCTGTAACTTTTATCTGTGGTTCATTTACTCTGACTCAATCTGGATTTTTATATCTTAGTCCCTTTCAATTATTAAGTTTTTGGTTTAAATATTTCTTTATTGCTTTATTTATTAGAGACTTGGATAAAATCCATGTCTATAATTCTGGTGGATACCATTTGATTCACTCTTATTGTATGACCCTAAAGTAACACTTCTCTCATCTTTTAGTTCAATGATAAAATATTCATTAACCTCATGTACATATGACCCTTAACTTATGCTTGGATTTATCTATCTAAATAAACTCATGTTATTGAAAATTTTATATAACTACATTGTGGGGAGCCCATATTGGTGTACTTTCAACATGCTCTGGATACACGTTAGCTTCCTGCTTTGAATGCCTTTTGGTTTCCTCATTGCCTCCATGAATCCAAGGTTATACCCTTCAGTTACTAGAAACTGTGCAGGGAAATGTTTATATAAATTGACAAACTAATAATCTTTCCTACACTACAAATGTTTGTTGTTGGCTACAGCTAATGAGAGATGATTCTTACCAAGACATTTTATTTTTCTGAATAGAATGTTAGGCAGACACATACAAGTTTAGTAGGGAGAAGAAAATTTTAATAACAGCATATTTGGAAAAGTTATTAATTCCAGAAATCAGAATGAGTGAGAGGATGGTAAGAAGTTGATAAGACATTGAGGGCATCATGAGGATGGCAGAACTTTAGATGTGTACACTTGGGGAAGACAGGAAGAGATTAAGAACATGTAAAGGAAGGGCTTTTATGTGATGTAGAAATAATTTCCTCACATGTCTTCCATAAATCTTCAAAATTTATCTTTCCAATAAGGCCTGAAGGCCTGGAAGCATGTATGTATGATGAAACATATATATGGTTTATGTGGCAAGTTTTATAAGACACTTTTAAAGAATAAAATTAAACCATATTTTGAGGAACTATAGGACATTAAACCATTTAACAGTATAATTGGAATTAAAGAGTGGGGGGGGGTATAATGAGAAAAGGGAATATTTTATGTAAGTGTGATTAAGAACCTTTCAAAATTAATAGCAACAAACAGAAGATTAAATTAACTTTACAAGACACAAACATAGTTTTATAAATATTATACTCTAAAGGCAAAAATAAAACCCCATAAACTACAAGAGAATTTATTTAAAGAAGGTGGAAAAGGAATGAATAACCTTATTGTAAGAGAAACTTAAAATAAATTTGCTATCATTATTTTATTACACACATCAAAATACCCAAGAAAATCAATGTTTCAGAGGTCTTAGCCCCTGAAAACATAGCTCTCTTGTTTGTAGGTCTGTGGTGAGGTAGACCAGTAGTACATTAAACTTGTCCAGCATGATGGGGGATTTCTAATCTCTAATAAATTTCTTCATGTGACATATGAGATCATTTAAGTCAAGCTTATCTCACATTGAATAAGGTTTCACATCGGATGCATATAATCTCCATTTTTTCTTAGTATCTTAATGTATATATGAAGTATATATTATTGATCCATTTATCTCAGGGAAACTTTACGTGTTTTTGGTATTACTTGGCTGTTATAAACAGTAAGCATTGTGAGTCAGTTATTTGCTTGAACCTCATTGTTAATTTTAAGTGTTAATCTAGGAGAGGGGTTACCAGAATAAGTAACATATGATCATTCTATATTTAGTATTTGCAATACCTCTAAGATACTTTCTGTTGTACTTTACCATTTGACAATTATCACCAGCTGTGCCTGAAGCTAATGTTTTGAAACTTTATGACACTTTTTCCCAGCAATATGTATTATTTTCCTTATTTTTCCCAATTATTGTGAACTTAGTAGACATGAGATATTTTTTACCCTTTTTTTGTTTTATGACTAATGATGATGAATTTGTTTTAAGTTTCAATGTTAATTCATGTTTACTTTGGAGAAAAATCCACTCAATTCTATTGTCAGCATTTTAATAATGCTATTTGTATCATTCTGTAGCTAGTGTTCATAGTCACATATTCTAATTGTCAAAATTGTCACATATTTGAATATACTATTTTTCATTCTGTATGTAACTTATTATGTAAATAGTGCATTTGATGCACAAAATTCTTTAATGTTGATAAACTTTATTTTGATTGTCAGTTATAGTCATACTTACAGTATGACTATACTGTATACTTTTTTTTACAGAATACTTTTTAAGAGACTTGGGGGCTTATGTCTTATATTTAAAATATTGAATTTTTTTTCAGATAAGGTGTCATGGTGTGAAAAGAAGTTCCTTGTGGAAATTCACTCGTGACTGCGACATTGCTGACTCTGCTCCTTCCTTCTCACAGTAAGTCTGTTCACTGTGTGAATTCTTCATGCACATATCAGTGTTCTTTGAGACACTAAATTTTATTCCAATTACCGTCTTTCATTTCATATGTGTGTGTGTGTGTATTCTTATTTTACAGTTCCTATCATGGTTTAATAAGGATCAGGATAAACAATTTAGGCCAAACAGAGGTTTATTCAGGGAGAAATAACTCACAACATAGACAGGTGAACACCAGCAGGTTCCTGCTTCCAAGAATTCCTCTGGAAGTCCTCCTGCTCTTCCATACCTCCTCTGACTTAGTTCCCCAGGTCACTTCCACCCCTGCCTCCACCCCCCAATGGGTGTGGTCAGTGCCACAGAAGAAAACAAAGTGAATATCCCATAATGAGTTCCCTCTGCCTCCTTCCCTCCCATGCATCCTGACCACTCTCCCTTCCCATTCCATCCCTTCTCCACTCCACCACAGGGAAGGTGATGCCTTCCAAAAGGGACCATCAAATTCTGTCAAGTCATTTGGAGTAGTGTCTAGGCCCTCTCTCCCGCCTCTAGTCTAAGGGAGTATCCCTCCATGGGGAATGTGCTCCCAAAGTCCTTTCATGCACCAGTAATACATCCTGGTTCCACTGTCAGAGGTCCCTTAGACTTCCCAGATTTCTAACTGTCTTTCATTTCTTTAATGCAACTAATTGATTGTTATTTTGTTGATTTACAAGACTACAATTTATCAAAATATTCTATCTATGTGCTAGAATTAGTTTTGGCTCACTCACTCTATAGGAATTGGGAAGTGTTTGCTTTCAAGATTACATAATCTATTTGGTGTACTTTGCAATTCTATAGGAGTCTAAGTATTATTTTTTTTCCCTGTTTTTCCAACATACTGCTGAAATTTTGGCAGTAATTCTATTTAACTGATAGGTATCCTTAGGTGTAACGTGTACGGTTTTTCTGCCCGCTGCCGCTGGTCTTGTCCCGCCGCCACGCCACCAGCCCCAAATAATGCACAGAGACTCTGTATTTGATACAATACTGTTGGCCCGGTTACTTGTTTCATATTGGCTAGCTCTATCATAATTATTAACCCATTTCTGTTGATCTATGTATTTCTCTTACCGGGGAGCCGGCGGCATACTGTATTCTTCATACTCTCCATCTTGGCTCCTCCTTACTACTTCCTATTTCCTCCTTGTCTCCTAGTCCCTCCTACCTTCCTTTCCTATTGGCCAACAGTGCTTTATTATTAACCAGTATGAGAAACATATACAGAATGACATCTCC
This sequence comes from Phodopus roborovskii, assembly GCF_943737965.1. Taxonomy (NCBI): domain Eukaryota; kingdom Metazoa; phylum Chordata; class Mammalia; order Rodentia; family Cricetidae; genus Phodopus; species Phodopus roborovskii. Next base: position 23,899,444 of record NW_026126470.1, on the reverse strand, counting down.
CATCATCTCCTCTTTTCTGTCTAAATAAAAAGAAGGGTTTTAACCTTAACATAGCAAAATATATCACATAACAGTTATCAAATGATCACAGTTAACACTATTTAGTCCATTAACATTTAGCAAGATTTGAAGAAAATATTCCATCATCTATCCTGTCTTTGTGTGTCTAAAGTACTTATCTTTAATACTAAGGAAAACTATAACTATAACTATCTGTCTTCAACTCCTTCAAAGACCACAGAAGGATAATATATAAGCTCTAGAAATGACAGAGACAACTCATTGCCTGGTCACCCGAAGTTCTTCTGTAATCTTCCATCTTCAGCCCATAGGCCATAGTGTGTCTGGCAGACTCTTCAGCAACGCAGGAAACTTTAAACTGTCTTCTTGTATTGGCAGTTTGTCAGTCACTTTTTCTGTGTCCTGCATAAAGTCTTGCAGACTCTTCCATGAAGCAGGATCTCTGTAGCAATGTCCATCTTGAATCAGCAGTCACTTTTCTGTGGGTCCTGCATGTCCAATTTATACAGCATAAAGTCAAACAGTCCAGACAAGAGCAGTATCTTGTCCAAATGGCTAGTCTTGCCATATTGGAAGCAAACTTCATAATGCATTTCTTCGATGTTCATCTTCCTTTCTGGTGCAGGTGGTATTGCCAAGAGCAATTATGTCTCACTGTCACAAAAACCCTAAACCACTTTAAATGCCATATTCTGTAGGTCTTTGAAAGATTTGAAGAATGCCTATTTATCTCAAATACATCTCTGTGTATCTTGAAAACCTAACTAACTTAACTCTAAGCTTTGACTATCATAGGTAATTATCTATAATCTGTACTACATTATACAATATGTTTCTGAATGAACTATATAAACACAATACCTAAACAAAAGGAGAAATATATACATCACAAAATTGACCTTAAATTGTATCAATAAATGCAAATCCATTACAAAACAAAGTATTCATATCTATACCATAATCCCCTTTTTACCTTTAAAAAGAATTGGCTGTGATCATTAACCATTTATAACCAAATCCATTTAAATGAAAACAAACATTTATAAACAATATTTGGGAATTTGGGCGTTGTTCTTTCCAAACTACTTCCTGCTGACAGGGGGCGCTGTCATGGGGATCCTAAGAAGTTGCAGAAATCTTGGCTGTACTCTGCGAGGCTTTGTCCAAGCTGTTTTGAATGTTGGATCACCAACGACTCTGTTTCAGGGGGCCTGGCTTGATCAAACCACATTAGTCTGGAAGGAATCCACAGCTTTTCATTTTCTGTGGAAACAAAAATAGAAATCCTTTTTCCCAGTAACTTGTCCTTGAACTTAAATGTTTGAGTCAAAGCATTTTTAAAATATACAAATTGAATTAATCCAGCAGCATTTCCTTTATCAGTTGTTGTTATTTTCTCAGCAGTCAAACAATGCAGAGACAACACAATAGCATACAGTAACCAGATTCTCTCTGAGCTTTTCATCTTTATGTGGCTTTATTATTACTCTATTTTACTTTTATTTTTTTATTTTTTGACATAGGGTTTCACTGTGTAACTCTTATCTGTCCTGGAATTTACTCTGCATACCAGGTTTACTTTGAAAATCACAGAGATCTGCTTGCCTCTGTCTCTTGAGTGCTGGGATTAAAGGCGTGTGCTACAACACCCAGTTCCTCTTTGTCTCTTTAAAACCATTTTTTTTTTCACCGTCTACGTATATTTTAAAACACACTGTAAACCTTTAGAGGTTTTTCTTAATATGAATCTGTCTTTACTGTAAATCTTTATCTTCGTCTGGCCACAAGTCTTTTATCTGGTAAACAACAACATTGCTAAAATGAAAGTCATAGCTGTGTCAGCCACGGTTTACCAAAGATGGTGGCGGGTACTTTTACCTGCCAGCACAGAAAGCTGTGCTCACCGCCTTGGTCTGCGCTGCCACCCAGAAAGCATTATGCCGGCTTGGAGATGTGGTCACTGCCATTGCCATCTCTCATACACACCAATAAATTGTTAGCAGAGTTATTTAAAAGCTGTGCGGTTTTTTGCCGTTTATGCTGAGTCAGGAACCTTCCCTTAAAGGAGCCGCGTGAATATCTGCTTGTCTCTAGCAAGTCAGAGTCCAACCGAGAAAAATGCTGCTACCAAGAAACCTTGCTTGTCTCTGTTCTTTTGTTTCAAAAACCCTTTTTAAGCTTTTGTTAAATTTTAAGTGGAAGATCTTATTACCCACGTTGGGCGCCATTTGTAAGGAATACAGTTTTTCCGCCTGCCGCCGCTGGTCTTGTCCCGCCGCCACGCCACCAGCCCCAAATAATGCACAGAGACTCTGTATTTGATACAATACTGTTGGCCCGGTTACTTGTTTCATATTGGCTAGCTCTATCATAATTATTAACCCATTTCTGTTGATCTATGTATTTCTCTTACCGGGGAGCCGGCGGCATACTGTATTCTTCATACTCTCCATCTTGGCTCCTCCTTACTACTTCCTATTTCCTCCTTGTCTCCTAGTCCCTCCTACCTTCCTTTCCTATTGGCCAACAGTGCTTTATTATTAACCAGTATGAGAAACATATACAGAATGACATCTCCCATCACTTAGGTATTAATGGAATCATAATATGAGACTGAAGCCATACCCACTGTGCTAACGAGGCACCTTACTGATTTATTTATTTAGGCCTTTGCTTTCTTCTTTCAGTGATGTTTAATAGCATTTGGGGGTTTCTATCATCTGGCTTAAATTTATTCATATATCTCACTCTTCGATGTGGTATTCTGAGATGACTTACAGGATTACATTCCTGAAGAAGACGGATTCTAAATGTTCTATGTGCCATCAGTTGTGGACAGTGCCTCACCTAGGGGCTTACGTTCTGAGCCCTTACTTCTTTCATGCTGGAATTGTGGATGCTTTGCCCCTGTGGGTGCCATGAGAATATAGGCCTAGTCTCTTTGAGTTCACGCCTGCAACAGCAGAGAACACTGCCCCACTGCATGGTTAGTGCTATGTGTCACTCTGTTGTCCTATCTCCATGGCTATCTTCAAGTCTTGTGGGAGGGGTGGGACATGTACACTCCATTTGAAACTAAACGCTTTGATGATTCTTACTCATTACATTTTGATCAGTCGTGCCTCTCTGTTTTAATTACCATGTACCACAAAAAGAATTTTTTGCTGCATCAGAGTTGAAAGAAACCCTAAAAGTGGACAGCTTTATTCTCTGGTTCTATACCTGTTCTGGGTGTAAGAATACTGCTGACATCATATTGTTACGTAGGGGAATGCTCTTCTATTTTTGGAACACACTGAGAATGAACAGTGCAAATTCTTTTTTGAAATGTTTAGTAAAATTCTACTTGAAGACCATTTGTTTCTAGAGTTTTCTTTATGCAGGAGTTTGAGTGACTGGTTGAAATAATTTCCTTCTTAGAGGACAAGTTTTTTTTTTGTTAGTTCCTTAATCATACAGTGGGATTTATATGTATCAAGAATGTGCCCATTTTATCTAGAGTGCATAAGTATTCATAGTCTTGTCTTTAAAAATAAAACAATTTTAGAAATTTGACTTAATATTTTGAAAATAAATATGTTTCCCTAACTCCATTTCAACTTTTCAATGAACCTTTCCATTCTTAAAGGTCCTGATAGGCAAGTGCCATAAACAATATCAAATTTCATAATATAAATTTGAAATTATTGTAAAAAATTATGGCACTTGAACACACATGAAAGTTTTATTGCAAGATAAAGCAATAAACAAATTCCTACATTTCATCCTTTTACACTTGACATTCATAAACTGTGTATTAGCTTTGTCATATTTTTTGGTAGACAAATGTGAAATCTTTAAATGAAGGCATTTTTTTTAACTGTGGTCTACTTTTTATTAAGCCATGGAGATTTTTCTTAAGCTGAAATGAATCTATTTGATCAATTAGCCATTTGATTACATGCTATATCTGTCCTGCTTTATACAGACTCACACATAGAGTTCTGGAGTTTTATCATATTAGACAGCCTTTATTTTGAAGGCCTATAATGAAATCCAACTAGAAAAACATCAACAGTATGAATATAGGTGCGTTCATTGTACAAAAAAAAATCATAAAATATTTTCATGATGTTAAATCAGTTAATGCTGTAGAAAAGGTAAAGCCCCTAGGTATAGGTTTGAAATGGTGGTAAAGTTTACAATGAAGTATATATTTCCATGCATGTGCTTCCTCAGAAATCACTTGCCATGAGGGTATGAGATTTAGATGTTAGACATTCTGATATAATGATCCTTTCCCAATTACACATTGTGTTCAGATCCTTAAAGCTGTCGCCTGTGGAAAGCTGTGAGTCTCTAAAGTGCTCATAGCCAAGGGCACCAGCAAGTTTTCCACTGACTGACAATCAGTGAAACTGGTTGGTGACTCAGATTTTCTTACCGTCTCAAGTTTCTTTTATTTAAAGTAAGTCTAGGTGTCTGGAGTTGTGAGCTCAGATTGTGTTTCTTTGTTACTGGAAATCCCCACTCCAGAGCCCTCAGAACAAGCCATTCAAACCCTGTATTGAGGGAGCACACTTCACAGAAAAGCATGACTTCATTTTGGCATGATTCGTCTACAAATCAGGTCAGTGGTTTAGATGTGAATGCCTGGATTGTTCATGGGCACTGGATCAAATTAGACTTCCATTTATTTTAGGAAATTCATTATACCAATTATGATAGCCACAAAGGGATGCCTCATGACCGGGAAGTGAGAATTATAAGGACAGCAATGGCCATTGTTCAGTGTTACATGAACATTCTTCTCGGTTTTGTTCATTAAAACCTGATATTTTTTTTGTACAAAAACTACTAATATAGTGTAGATAGAGAGTAAAAAACCAAAGCCACATTAAACCAAAACATAATCACTGAATACGCAACCTACTGCTGATGTAGAATTAAGTTATAAAATGAAGTCAACTCAGGATGTGTACATGAAAGTGAAAATACTGCGTCCTCCTGTAGTCATGTTCTTATTTGCAAAGATGCACCCACTGTGCTTCTGAAATTACAAACAGGAATTAATAATTTGAGATTAATATTTCTGTTTAGAAAATTCAAACACTTTATATCTGAGTTTGGGGGAAAAGGCATCAAACTCAGATTCTGATACTTTTATGTCTGACTCTGCTTCCTTTTTACTTTGGCTAACTCCCCTGGGTTCTGGGAACGTTTACTCATAGACAAAAATGGAAAGTATCCACCATTGTACTGATTCTATGCATACATTCTTTGTAACTACTTTTATGAATCATCATAGCCACGAAAAGGCCACGGATAACATGTAATAGTTATCATGTTATCCTTTTTTTTTTAACAAATACTTAGTAATATAACCAATAAAGGGTGCATTTTTGTTAAACTACTCTCCCTTTATTATTGTTCACCATTTGCTGATCACTTTTACCAATCTGAATCTACAAATGGGACAGAAAGTTAAAATATTTCTACAGAATTTTATCATGGATTTTCTCAGAGTTTACAATTTTGGTAACTAGGATGTTACTTTTTTCAGAGGAACTTTAATTATTTTGGGAGACAAAAATAAACAAACTCCTGTCTACTCACAAATTCCCAGCATTCAAGATGGTATTTGGTAGCCAAAAGATATTATTTCTCCCTCTCGTTTTAAATGATTTAATTAGCAATTTTAGAGTCTTTGTTTTCTTGATGTCTTCCATCCTCACTGGCTCCTACAATCTTCCCACCCCCTCTTCCGCAGGGTTCCCTGAGTAGGATGTCTACATCAAATCCTTCTTCTGAGGGATAAATTCACTGTATTTTTTTATATTATTCAAAAGTTTTATTTCTATGTTTCTAGTATCTTCTACTCTAGCAGGAGACTCTCTTATGTAACTTCAAGGAAACATACTATGTTTTAAGGTGAAAGAGGTGTGATAATGTTCTTCAATCCACTGTAGACCCTAAATACATATCACCTAAAACCATGTGGCATGAGAAAATGTTCCAGTAACTTTAAAATGTTGAAAACAAGCAAGTGTGGAGCCGAAGAAACACTTGTTCCAAAAGCTGGGCTTCTCCTGAGGTGCAGTCCCTTCACTAGGCAGCTGAACACTCAACTGGATTAACCCTTAAGGGAGGAAACAATGTCTTGTCTTCCTGTGCCCAGAAATAGATCCCATTCTTTTGGCTGGGAGATTGTAACTAGAGACACTTGGTATTCAATGCTGCTATAATATTCCCCCATCTCAAGAAGAAGCCATTAAATCATTGAGGAAATGGACTGATGCTGGCTATAAGCCAATCTCAGCAAAAAAAAAAAAAAAAAAAAAAAAAAAAAAAAAAAACTAGATATCCAAGTCCACAGTAGCCATAAGGGATGATTTTCCCGACTGGATTTTCAATCAGTTTCAATTATACCTTCAGAAACTGCCCCAGGAATGGTGTTCATTTATTCATGAGATAAGAAGATTTAGCTCACTTCTGGCTCTCTTGGTGGAGAAACAAACCTCCTCCTAGAGATACTACATTTGAGGTCCCATACTTATGTCTGACTAGCCAGTTTCTCTCTCCTTATCATCAAGCTAGTGGCTTGTTTGTAATTTGTCTCAAATACCCAAGGAATGGATTTGATATACAATGAAGGGTATTTTTAGAAAGTTTTATTACACAAGAGCACAGAGAAAGGAAGCATGCAAAGCTCCTATGTGGCATGGAGGTGGGTCCAAAAGAAGCTCTTTTGTCGAAGTTCTTTATTCGGGGGCTAATAACTCTGCATTGGGGTTGAGATATGGGGTATTGCAATTTGAATGAGAATGGCCCCCATAGGCTCCCATGTATGAATACTTCGTCTGCACTGATGGAACCGTTTGGGAAGGTTTAGTAGGTGTGGTCTTCTTGGAGGAGATGTGCTGCTGGGGATGGACTTTGAGGTTTCAAAAGTCTACACCGTTTCCAGGTGGTGATTTCTGCCTTCTGCTTACGGATCAAGATGTAAACTCCCAGCTACTGCTCCAGCAGCCATGACTGCCTTTCTGCTGCCGTGCTTCCTGTCATGGAGTTATCTTCTAAAACTCAAAGTCCCAAATATATCGTTTCCTCTATAAGTTGCCTTGGTCATGGCGACTTACTCACAGCAATGACAAAGTAGCAAAGACAGGGAACTGAGTTGTTTGTTCCATTTGACCTGCCATCACGGCATCTTTGCACCTGTGCCTTGAATTGATTTGAATGGACTTTCCAGCACATCTTCAAGCCAAAGAACTTGGTCATTTTTAGCTTCCTGGCAGCGAGGCTCCTTCAGTTGCTAAGCAAAAAGTGAAGAAAGATAAAACAAGAAACAAGACCAGGAATCAGTGCCTCTAAATGTGTCCAGCATTCCAGCCTGTGTCCAAGACACAACAAATCACCAAGGACAAAGAACAGATGTAGTCCTTTCACGATCCCAGCCCCGTACTGCCTGGCAGAGTTCTCTCCTATGTTCCCATTGAAAGTAGTATCGACTCAATAAAGTCAAAGTTAAGAGAATAGAGTAATTTTGCTGGGTAGTGGTGGTGCATACCTTTTATCCCAGCACTCGGGAGGCAGAAGACGGTGGATCTCTGTGAATTCTAAGACAGCCTGGTCTGCAAAGTGAGTTTCAGGACAGATAGGACTTACACAGAGAAACCCTGTCTCGAACAAACAAACAAACAAACAAACAAACAAAGAACACCCCTAAAATAGAGTAAAGTTTTGTCCTTTGTGTAACTTTAGATAACTAAATGATAAGTTAGAAAATGCAATTTAAGTAAAAGTGACCTCAGTTAAATTTGTCCACTATGATCCAAAATGCCTGTTGGTTGATTTAAAAAAAAAAAAAAACTTAGGAAAATTATTATCATTCCTTTCTTACTGTTGTAGAAATGAGTATACAAACCATGTGGATAATTATTTGGTTTTTTAACTGGAGGGAAAAAGAGTTATTTTTACATCAATATATTGGAATATTTCTGTTTATGACTCATAAAGTTTATCTGATTTCAATTTTAATGTGATAGAGAGATTAATTATATTGTTTTACAAGAACTAGTCCCTATTATATTAAAAGTTGTAGCTGACAGATGTGTTTGCATTCAAGTTTTAGAAACAAATAGATTTATAGAATGCAATGGCAAGTAGTAAAAAATTCTAACTGTTCACTCCAAATCATTGCTTTAGTTTTTTCTTGGCTCTCTATATATGTTTTTTTTTAATTTTGCTATGAATATTACAGTATTTCTCTGCATACACAAAGCCATGAATTTCAATCACAATTCACACTGTATGGCTAGCAAATGTTATAATGTTTGCCTTGAAGAACAGCATCCAGAATCTATTCACTCATTTAAAAACACTGCTGAAAGGGACATTTTCTTTGGAATGTGAGCGGAACATCCCTCTACCTTAGAAAACCTTGTAATTTTAGCATTAGAGGTCCCTGCAAAGCAAAAGAAAGTATTACTTGTTTCTTATCATAAACCAATAATCTTTGATTGATAAATTGCATTAGCAACCAGGTCCAATTTCCACTGCTTTTATATGAATGGGGTCAAAGTTTCACTTGATTTAATAATATGTATCATTCTTTATCTAGGACTGAAGCTACCAACAATTATACAGAGAGGATAATCTACTTTGTGTTTATCCCTTTGAATTTTTCTTCATTATTTAAAGCTTGCATGAAAATATACATTGATTCACCTTAAATTTCATGACTCTCATAATTTTCACTGCAAGGGAAGATGCCATAATTCATTTTATTTTATATTCAAAATGCATCACAAAGCATGACTATCATTCAAATCTGTAACTGAAAAATATTGGGACTGTGGAGGGTAATATTGGCATAAGGCTGGTGTGAATTAAAACATGAAAATAAAAGTAATGTAATTTTACTCCAAATGTAGTCATATATGAAGCTAATTAATTTCAAATCCATCTTTTCAAGTTTGGAAAATTATATCACTTTTCTACACACTAAATATTTTTAATGGTTTTGGTTACCAAAAGAAAGCTGGATGAGACTACAAAAGCAGCCAGTAAGACTTCTGGCAAGTTATAGTCAACAAATAATTATATATTTTTCTATTAGAAGTTTACTATTTGTTTATTTGTCTAGAGAAAGTTTAAAAAATGTGTGCTTGGCAATAACTAATATTTAGCTGAATTTGTCAGTGTTGTTATGGAAACAGAATTTTAAATGCAATACTCAGTTATCTTAGGTACACATTTTATTATAATTTCCTTTTCCTCTCTCTCTCTTTCTCTCTCTCCCTCTCTCTCTCTCTCTCTCTCTCTCTCTCTCTCTCTCTCTCTCTCACACACACACACACACACACACACGAAATTCAAACATGTTCAAGCAAAAGAAGGGCTTTGTGTATTGAGTATAGCAGTTTTGTATTAACTTCACATAGGCTAGAGTCATTTGTGAAGGTAGGACCTCAACTGAGAAAATATCTCCACCACATGCATACATGGGCAAGCCTGTGGGTGCATTTTCATGATTGAAAATCGAAGTTGGGGTGTAGGGCATAGTTCACTGTGGGTACTGCCACCACTGGGTTTGTGGCCTTGGGTACTATATAAAAACAAACGCTTTCTTTTCCATCCTCCAGAGTTAAGATAATTTTTTCTCTTGTTGTATTTGCATGTGCAAGGTGTTTTATGTCCCCTTCCCTTATTATTTCTCATCTAATGTTTATACTTTTCATTGATGAAAGCAAATTAGTCAAAAGAGAATTTCCTAATGCACCTGTTCTACAGCAACCATTCTAATTAGTAGTTACTGTAAAGGAAAAATCTGTACTTCATGCATCTGTTTTAACAAAGATTAGAAATATAGGGTTAATTTTATCCTTTGGGAATTTGACAGAAGGTGGATAGATTTCTATTGGTGTCACCTTCGAATTCTTTGAAATAATTTTTCAAAATGTTACTTTTTATCTTTTCTTCCATTCTCCCTCTCATTAAGTATGCCCATTACTGTCTTGTTTTCTATTCTCTTCATATTCAATTTTCGCTAATTAAGATTGAACAGGAATGATAAACAGTCAGCTGAAAACCAATTTTTGAGATTGTGATACATCCTTAATCACTAATATATCTTCTAGAGTGTTTGATATCCACCTACTTAAAAAAAAAAAAAGAACCTAAGGAAAGATTATTGAGAAGTTAATTTGATCCACATGGATAGTTTGTGAGGCAATGTTGTCCAAGCAAATCCTGTAGTCCTAATGTCCACAGACCTGAGTCTTACTTGTGTAAAAAGCTAGCTGGTGATTTTCAGAATTGGCATAGATCTTTAGACTTCCCCTTGAATTCACTTAACAGTGAAATGAATGGCAATGAAGGTTGGCTTCATTTTACAAATTTGCTGTCTAAACATTCCCCCCTCTCTATATATATGCATGTGTGTGTGTGTGTGAACCAATAAGTATAATAATTTAGTTAAAAACTCATGAGAAGGACTTAACAGACATGAGCACCATGAACAGGCTAATGAGTCAGCCAATGTGAGGATAGGTCAATGAGATCATACATTCTAAGAAAGATAAAGAAATGGGAACAAAGAAATATAAATATAGACTAAACAGTATAGCAATGTACCAAAATTTGCATACTGGAAATTTCTAAAAAGTGGAGAGAAGAAGGGGGAAAGGAGAAAGAGAGAGAGAGAGAGGGAGGGAGAGAGAGAGAGAATGAATATATATTTGGATAAACAATAGTTGAAAAATAGCTTACAGCTTCCACAATTTGATGAAGAGCATCAATGTTCATAAACAAGAAACTACATGGTCTCTGAATGATGAAAATGCAAAGACATTCATAACTCACAAAACAACACGGAGCAGAAAAAAGGCTCCTTAAGATTGCTCTTGCAGGGAACCAGGCTTCAGTTGCCAGCACCGGTATAGTAGCTCCAACCCATCTATAATCCTACTTCCAGGGGATCCAATGCCATCTACTAGCCAGTGCAGGCCCTGCATGGACATGGTGCATTTAAACACATCCAGGCAAAATAACTATGCTTATAAAATAAAACCAAATAAAGAGAAACAAACAAGGTCCTTGTAACATATATAATGAACTTAAAATGAACAAGGATCTGAGGTCCTACAGTTCTTATTTTAAGATGGGTCGCAGAGACAGAAGAATTCCTGGAAATTCACCTAGTGTGTCATAGGAGCAGCCAACAAGAAACATCCTTAGTGGTATTTATTCTTCTTGCCTCCTCCTCTTCCTTAGCCTCCTTCATTCCTCTACCTTTCTTTATCATTGTATTCTACTTTATTCCCCTCCCTGGAAATTTTTCTATATTTTCTAGATTCTACAGTGATTATAGCACAAACAATAATAGACTAAAAATAAGGTACAACTTTTAATGGTATATGAGTTATGTACAAGTAAAAATAAAGGGATAAAATTGTGACAGTTAGTTCACTGCACACCTTAAAAAGACCAAAATTATACAATAGGAAGCCAACAACACAGGATAAAGGAGTGGTCCAATGGTTTGGTTTTCACCAGAAGTTATTCAGATTTCACTAAGATTCGGAGTTTTAACTTTCATCATTCTGAATTAGCATTAGAGCTCTCAACCCAATTACTAGCATCCTTACAGAAGACTGCAAAGAAAAAAATAAAATAAGGCTAACAAGACAAGGGCACGTCAACACACTGAATGACTGAACTTGTATTTTTACAAGCGAATCAGTTCCTAGAATGATTCAGAACTTTCAGGTACAAGAGAAGATAACTTTTCCAAGGGGAAATGAACCCTTATCACCTCGAGTTTGGAGATAAGAGACTAAATATTGAGTTTTAAATTAATTTATTGATATATATTCATTGTACTAATCATGAAGCTGACGAAGTATTTTTCATTTAAATGTTACTAGTACTTTTACCATATTCATCCCCAGCTTCCTCTTTTTCCCACCATTCTGCTTAATACTTTCAGAAAATATATCTTTTACCTTCATATTTTGTATTGATATATGATAAACAAGAAGTAAGATGTGATATTGTCCTTCTGGTTTTGACTTCCTTTGTTTATATGGTTATTTTAAGTTGCATCCAGTTTTTGTCAACAAGTTATAACTTGCCATCCTCAAGTGCAAGGAACAGATAGGCCATTGAAGAACCACATTGAATGAATTCCATATCTCCTATGTTTGTTCAGACTTAAGAGGAACCACCTATACCTTTGCAAAAGATAGCAATTCTATATCTATAGCATCTCTGCTAAAGATGGCCTTCCTCTTAGTGTTGTTTTTTCTTTTCTTACACCAAACAGAAATTGACCTGAATCACCCTTCCCTTTAGTCTATCCATCAGGAAAGACAGTGAGGACTGTCCCTATTACTACAGCTATTCCTTGTTATATTGGAGTGTAATTTAAGAATCAGCATTGTGCATTTAAGCCAAAGAATAAAGCCACATGAACTTGAACATCCCCTGCCATGGCAGCCATCAAGACTTTGATAAGTAAGACCTAAAGGCAACTAACAGGAACAAGACTGAAACAGAAAGAAATATGCTCTGAGATCTTGCTAAAACTTTTGAAAGCAAGCTTTCTTAAAGAACAAATAAAACCCATGACATTCAAAAAAAAAAATCAATAGACTGTTGCTGTGTTACACTCCTAATTAGAGGAGACGTGGGAATTCCTCATAGGTAGCCTCATGGTAAATTTATTTAAGGAGTAGTGAGAAAATGTAGCCTGTACCAGAAAAAGGGCTACATCTGCCCCAGTGAAGACCACACAGACTGATGAAGTTCTGTACCTTGCTCTGCATTTGCTCTTCTGTTTTCATTCCAGATGACACAGCTGCATTGGTATTCTGCCCATTGCTACAGAAGAGGTCCTGGCAGCAGGGTGCACAGGGTATCTTACCCCTTCTTGTGTACACAAAACCTCATGAAAAGAGATTCTGTATGTTTTGTAAATTGAAAGACTATGACCTTACCATTAATTTCCATGATGACACTTGTTATTTAGTTGTTGATAGTAAGCAACAAAACTCAACAATACAGACTAAAGGACAACAAATTGTGGTACATGGAGAGGTGTGGATTGACAGAACACATCCACCATGCCCTTGTTACCATGGAAAGTATACAAAAGTGGAAAAAAATAAACTAAATATTAGAACAGGGAGGAATAGCCTGACATGATTTAATTCTTGTAACAATATCAGAGGGGTATTAAGACGCTAGAATGTATAAAGATGTGAAACAGAAGAGTTAAGTTAGGTGACCGAGCACCAAAAATCCATCATTAAACTGGATTGGCATCTTCCCCAGTCTCCTGATGATATTTCTTGGCACAGTGTTTTGTCTCAAGCTCTGAAAACTCACTTGGATTCCTAATGACTAAGCAAATTTCACTGGGTTGCTTAAAAGGATGTTTTCTAATGTTGCTTTATAGCAGGGTTTTTTTTTTTTTTTTTTTTTTTTTTTTTTTTTTGCTGAAGCATGACTCCTAGGGTTTAATCTCTTATCCTAATTAGAATCATACACTCCATAATTTTCTGGTATCCAAACAAATTCAGTGGGCAGACATGAACAAAGTTGGACCAGAAGTGCTAGTAATCAGAATTTTCTCGCAAGCTTTAATGAAAGAATGGTGGCTCCATCATTTACCAATGGACAGGAAGCCTGCTATCAACTTCCTTAAAAATTTTATTTATTTCAAAAAGGAAGAGAATAGCAGGCATGTGAACAAAAACCTCTGACTGTTGCAGGAACTTAAATCTGCTCATTGGAGCCTGCGTCTCTGAACAGAGGAGAGAATGGAATATTATGAAAGAGAATTTGGGCATTAAACTGAGGCAGAACCATGCATTATGACATGGGTTGTGCTTCTTAACTGTGATTAATTTGTCCTTTTTTGAGGACAGTTGTTGTAAGGAGTATGGTTTTTCCTCCCACCGCTGGTCTTGTCCCACCACTGAGCCAGCCCCAATTAATACACAGAGACTCTGTATTAGATATAATGCTGTTGGCCAGGTAATAGTTTCTTATAAGCTCTGTCTTAAGTATTAACCCATTTCTGTTAAAAGTTGTTTTAATTTTATTGAGGGGAAAATATCAGTCTTATTTAATAATAATATTAATACTAATGATGACAACTATTCACAGCTGAGACACTGTATCACAGCAACCGCAAATGGTAAGTTACCAATTCTTCTAATTTTCACTACATAAATTCTACAAGTATATAACTGCCATAACCATTCTGTGTCATTAAAAAGTATAGACTGAACAATCAATACAATTAAACCTCTAAACTTATCCTCTTAATCTCCATGCTCTAGCATGTGAACATTCACCAAGAAAATGGTAATGATATTTATTTTGGACAAGTCCAACATGAACTTTTGTTCCATGAAACAAATGTAACATAATAAATTCATTGTTGTTTTACTGGTACCAAAATGTTACCATTCTTAATAAGCTGAATACAAGGAACAAAAACATTATTGAACATCAGTCAGTTGCCAGATAGTATTCTGTTTCCTTCAGTTCAATTGACTGGGTGTGGCAGTGAGTATAAGTTCATTCTCAAACATGTAAGAGTATATTTCTGATTATACAGATACTTTCATGTCTTTAATTTATTTAAGGACAAACCAAATGTATTAAATTGAGGCCTCATATTCTCAATATTGTTCTTTGATAAATGTATTATCTTTAAAATTTAATATTAGTTATTTTAAATTAAAATCTAAAAACCATGTTAATTTAGCATACAAATTAAATTTATATAAGTTTATCATTTTATGTACACATTTTTTGACAATCTCAAGAATAAATGAGTTAAGTCTTCTAGCTTTGGTAGCTCCCGCCCTCCAGAATATCTAGTTATTGTTTCTTGTCATATAGATTATTCAAATGGAGAGAGAGAGAGAGAGGGAGTTTTTAACCTCAGAAATACTGATTAGATTTGAATTTAACAGCTATAATTCATAACTGGAAACAGTCATCTTCATACCTACATCATATCTACAGGCCATCATCAATTTTACCTGATCAATTTTAAATTTAGGTAGTTGAAAGACATTTTAAAAATTTATTTCAGAACCTCTAAGAGGAGCTAAGACTGTTTCACAGTGAGAGAGTGCTTGACTTGGTGAGGCAGGACTTTGGCTCCACCCCTAGAACCGCCAACACATGATTCATTAGATGCTAAAACAGAACTAAAATAAGAGACTATACATATTGCAGCCTGGTAGCTAAGTAAATAGGATTTTATCCAAGTTTGTTTCAAACTCATAAGGAAATCTTGCTTTCTTTGAGTTCCTCCTCACCTGTGTATGCTCCAAGATGCACTATGGTAATAAGGATAGAAAGAGTAAGTAGGATCAGGAGGTAGATAGCATCCCTAAGCATTGTGATGTGAAATCCATAAATTCCCCAAGTACACCCATTTCTGCATTCACCTCCTATTTTCATAAAATTCTAATTCAATGTTGTTTATTCTCTTAGAAGTGACACAGTAGCATTGTGGATAGACCTGTGGAAGTTTCTCAAAACTCCCCTCCTTTAAGACATTGAAATCCTTTGTTCCATCCTAATATCCTGTACAATGACAAAAGAGTTACTGAATAACGATACTCAAAGTTTCTCAGTCATTACTATTAGGATTCCATTATTTTCATTTGCTGTAAATATTGTTTAATAACAAATAAATGCCCCAATCTACTCCAGTGTATAACTTTGGGGAACCATGGAATATCTAAGATATAATATATTCAGTTGTTCCTCAGAGTTCTCCAAAGATAGATCTATATCTATATCTATATCTGTATCTATATCTAGATCTATCTATCTATCTATCTATCTATCTATCTATCTATCTATCTATCTATCTATCTACTATCTATCTATATTTACTCTTAGAATGACCAAATGCATCAAAATACAATGCTTTTTATCCTTCTGGCTACATTTGCAGTTACACTAATAGACACACACTGGTCATATAGTTGTATGCACACAAGATATCAGGACATAGGAGCAACTGTCCCTGTGACAAGCAACATTATCCTTAAACTGAGTTTCTCTTTCTGCTCTTCATTAAAACTAGGTTCCACAAAATTCAGGGAAAGTGAATTGTTTTCAGTGTGAGTGTATAAAGGGCCACATGTTATTTCTCTGCTTCTGTGAAAATGAAACTCTTAAAGATTATTCAATGATGGATGCAGTCACCCAGTTAAAGGATTATTATGTTTCCTCAGTTTGTGGATGAGTATAAAGATTGATGATTTGGTGGTGGTAATGATGATGGATGGATGGATAGATAGATATTAAGTAAAACTATAGATGATAGATAGTTAGATGATATACAAATAAATAGAGCTAGAGCTATGTACTTACTCTTTATTAAAAGAAGCTAGACCTTTTCATTAACAATTCAGGCCCTGAAATACCTGATGTTCAATCAGTAGCTGAACTGTTACATTTTGGTTTAAAAAGGGACCTTCTAACACACACACACACACACACACACACACACACACACGCAGAAATGAAAAACAAGGTTGTAGAGTCCATATTAAGGCTTTCAAATTTAAATAAGCTTAAAGTTTGAGCCCTTTCACTGACTAGTATTCTTTAATGAAAAATGAATGTGGCTGAATTCAGAGCTAAGATGCCTAGCACATCATACTGTGGCGGTGAACTTTATTCTCTGAAAATACTGACTTTCAGAAATAAATCAGGCCATGCCAAATGTCTAAACACCAT
Source organism: Phodopus roborovskii (assembly GCF_943737965.1). Taxonomy (NCBI): domain Eukaryota; kingdom Metazoa; phylum Chordata; class Mammalia; order Rodentia; family Cricetidae; genus Phodopus; species Phodopus roborovskii. Next base: position 23,882,662 of record NW_026126470.1, on the reverse strand, counting down.
GTTCTTTTTATTTTTTTTCCTTACCAGAGTGGGCATCTTTATAAGAAAGAAATTGGATTTACTGAAAATGAAATTTTGATGAAGTGTTACTGAAGTACAATATTGTATCAAATACCATGTTACAACAGAAAGAGCTCAGTGACAACTTCTGGATCCTTACCACACAGATAATGCTGCATTTGATGTTCTACCCTGTTTGGTGGTTTCCTTTTTGTTTGTGTAATATGTAATTAATATTACTCAACTTTTAGGTCCAGGTCTTTGCCCTGCAACTTCCTGAGACTCAATTTTACTACAAAAGGCTCTTTGTTGTTCCTTAGCCTCCAAACAATGCTAGAATTTAAAATTGATAGCAAGCATGTAGTCATCTTAAGGAAATCAATCCTCCCTCTCTCCCCCTTAATCCTTATTTTATTCCTTCCTTTCTTCCTCCCCTTATTTTTCTGTCTCTCTTTTTCCCTCCTCTGTTTCTCTTTCAATGACCGCATAAGTACACTGGTTATTGAAACTAGGATTTCAATAAGGTAAGAACACAACCACTAAATACACCCTCAGTCAAATCTTTCATATCTTCTCTGTTTATCTCATCCTGTTTGTAGAAACGTAAGCCAAAGTCTTATCTCCGCCACCTCACAGTTTATGTTACTGAGATCATAAGATTGTCTGAAGTTCTTAAATGGCTTTATAGCACTCATAACTGTGTTATCAGAAAGACCAAATCTGATGCTTGCTTAAAAGGACTATGAATTAAAACATTCATTTTCTCATTGCACAGCTTTGATATTCATCTTAATATTTAGACTTTACTCTGCTTTTCATGAAAACTGGCATCATTGCAGGAGTATTTTTCAAATTACTAACACTTCTAAAATTTTGCTTTATATCTGTGCAGACTACATGGGAACAAGCTTAAATAATGCAAGGATTCATGCTGTGTAGATCAGATATTTGGCTTTAAAATGTTGCTTGGTGGTAGTCTCATTCATTCATTTCAAATGTAGATGTCCATGTCGTTCTGGGTGCAGAGGCTCTGAACATTGATGGAGGGTAGTAAGACCCCAGAGTCTGCTCAATACTCTGGTTTCTCTTCAGATCATATAAATCTTTTGCCTTTTACTAAAGGAAATACAAACTGTGCACTTTCCCCTTGGTCAGATGTAAATGTTGGTGTTTTCATTACTTTGGGATGCCATTTGAGGAATTTACCATCTCATAACCAATTTTGCCTTTGCTTGACACTTTGAGGAAAATCTATAATTGAAATGTGTTTGGTTTCTATTACGTCAGTGGTTTTTTTGTTTTGTTTTGTTTTCTTGCTTTGTCTTTTGTCTCACTTTATTAATCTATGCTCTTTCACAGAACAGGTTGAAAGTTCCATCTATTATCATTAATACATGAAATATGTGCCTTGCAGGACATTTTATAAATGTCCTCTTCTGATAGACTGGGTTAATGAGGCTACTACCCCCTTTTAAGCAGCTTATTCTAAAACACTAATGGTGCTCAGTTTACAATTCATGGAAGAAATTCTTATTTTTAGATTTTTTTCCCATTTTCCTTAGCTATTGCAGTGTTGTGTTGTCATAAATTGAGATAAGAGATTCTATGAAGTCTGCTCTTTCTTATGCCATGCGAGTTTGTACAATAAAAGTGCATATTTCTCTGTGGGCTTCCTGTGTGTGTATGAAAAATGATCTCCAGGATAACATATTTTAATTGATATAATACTATATCACTTCTTTCCTCACTTTCTTTATTCCAGTCCCTCCATTAAACCAACTCTCAATTGGAAGCCTCGTTTTCTTTTGTTTCATATAGATGATATATATCATGTTTGTATGTGTTTGTGCAGATATTATATAATAGAACTTTCTGAGTTCACGTTTGCTGCTTGTGTTTATGGGATTTCAAGGCCAATCACTTTCATTTGACAGCCAGTAAGAGCTCTCATCCCTGAGAGATGATAAATTTTTCCCAGCAGTCAGTAGTTACCTGTAGTTGTTCTTCTAGGGATATGACTGCACAAATATTACTTCTCTACATTAACATATTCTTGCTGCCATGCATTCAGCATCAATATGGGTTCTATTTCCTCTGTAACTCCAAGTGAAATAAACCCCTTTCTCTTCTAAGTTGTCTTTTCCCATGTTATTTTATCGTAGCCATGAAAAAGTACCAATGCATAATGTTATAGAAGAAGCTGTGTATTTTATGATGATATAGAAATATCATCTAGAAACATGTCAACGAAAGTTCCTCAAATGACAATATGCATACTACCAGTGGGGAAAAGTAATACACAGTCACAAACATTTGAGAATTCAATGAGTTACAATAAAGACTGGCTTGGCAAGTCAGGCCTACTTATACAATAGTAGCACAAACATTATGGAAGTAAGCCAACACATTTTTATTGTAGTTTAGTCTTGCCAATGACAAGATACAAGCCTTAGAAAGATATATTAATGAAAATAAGAAAAATACTCAGACACAACAGAAGAATTTAGGTAAGAACCTAACTTATCTAACTTATAATGAAACTGAAGACAGTGGCCTAAATGTATTATAAAGCATGCCTCATTTTATCCAGTTACTATACAAGAATGACCAGCAGATGATACATACTCCCAAGGTTATGAAAAAATTAAATTGAATCATACAGAAATATTAGATTTGGGGATATGTAAGCAAGCAGTCATTTCATATGGTATGCATTCACCCTGTGTGTGAAGGAGATGTTAACTCCACAGGCAATTGAGAATACAATTATCCCCTAAGATTGGAAAGATTTAGCTGCAGCAATATTGGAAACTGGTCCTAGGTTACAATGGCAAACATGGTAGACAGAGAAAGCTAGGGTCATAGAACAACTAAATAGGGCGAGAGGCATTAATATTTCCCAAGTTCATTTCTAGGTGGAGGCATTATGCTGAATATAATTTGAATTTGGTTACCACACCTTGGCCCCATGTTGTTTAGCAGTCTTAAACACTTGGGTCAAGGTTGAAGAATCAGGAAGGCCCAAAAGAAAATTTTGTTGATTTTTTTTTTTACAAAACTGACTTCAAGTCTAAATAGAATAGTATCAGATCCATAACTCAGGTGAATATTAATTGAATCCTTGGCTTTTGAAAATGCTAATTCGGAATGTAAAAGTGTGATTAGTCCTTAAAGGCAAGATCAGCATCAATAGATGAATGGATTAGAAAATTGGCTGCTAGTGAATCTCATGCTTATGATGCTGATTTGATAGGATAAGTAATTCCTAAAAATTTTAAGAAAAAAGTGTCATATGTTGTAATTGTGGTAAGGCAGGTCACTTGAAATGGGATTTTTGTAAGGTATTCTTAGAAACAATATTTTATTCTAGAGATAATCTATACAGAAGGCAAGGCACCAGTCTTCTGGAATATGCAGATGGAGTGGCAAAGGTCAGTATTGGATCAATGAGTGCAGATAAACAAGGGCAGGCAAGGTAACTGTTTGCCATTTAAACATTTCATTTTTATTTAGATGTTTAACTGTACCATCTATTTCTGAATTTGCATTTACATATACCATTATATATAGCATGAGTTGATATAAATGAAACATTTAGAGGAATGTGGTTGAAAAAGCCTGTAATCCCTATGCATGTGAGACTGAGGATGAGGATTGCCAGGAATTTGAAGCCAACTTTAGCTATACAATGAGTATGAAACCAACATGCGCTACAAAGCATGACTTTGCCTAAACAATAACAATATCAACAACTACCATAAAAAGTAAAACAATAACCAAAGTGATGATTAAATAGCAGTTTCCAAAAAGTAATATGTGTCAAAAAATGAATGAGAATCAAGGATATAGGAAAAGGAAGGATAACACTAAACATAATATATAATATATAGATATTATATAGATATATAGATATATCATTACTAAGATAACAATCTCACAAAATACACTAAGCATATTTCTAATTAATAACACTCATCAATGGAAGGATTTTTTTCATTGCAACTTACAAAAAGTTACCCCTCAAAAGTAAAGTCATTTAATATTAGTGTTATATTTAAGAAATTTTTAATATATCATATTCTTTTGTTGAAACATTTATATAAATGAACATTTACAAAAAGATGAATAAAAAATTTGGGTTTGGTTAATGGAAAAAATTGCTTGAATTACTAATATAGTATATTTGCTTACTATAACACATAACCTTAAGTGGCAGAAGCTGACCCCACAAAAGCCAAGATTCTGCCTGCATTGGCTTGGAAGTTTATTGAAAGAAAGTTTTGAGCCAAGGACATTTAGGGGAGCTTTGCCAAGTGACTACGAAGGTGCCAATGTGGAGCAATCTTTAAAAGATGGATGCTCCATTGCTGAATTAACCACTAGCACAATTCATGCCATGTCAAATTAACTCAAGTCATTGGCTTCCAAGACACAGAAGCTCATCTTCCTATTAGTTTCTAAGTAGGACTACTCAGCATGTCCTACCTAGTTTAATTTATTAAAACTCGCTTAGTTTTAATAAATGTGCTGTAAAAGCTCCCTTTCAACTGTTGCTTTTTATGAAGCCAAGATTCTATCTGTGCTTTTTTTGGTCATTACATCAGTTTTGAAGTACAGGTAGAGGAGAATAAATGTACAGACAGAAAATTCTAGCCATTTTTGGGATTCTGTCATTTCTCAAAAAGACTTTCTTCTTTACTGCAACATCACTGTGGAATTGCTTTATTAGCCAAGGGCTGTGCATGGTCTTTACTTTCAGATCTCGTTCACTGAGTACTTCTTTGAATGGCTAAAATTACTCTAGGTTCTCAGCAAATGCTTGCTTAATGTCCATTATTTAAATTGTCAGGCTTTCTATTAGAGTAAATGTAAATGGCAAGGATAATTTATGAAACAAAAGACCCACTAAATAAGGGAAAGCGTTGATTTAGAAAGAAAAAGTAACCTGTCAGAAAAAACAAACTTATTGTCTGGGTAGATAAATAGTAGAGATGTACCATCTATGAGACACACTAGAAGCAGGATGTAAAGACTTGCCACTTAAATTGGCCAACCGAAACCTTAATGGTCAGCCCTGAAAACACACATACAAGTAATATCATAGTGATCCAACAGGATATATGCATATATACATATATATATATATATATATATATATAACAAAAATTAATGAAAAAAGAGGTCATGAATTATCAATATTGAAAGGAAGCATATATGTGGAAATGTTGAGTATGGAAAAAGAGGAGAATACATAATTGTATATGTGTAATTATATATAATTATATAAATATAATTTGAAAATCTACCTTAATTGTCATAATAGAACCTACATCTAGTACCTGATGGAAGCAGATGCAGTGATCCACAGCTAAGCATTGGGCTGAGCTCCTGGTGTTGTTCAGTTGAAGGGGGGGAGGGATCATCTGAGCAAGGAGGGTCAAGATCATAATGGGGAAAACCATAGAGAAATGGACCAAAGCTATTGGGAGTTCAAAAACTATGAACTGAGCTGGGGAACCTGCCTGGGACCAAACTAGACCCTCTGAATGTGCATGACAGTTATGTGACTTGATCTGTTGGGAGAGCTCCTAGCAGTGGGACCAGGACTTACTCTGGGTACATGAACTGGCTTTTGGGGGACATTCCTTATGGTGGGGTGGCTTGCTCAACCTTGATACGGGGTGGTGGCTTGGTCCTGCCTCTACTTGGTGTGGCACTTTGTTGACTCCCCCAACGGAAGGCCTTAGGCACTCTGAGGAGTAGACTGTGTTGGTGGGAAGGGGGAGATGTGGGTGGAAGAAGGGGAGGGAGTGGGAACTGTGGTTGGTATGCAAAATGAAACAACTTTTAAATAAAAATAATAAAAATCTAAAAATAAAATAATTAAAAATGTCCACAGTGCTGGGTGTTTTGGGCAGTTAAATGTATCATTAAATCAATTCGTTATATAATAGGCCCCTTCATTATATTATCCATATTTTGGTGGGAATTCAAATCTGCAGACAAAATTGTAAGTCTCATTGATTACAATGAGACATAATAGCCTCTCTTAAAAAATATAAATTACAGCACTTCCAAGGAAATACCCAGTGCACCACATGTCTCAAATAAATTGTGACTTTCGTCACTGGATGCTATAGGGAAATTCTATAGCAAAGCCAATGCCAGTGCTTTAAAATATGCTCAATAACATAAGCTTCCAACTTATCATACTGTACTGTTTTGTTTGGCATAAGTTTAAGTTACAAATTGTCAGTGTATGTGTTGTGTCCCTGCATGTTTGATTTCTTTGATGTATGCCAGTCATTCTGAGAGTACTGTTGCTCTATGGATCCAAAGTCAAAGAGATGATTTTCAAGTGTATGCTAAGCATAGACAACGTATAAAAGGGGTGAGTGCTGTTCTTTTCCTCTAGGGCTGGCTTTTTATATCTGAATATTTCAGCTAAGTGTAGTTATTTGAAAGTATCAATTAAAGAATTAAATGGTCATAATCTATTTATTAACAATTTCGATTTTACGTATTTGTCAATTAATATAGGAATTTTCAACTAAGTACAGTGTAGAGCACTAAATAACTCTCAAAATCCAGTTTTTCCTCAAGCAAAAGGATTACTGGACATTGACTGATGTTAAATATAAAACTGCTTTCATTATTCTAGCTCTAAATTATGTGTAGGGAAATTGCTCCAAATGTTGATATTTAGTGTTAGGTGACAGAGAACTCTCCTGTATATTTAGGCATTAACAGTTAAATACTGGTTTGTGCATTAAATTTAGTTTGTTGAATTGAAGAGTGACCTCATATTAAGAAAAAAAAAAAAAAAAAAAAAAAAACCCTTCCAACTGCTTCTGCAAACTCTTGCTATGAGGCCAAAGACAACTAACAGAACAAAGCATGATTTTTAAATTTCAGTAGCACTCACCGCTCTCTAAGCCAAAGTAAGCTTTTATACTGAAGCACATTTTGGATTTAACCTTAAAATTAAACAGAAGAATTTGACATGGCATTTATCAACAATCAACAATATCATGTGTTAATTGAATTTTCTTCTTATTTTTTAATCATTTTTTTCAACTCTGAAAATACCAGTTTACCTATAATAAGAAGGCTCCTTTCTCAAATTGTCATCAAGTTCCCTCCAACACCCTTGGGAAAGAACACAACTGAATACTTCTAGTAGTCTCTGGAGTCACAAGGAAAAACCTTAAGGAAAATAGAACAATATGAAGAATTGAAGATTGATTAATCTTGGCTTCAGGTCCACTTTGTTCCTGTAGTGGGTATATTTAGTGTGAAAAAAATTTAAATGTAAACAGGGTTATAGTTTAAAGCTGTGTCCCTAGTTGTGCAATGATTGCCTGACCAAAACTCAGCTGTTCTTCAGTCCCTCAGGACTTGGGACTCAGGATTATATTCTTTATTGTTATATGGTGTACAGAGGCAGAATAAGAATTTCTTAGGTTTCAAGAATGGCACACACCATTTGCCATGGTACAAAGTGCTCCATAGAAAACCAAGTTCTTAATGAACTTCTCATATAAATGAACAGGTGTAGATGCTAATAAATAACAGTATTAGTCTTTGGGATGAAGAGAGGCAGCAGAAAGTGAAAGCAATAAAACATTTTTTTCTAGAAAAGTTTTACTCAGTGTGTGTGTGTGTGTGTGTGCATATGTGTATTTCTATGCATGTGTGTTACCAAGTATCAAACTTACCCATCACTTATATCTTTTTATGTAAGAGTTTATATGAATTTGTATTGCTATGCTGAGAAAATCATTCTTATTAATTTCCCTTATATGCTTGACATTTTGTTCCTTCTATTGATTTCTGCTTTATTGCATGGAAGCATGATATCTCAAGGAATATCATAATGTCAGACAAGATTTCTGATTAGAGAGCTAATTGTATCTGTCTGTCTCTTTTCTTCAGTGCTTGAGATACAGGTGTGCTGAGTAGCTTCTGGGGATTTGAATTCAGAGCCTTGTGCTTTCACCCACTTAGCATATCCTCAACTCCTAGAGAAAACTTTGGAGAAAAACTACACTAGCATGATCCCTCGAACTTAGAAGAGAGTCCTCTGCTATTCAGTTGCATGATTTTGAGGTATATCATATTGAATTTCTCAAGAATTTAATACCGGGTTGACCCCATTTACCCACAGCAGCTGAGTCATCTAAGTTTTGTAGAATTTTCTTGCTTTCCTTTCTTACTGTGTTGATTCATTTCATTTCTGTTTGACTCCAAAATTAACCAAATGAAATTCCTGAATCATTCCGTCCACAGATTCTAGAGAATCTAAATTAAGATAATGATGAATCTCATGCCCTTCATAACTATATGTCTAGAAAATATATCTCACAGTTGACACATATGATAATTGAAAACTCTCTATTATACAACTAATCTTTATCAGTGAGTATCTGCTTTGGCAATTGTTATCAATAATATAAGGTGACAACCATGGCTTCATCCCTCTAAATCTCTCAATGTGTTTAAACATAATCATAGTTATTAATAGTAAGTTCACTCCCACAAAATGCGAACTATGTTTCACAAATGATTTGCAAATCCTATGCTACTTGAAGGTGTAATATAATAGAACTGGTTAACAAAAATGTGGGATGTAATCATCATCTGTGAAATGTTTTCAATTAGACAACTTGTTTAGTTGTCTTCTGTGTCTTGGTAAGTTGTTAAAGTAAACTGGCATGTGTTGATAATAGTAACTAAGTAAAACATTAGAGATCTCACAGACAATGACAGCATAATGATGTCTTTAAGGCATAGAAAACTAAGGAACATAATCTTTAGGGAGAAATGATCAGCTTCTATTTTGTGTATCATCTCATCACAAGGTTTTGTTCTGACATTTTTTTTATTTGTTTGTTGGAAAATGGCCTTGAGTAACACAGGCTGGCCTCCCACTCTCTTTCTAGCATAGGTGACCTTGAACCTGATCAGCATCCTCCTGTATTCACTCAAATATTGGCCCTATAGCTAGCTGTGCAAGACTATTCAAATCTCTGTGTTATCATATTTTTAACATGTATAGGAAGGCATGTAAAATATCTGTTCCACATGACTGTAAACCTCTGTCCCATCCAATGCTAGTATTAATTGTCAATGCATTTCAATTTTCAACAACCTAAATGCTATACTTCTTCATGTGTTCTCACCAGAATGCATGAAATTAGTTTCAAGCCAGGCATTGGTGGTGCATACCTTTAATCCCAGCACTCAGGAGGCACAGGAGGATCTCTGTGTTTGAGGCCAGCTTGGTGTACAGAGCTAGTTCCAGGACAGGCTCCAAAGCAATACAGAAAAACCCTGTCTCAAAAAAAAAAAAAAAAAAAAAAAAAAAGAAACAAACAAGTAAACAACAAAAATGCAAGAAATTAGTTTCAAATCCCCATGTCTTTTAAGTAAACAGTAAAATACTCAGTGTTACATCACAAATTTATTCCTTTCACACACACTCAAGGCAGTTTATCACTAAAATATGAATATTATGAGAAAATGAATGTACTTTTTGTCATCACAAACTTCTCATATATAGCTGAATAAAAGCAATCAAAACCATGAGCTAAGTGGACTTTCTACCATAAGTCTGTAAGGAATTTAGTTATGAGCTAGACACTAGCCCCACATCATCAACTTGACCTAATTACTGTGAGCAAGAAGACAGTCTGACATTCAGGAAACTGGAACATTTATGTTTATGCCCAAAGTGGATCAGATCATATGACTATGTAAACATCTTTCTTGACCCATTTTATGATTTAGTTTTACTTTTTTTCTTGCCATATCAGTGACCTGGACTTTGTGAAAACATTTCAGTTAATAGGCCAGTTTTATAAGAATTGGTATTATAAATACTATTAGTAAATGCTAATTTGTTAGTCACCATTCCATTGTGACAAATAACTAAGGAAAACAATAAAGGGAGAGATTTATTTTGCCACCTGGTTTCAGACTATGGTCTACTGGCTATAATAATTTGAATATGTGATGGAACTGAATATCATGGTGGGCTGCATTAAAAAAAAAAAACTGAGACAAGATCCTTTGAAAGGACACAACTCTAATGACTTAAGGTCTTTCTATTAGGTGTCCACTTTCCAAAGGTACTACCACATCCCGGCTGTATCACAGACAAACAAAACATCCTTTAGAATAGGGCTTTTGTGACACATGTAAGATCTAAGCCATACTTGTGTTATATTAATATGTGATGGGGTTCAACACATTAAGTCATCTAAATATTGTATTCTATCAATATCTTTTAATGTTCAAAATAAGAAATGGCCAAAACACAGCCATTTGTTGGTTAATGTAATAAATTCTTTATGTCAAATTATTATATCACCACTGCCTTTACAGTCTGTAAGGTAATGGGAATTGTGATAGAATATTAGAGATGAAATGAGCATTCACTGATCTACAAGAGTCAATCTTTGTCAGGAGGCTAGAGAAAAAAAATCTTCACATGAAGAATCTCAAAATACAGGATTCAGCCAGGCTTGTTGGCTTAGGTTATATCCCAGTTATTTGGGATCTGAGGCAAAAAGATGGCAAGTTCATGATCACTTTGTGTTATTAGGTGATTTCAAGTTCAGCCTGGGCAAATTTGTGAGACCATAACAAATAAGAAGGGAAAAACAAAGGCTGTGGTATGCAATTCAATGACAGAAACACCCTGGGTTTAATCCTCAGCGCATAAAACAAAACAAATCAAAACAAAACAAAATTGAAGTTAACACAAGTATTACCCAGAGGACTTATTGCCAATATAAATTTTAAAACTCTATTGTCAGTAGTCCCTGGTTTTAAGACTGATGCTTGCCACCTGACACTTCATGATTGCTTGCCAAATCAAAGACCAAATAAGAAGTAGGACATTGAAGAATTAGGTTAGGGCACAAAGCTATTTTTTTCTTGCAGTTTGGCAGTAGCTAAGGATGAAACAAAAATTGGGATATTGATTGAATGGGTTAGTGGAATATATGTATGTATGTATGTATGTTAAAAGTTAATAGAATTTGTTGACATAAACAAATACGAATATCTAGGAATAGAATGTGTCCACATGTATGGTAGAGGTTGACTACAGCAAAGGATGCAATGCTCATATATTGGTAAAGATGAGTCAGGTATTTATTAGTGTGGCTTATACACTGTTGTCTGGATAAGCCAACAACTTATATCTCTTGATGGATAGGTAAGCTAATAGTTCTTCAGCCCTTGAGGCTAAATATCTCAGGTGGCCTCCAGTTAAAATCCTGAAGAAGTAGATTCTGAAGCCAGTGAAGGACACCCTCCACAACAGGGTAAATGGACTTGCCAGCCATAATAAGGGTGAGCAAGGAAAAAAAAGGAGATTTCCTTGTGTGTAGGATCCCACCAAAAGGTATGGGCAAGATTTAGGCTAGTTCTTCCCACCTCTAATGATCCAAACAAACAAACAAACAAAAAGCCCTTACAGACTTGTCCACTTGCTTGGGTTTAAATGAGTACAAACATGGTCAACTTGACAACCAAGATTAGCCATCACCATCACTAGTGACCAGGAGAGGACAGGTAAAGTCATCAGGAAGAAGAAACTTGGAAAGGGAAACAGTCATTTTGATAATTAGGACATTTCTTTTGTTTTTTACTTTTTCCTAATATACAATTCACGTTTATTTCATATTAAATTTTTGTATTTATTTTACATCTCCACCACATTTCCCTCCCTCAGCCCCTCCCACTCCCTCCCCCACCTTCCTTCTGCCATGGGTATCAACAAAGTATGGCATGTAAAGTAACAGTAAGACTAAACACCTTGCCTATATTAAGGGGGTAAAAGCATTTAGCTTTCAGTAGTTCAGTGTTGAACTTTAATGACTTGAAGGAAATGTGTGTTTTCTTTTTAAATGTAAAGTGAACATCTCTTAAATTGAGATAAAGGTCCCATTCATGTTCAAATACTTCTTGGTACATTAGTTAACAAGTTATTAAGTAGAGTAAAGCTCTGCTAATTTCCTTGGGGAAAGTCTGTAATTCACTTTTTGGGTGCACCATTCTGGATGCTTTAAGATGGGTATTTTATGTAGCTATTGAGGTAGAACAGTGTCAGAAGGGCCAGTAAAGGTAATAACTCAGAAGTCTTTCACTTGGGGCTAGAAAGATGGTTCAGTGGTTCACAGAACTTGCTGTTCTTGCAGAAGACCCATATTTGGTTTCCAGCATCTACAGCACAGGGCTCACAATTAGAGGTAGCCTCCTTTATGTCCATGGATCAGAAACTTTTCTGGTTTCCATAGTCACCTCAATCCATGCAGTACACATGCAGACACAGGAACACACACTCATACACTGAAATAAATACAAAAAAATAGCTTTTTTAAAGGGTGGATTAGAGAATTACTCTCCATCATTGCAGTTAAGTGCTTTGCCTCTGGGCGAAATGTACTGCCACTGAAGTTTCTGTCAGCATCCTCGTGGCTGACAGACTGGAATGACCTGTAACTACTACAGAACCAAACAATGATTCCAGAAACACAATTCTCAAGTCTTGTCCTGCCAGGGAGAAATACAACCATAATAACATAGTCTTTCCTTACATGTGGAATTTCTAGCAATCCTAGGAGGACCATTTAATCATCATTTTCAGGGCAGTATACGAAATACAGTTTTCAAGCTTCTAAATCCTAAGGATACTAAGGACACAGCAAGTGTGACTTCGTGACAATGGATTTTAAGTCACCAAACCTCCTGAACAAGAGCTGTGATTGTCAAGTGTATGTGTGGACAATTTCAGTAATAGAAACCCTATTAGGAGGAGATGGTGGTGTAGAAAACTGGCTGCCTCCTACCTATACTTTTAAGACACAAATATATATGTCTCTTACTTTTTTTCTTGTTCTTTTCATATGTGTGTATAGCAAATAAGTGTATGTGTGTGTGTGGAGGGTGGTGGGGGTGGGTATGTGTACATGCATGTAAAGATCTGATAATATTGGAATCCTCAATTTCTCCTCCACTTCCTTCTCTTGTGGGGATTGTCTCATAATTGAGCTTAGACTTAGCCTGCTGCTCCCAGGTATCCCCTGTCCTTTTGCAAGGCCTCAATACAGTGGACCTGCCAGCCCACCCAGCATTTACATGGCTTCTGGGGATCTGGACTCAAATCCTCTCATTGGCAAGTACAGGAACCACCAAACTAACTCTCCAGCTTAATTTCTTTCTCTTTTCATTCCTACAGCCTGGTCTAGAGGGTTTCTCATGGATAATATAAACTATAATTCATGCACAAATGTGTCTGCATACTAATCTGAATTTTATTTTTCTTTCTTTGTCTAAAGCTTTATGTTTGTTAGACACATTTTTATTTTTAACAATGCACATTCTTGATAGAGTCTTAGCTTAAATATGACAACTCATTGAGTTATTTCCGAATTAACTAGGCGGAGGGGGGGGTCACTTGGTATGTGTATTAGGTCTTATGGTTAACAAGTCAATCTTGACATCAGCCCACATTTGCTGGGAACTGATTTTACTGTTGTAGCCTTTCTTAAGGAATTTATATGTACCATTTCATACCAGCTTTTTAGGTAACGAGAGAGCAGATCTGTAGGGCTAGGAAATGATGAAGAAACAACAGCAAGAAAATAAGTGCAGGGAGCTGAAGCAACTTCCTCAACGGTGTAGTTCATAAGTGGTACATTAGTCAACTTAATAGCAAGTTTTTACTATTTTAAGGAAGATAAAAATGTGTCAAATAATTTCACCGTTTTTCTTCACTAAGAACTGCATGAGTTGAACTGAGAAAGACCATACATAGAATTAATACCCACACCCCTGCCAGAATAAGTTGCAGCTGTTCTCACACAAATATCATTTTCTATTTAAATATATTTTGTAATAAGCTTTTGGTAAAGTGTGTAAACTATGGAAATGTGTATAGTTGCCAAAATACAAATAATTAACTGGACAAAATTCTGGGTGTGCTTAGAAGTGGTTGGAAACTTTCAAGACGCTTCTAGGAGGATAATGACATCATGTTTCATACCAAGACCAATATAGATTTTTCTAAATTTAGAAAAATAAATGTTTCTGTGTACATTAGGCTGTGCTAAAGTCATGGCATCATGCTACCCAGAGAACACCCAGAGCAAATCATACCACTCTCCCCCCCTTGAGAAATCAAGCTAAGTTCTTCAAAACTTTCTCGCATTTGGCCTTTGGATGCAAGCCAGGTTCTTTATGGCAATATCAAGTAGCTACTGGTTGGTTGATTTAATAGTTCCTGACAATTTTGGCAATCAAGTCATGGCCCCTGAGACAAATTAACCAAGTGGTGCTCATCACTAATAATTCTCTCAGGTTGTGATGTTGAGACAGTTGTGTCTGTGATGACTTTATTGTGTTTCATTTTTAAAATAACAGCTCTCAATAGCATCCATATTTGCTCATCAAGTAATGCTGACAAATTGGCAGGTCATTGTTTCTGATGATGTGGGAGTTTCTTTTTTTTTTTTTTTTTTTTTTTAAGCTAGAATTTTATATTAAAAGCTAAAAGGTTTTATTGTTTAAAAAAAAGCTGCCCCCATGCTCCCAATTTGCTGAGGAGATCTTGTCCCTTCCCCCTTTTAGGGGACCATATATGTCTCTCTTAGGATCCTTCTTGTTTCCTAGCTTCTCTGGCAATGTGGATTGTAGGCTGGTGACCATTTGCTCTATGTCTAAAATCAATATATATAAGTGAGTACATACCCTGCTTATCTTTTTGTGACCTGGTTACCTCACTCAGGATGGTTTCTTCTAGTTCCATCCATTTGCCTGTGAATTTCGAGATTCCATTGTTTGTTTGTTTTCTGCTGAGTAGTACTCCATTCTGTAAATGTACCACATTTTCTTCATCCTTTCTTCAGTTGAGGGTCAGTTAGGTTGCTTCCAGGTCCTGGCTATTATAAATAATACTGCTATGAACATAGCTCAACAGATGGCCTATTATATGCCAGTGCAGCCTTTGGGTATATGCCTAAGAGTAGACTTGCTGGATCTTGTGGTAGACTGATTCCCATTTTCCTGAGTAATTGCCATATCGATTTCCAAAGTGGCTGTGCAAGTTTGAACTTCCACCAGCAATGGAGGAATGTACCCCTTTCTCTAAATCTTCTCTAGCATAAACTGTCCTTGGTGTTTTTTATTTTAGCCATTCTGACATATATAAGATGGTATCTCATAATTGTTTTTATTTACATTTCCCTGATGGCTAAGGATGTTGAGCAATTTCTTAAGTGCCTTTCAACCATTAGGGATTCCTCTGTTGAGAATACCCTGTCTAGAACTGTACCCCATTTTTTAATTGGATTATCTGGTGGTTTAGTGTCTAGTTTCTTGAGTTATTTGTATATTTTGGAAATCAGCCCTCTGTCAGATTTGGGGTTGGTGAAGATCTTTTCCCATTTTGTGGGCTGCTGTTTTGTCTTGTTGACTGTGTCCTTTGCCTTACAGAAGCTTCTCAGTTTCAGGAGGTCCCATTTATTAATTTTCAATCTCAGTGTCTGTGCTATTCGTGTTCAGGAAGTGGTCTCCTGTGCCAGTTCGTTTAAGGGTACCTCCTAGTTTCTCTTCTAAGAGGTTCAATGTGGCTGAATTTATGTTGAGGTCTTTCAAAAAAAAAAAAAAAAACTACTTGAACATGGAATACCGGCAGTGCCAATAAAAGTTAGTTAAGAATGAAAATGATAGCTACTTTTTTAGAAGTTGGCAGAAGAGAGAAAAGTTAAAGTTATGGAATGATCGATCAATGCTGACCTTTGAAGATGAAGAAGAATATGGGGTTGGAGCATTAAGAGAACGTTTAAGGAAACATTCCCAAATGCCTGTGTGTTTGAAGATTAAAAATGAGTGGACCTGAAACTGATAGAGGAAAGTTTGAATTTCCACTTAAGTTTTAGTAAAATGTAACTGGTGTTTAGTTTTTCTATTTTCACAGATGGCAGATTACACCACAGTTATCAAACTTTAGAATGAGTCACTTCCTTGGAGAGTTTTAGCCTTCAGAGGAAGAACCTCTTCCTTTCAAGGCATGTCCAAGGAGCTTTTGACCTGTGCAAAGGACAAGGAGAAATAGCATTAATATCTGCACTATTTTATATATTACCCCGGGGAAGTTAACATCTGTTTTTCTCTTTTATCCCCACACTGAGTCTGAGCTAGGAAAGACAAATATTACACTCTTCTCTTTATAGATGAGGTTTTGGAATCCCACCAAATCAAGTGAGATGGTGAAAGACACACAGCCAAGATTAGAACTCAGATCACATAAAGATTTATTTAGAACTCACTGAACCCACACTGTTGCCCTGACTTAGAGAATCTAGTAACAGATTTGTTACGCAAGTGTAAGCTGGATTTTCCTCCTTCAGATAACTTTTCCTTATTCACTTTATTTTTCGGAATTGGGATCTTTGAGAGGGCTAACACCTTCGTGTATGTACAATGGATTTTTCCTATTAGGTAAGTGCTGTCCTTTGCTTCACCCATCAAGCAGCTGGGCTAAGTCACTCCTGAAGAATGCTGTAGGCCAGAGACTCGTGCAAAAGGAACCTTAGTGAAAAATCAATTTATTAAAACAAATCCAAACTTGTTTTTCATCACTTTACTTTTAAGAGTCCCTTGGTTAAACATTAAGGTGTTCTTACCACAGAAATAAATAATAATTTTATGTGTTTGGATATATATTGTAAAAGTAAAAGATATTATGCTTTCTGAAAGTGGGACTGTTTACAAAGCGAATGTGTACTTTCAAAAAGCTTAGAAACCAAACTCATAAAACACAAACAACAGGGTTTGGACATGTGAAAGTATTAGACTTCAGTAGACCAAGTTTTTTTTGACTGTTATTACATAACAACACAGTACTTGTTTTCACTTAATGACTAATTTGGTTGATTTGTTTGGGAATTTCTGTAAAATAATTCGTGGAGATGGATTTATCACGTTTTAGTTTTAAAGGAGAGAAAGTTAGAGAAAGAAAGATAAATGCTCATCCAATGAAGATTGAGGTCTAGCTCTGTTTGTCCCTGGCCTGGAGCTTGGCTTGTTTTCTTCCATATGAGAGGAGATTCATGTGACTTTCCTCCGTGCAACAGAATCTGTCAGCTTTCATAGCAGTAGCGTCTGAAAGATCATTTTCTTTCTGCCCTCTGCTCCCTTTAAGTAGGATTGCCATGAAATGACAGTGGGCCTTGTGTTTCACTCGGGGAAGATAAACATCAATATCTGGATTGAAGAACTGGGCTTTCTTAGATGTTTCCCTCAACTTTCAATACAGGGATAACTGAAACCGTCCATGGGTAGAATTATTCTGATGCTCCCAATGAGATCTGAGAAAACAACACCAGCCCCTTTCTTTGTCCGAAGCTCAGCCAGAGCGTGTAACGATTTCTAAAAATATAATGTGACTCCAGCAGAGGACCGCCTACTAGACTGTGTTCTAGAGTTAGCTGTTTAGAAAGATGGGTCAGCATAATGAAGACGGGCTCTGTGAGGGGTCTGGAGGCAAACGGCGGCTTAGATGTTGTTCAGCTTGTGTTGATTTATGCGTTTAGTCTGCCTCGTTTGCCAATGCCTTTTTATTCTTTGGGGCATAAGTATATAAGTGAATTGAGGAAACATAGTTATCTATCTTGCTGACTTTTAATAGAGAAAAAGTAAATGGTGACTTAAAGAGTCTATACATGAAAGTGCACTTGGAGACATGCCAGGTCACCCTTGGGATCACACGGCACCTTGAAAACCAAAATTAGCCTGCTCAACATGTATAGCACACATTTCTATTAAAAACAGCACTAGACATAGAGATGACTGACTGAGAGATTAAAAGTACTTCCTTATCCTCCAGAGTATGCAAGCTCAGTTCCCGAACCCATCTCAGTCAGTACACAAACAGCTGTAACTTTGACATCTTCAGGCCTCTGTGGCTGTACACATACATTTATCATACACACACACGCACGCACGCACGCGCGCACACAAGCTAGCTAGATACATAAATGTAAATCTTAAAAACAAAATACCATGCCAGGCATATGCATATAAAGGTGCCATATGCCTTTATAGACCAGCTCTTGTGAACCAGAGCCCTGTTTGAAAAAAAAAAAAAAAGTGGTGCTGGAGAGAAAGACACCAAGAGACATTTATTTCAAGCAGAGGGGTTTTTATTAGAGGAAAAGGATCCTTAAAGGGGGGAAAGGGGAGAGGTGGGACAGGCCTCTGGGGCAGGAGCAGCAGGAGAGAGGAGAGAGGAGAGAGGGAGAGAGACAGGCAGACAGACAGACAGAGGTAGAGAAAGACAGAAGGATGGGAGGTGGGCAGGGCCCTTTTAAAAGAAAACACAGTGAATAGGTACAGGTGACCCTCCTAGTAGCTGTAGCTGAGGGTGTTCCTTGTTTGAATTCCAAAGGCATGCCAGTCCAGATGCCTGAATAATAACAAACCCTGTATCAGAAAATCAAAACAAGAAAGAAAGAGAGGGGGGAGAGAGGGGGGAAGGGAGAGGGAGAGGGAAGGAAGGAGGGAGAGGGGAGGAAGGAGGGGGAGGGGAGGAAGGAGGGAGGAAGAGACAAAGTAAGCCAGGACGATAGCTCAGGAGATGAAGGGCTAGTCACACAAGAGGATCAGATCTCAGGTTTCCGGTGTATGTTAATGTAGCTCATGTAAAGGTTGCCCTCTTGAGGTGGTCACAGCTCTCAGGAGACCGAGAGGAGGAGTAGGCAAGCTCGGTGGCCAGACTAGCAGGATCTACCATGCTTTGGGTTCAGCAAGACACCTTGCCTCAATGAAGTGGAGTGATTACATCAGCCTTGGGTTTCCACAGACTATGCGCGCGCACACACACACACACACACACACACACACACACACACACACACACACAGAAACAGATACATAGACACCTCTTTACACGTGTGTGCCCACACACATGAAACAAGCAAACAAACAAACCAAAATCTTACATGAAGGCCGGTGATGATGAATCCGCTAGACCCAAGATAAATGATAAATGGGTATTTTATTGGGGAACAACTTACACAGATAAGAATAAAGAACTTCCACGGCCTTTCTCTGCCCTAATGATCATATCCTCCACCAACAGTGACTGAGCATGAGAGAGCTAGCTGCCCTTCAAGCTTCCTTCTTTCTGCCAGGGTATTTGAAACCACGCCCAAAGGGGTGTGGCCACTAGCACAAATACCCTGGCAAGGACAGATACTGCTATACTCATATTCAACTCTCTGCCCTGGGCTGGAAGGAGCCTTTCAAGTGCCTTGTGGTGTCACCTTTATAGAGAGCAAATATAGGTATGGAAGAGAGAGAGAAACAAAATGATTCCTGTCCTGTGGAGGGAGGCAGATTGGAAAGATGTGGACGCGGTGAAGAGTGGGATGAGTGGATGACCTGCTTGCCACCTCGGGTCATTGTGGTATCTGGGCCCGGGGTGCCCCCAAGGGCCATGTCCATGCCCACGGAACCTGCCACAGCCACGGTCTATGGTGATGTCCACTGCTCCTCTTATCCCTGGAGGCTGAGAGGGTAGGACCACACAGAGTTTGCCCCTCTCCTCACTGGCTGCAACACCAGGGAAAACGGGCCCTGCCCCTCACCAGGCACGGCATTCAGGGTATCGCTCCTTGCCTGGGCAGTACAACAGGGCCATCCATGTTGTTGGGGAGCGTGAGGGTGAGCTGGCCCTGAGGGCATGAAGACAGGAGAGCTGGTGCCGCCCTCCTCATATGCCATGTGGTGGCCCGAGAGGAGGACAGAGGCCTTCCCTCCCTCGACCCTTGCCAAATGCAGCATTCAGGAGAACTGACCAAGTTCCCCACTAACTGCAGCTTTAGGGGGAGCAGACCCTGCCCCCCAACTGTGTGCCTTAGTGTAGTTGGCTGAAGCTAGACACCTTGAAGCAGATCACTGACTCACTGCAGTGGACACCTGTGAGTAAGATGTTTGGACTAAAGGACATAATGTGTGATTCTCCATGTCACCCTACAGCTTCCAAGATAAGATTTTTTCACTTACTTTTCCTGTTCTTTTAAACTTTATCTTGTTTTATTTTAGTGGGAGTGTTGTAAGGGGCAGATACAAAAAGACAGGGAGATGAATAAGAATGAGATATATGATGTGACATACAGAAAGAATCAATAAAAAGTTAAATTTAAAAAGTAGAAAACAAACAAGCATACTAACAGGAATGTGGGAAAAATACTAGGCAAAGAATACTCAGAATCCATAATGAGTTAATATCTACGTTTCTATAGCAAAAGTACAGTTGGTTTTTTGTTTTGTATATTATTATCAATTATAGTTACATCAAAATTATATATTTATGATTTTATAATAATAAAACTATATTGTGTTATTAACATGTTTGAACTATTGGGTCCCTTGAGGCTTCCTAGTATCTCTCATGTTAATGCCAAACATCTCTATCGATTAAGGGCAGACTCTCCGGGAAATGTTTACCTGTAGTTTTCCAGCATTTATTTCTTATCTTGTATTATGCAGCGAGATGGCAGATTTAGGGCGCTAAGGGTAGCGTAGACCATGGGTAACCATCTCATTGAGATGGCAGACATCACAGTCTGAAATGCCAGGTTCTATCAGATGTTTTACACACTCCAGGACTAAGTCTTCACAATGGTTCTGCTTACAAAAGAGAGACTTGATACAGGAAGAAGCAGCTATCTATTAAGTGACAGAGTTGCTGTCCCCTCCCTGGAAACCCAGATCGAGAAAGGAAGCTCACATTCTACATAAGCCACAGATCCTTTGCTAAAGTGGGGAGTGATTCCAGTATATTCTATGGAATGTACTGCCTCAACTCCTACCATCCTATTCGCGATGCCTTTCACACCCCATCTTCCCATCTGAACCTTTTAATAGAAAATCCTGTCTATTCAAAATTCCCTGATACTCTATATCACAGAGAGGTCTGTGCAAGCCATGTACCACTTCCCTAGAGACAGAAAACAAGAGAGAAACTTTGCCCTAAGTGAGCTAGAACCTGGATGCAAGAGAAGAAGGACTGGGACAAACGACTGTGTGGAGAATGAGAGAGGTCGTACACAAGGTAGCATGTATACCATCAAAGTGAGAATGAGAATTGCTTACTGGGCTTTAATGGATGGAGCAGCAGACACACCATTTAAGATTTCATATGTATTATTTTATTAAAACACATTAAATGAGTTAGGACATGTATTTAGTAGCTATTTCTAGGGTAAAATCAATAAATTTAATTTAATTCTAAATGATGTAGTAGAATGTTGATGAATGATGGTGACATAAAACTGAGTGCATGCATTCAGACTCACCTGAAGGGGCTGGAAAAGAATAGAATGCTGTGTTTTCCATCCTTGGGCTGGAGCTGTGGAATCCAGTATTTTGGATACTTCTGTTCCAAATAGGGTGGAGTATCATGTTTCCTTCTAAATTCATCTCTGTCCTCTGAAGATTGTCCTTCACTGTCTTAAGAAATGTGATGGACTTTGTCCCCAGCCCACTTAAGTAGATATCAAATATTAGAAATGAACACATTCATCAGTACATGGTCAATTGTAATTTGTGTTTAATTTTACAATTTGTTTTGTATATTCATGTGTGTGTGTGTGTGTGTGTGTGTGTGTGTTTCTTGGGGGTCCATCACTTTGTTTATTTGTTTTTGAGGAAGGTCTCTCATGAAATAGAGATTCACCTGTTTAGGCTACACTGGCTGTCCAGTGAGCCCAAGGGATCCATTTGCCTCAGCCTTCCCAGGGCTGGTTTGACGGACATGCCCTACAATGCTTGGATTGTGTACAGACATTCTGGTTATGGAACTCAGGTCTCCAGGCAAGTTAGCAACTTTCCTAAAGGAACTGGTTCTCCACCCTATCCTAGCCAATTTCTTTTGACGTTTGCTTCCTGAATTCTCATGAAAATCTTTCTAATGTTTTTCGGGAGTAATTTTCGTCTTTTTGAAATTACTGCTGTTTTCCATGAAAATAAATAGTTAGCCTTCTTCTTCGTCTCCTCCTCCTCCTCCGCCTTCTCCTCCTCTTCCTCCTTCTTCTGCTTCTTTTTATTTATTTATTTATTTACTTACTTATTTACCCTTGAATGAAGAAATACATCCCTTCAGAAATGTACTTTCCTTAAGGCTTCTTCCATGGTGAGGAAATATTCACCGTAAAAGAAAGTAAGGGGGAAAATAATCTACGATGTGGAATGGTTTTTCCTTTAAAAAATAAAATAAAATAAAACAAAATAAACACAGTTTTCTCAACCAAAAAGCCATGCTGTAAAATGCTTGTGGCACACACACAGGCCTTTTCTTCTTGTGGAAAAAGGGCACTGCTGTTTTACCATGCCTGGAGGCCACTGGGAGCCAGCTGCCAGGAGCAGCTGCTCTGAGGCTGTCAGTGAGTGGGAGGAGTCTTAGGGCAAAGGGGTGGTTCTTTCTCCTAGGTCATGCTCTCCACAGGGAGCTGAGGCTGCACTTTTCCACTTAGTTCTTTTAACTGCCATTCCTCTGATTCCATCCAGTGTCCTTCGATCCCCAAACTGATGGTGGATTTCCCAGTGTCGTTTCTGCGTACCTTCAGGAGATTTGAAACCAATGGGATGGGGATGAATAGCTAGTGTGGGTTATTGGATTCCAAAGTACAGGTTCTTGGGCTGTGTGCCAGACCTTTATCGCCTGCTATCCCTGCATAATATTGAAATATGGCAATGAGAAAAGAGTTACAGCTGCTTTGGTGTCTGAAATTCAGCCCAGCTCTCTACCATTGCCCCTGCACGTGTCAACTGCAGGAAAGAGGAAAAGAGAATACAGGATGTCAGCTTATGGGGGACACTCCGCACATTGCTTTTATTTTGCTATTATGAGAGTAATTGAAAAGAATGCATGATACAAATTATTATGTTTTGATTAATTTACAATATTAACTTACACATCAAACAGCCTAGTTAAATAACTTCACTTTACTGTGGTAACATAGCAAGGACTTTTCTAATATTTGGAGGAATAAAGAATATTTTGGTAATATTAAATTTACAGGCAAACTATCAAAGATGAAATCGACTAACATTGCACTAAGAAATTAGTTTTTAAATATCCAAGAAATATTTATCTATATTTTTCCAATAGATTTTCAACTCTTGAAGTTTATTGTCAAGTCTCATAAATTAGAATCTATTTCAGGTTACTAGATTTCTTTGGTATTTGAAAGTGTGTTTGTAGGCTATTAGTTTCGATATCGCCATGTGGGAATTTGCTAGGATCTGAGGTCCAAATCAAATTGGAGTTGTCAAAATCTGTATTTTAACAAGTTCCATAATAGTTTCTACACAGATTTTAGTTGGCCAAATGCACAAGAGTGTATCTGTAGATGGACGGTTAGTCAACATTACTTGACTATATGAAGTGTTGAGCAACCATGCCTATTAGTATTGTCACTATTCAGGCATCTGTACTGGCCTGCCTACGGGGTTCTGACAGGATACACCCTCAGCTGCTGCCACTAAGAGCACTGCCTGTGCACATTCACTAGTTTCCTTTGTAAAGGGCCCTGTCCACCACCACTCACTTCCCTCTCCTTCTCTCTCTTCCTCCTCTCTCTCCTCTCTCTTTCCTCTCTCCTCTCTCTCCTCCATGCTTCCCCCCTTCCTCCCTCTCCCTCCATCTCCGCCTCTTTCTCTTTGCTTCTCTATCTCACTCTTTGTGTCTTCTCTCCCCTCCCTCTCTGCCTCTCTCTTCTCTTCTTCTTCCCCAGAAAACAATCTCCCCTCTTTCCTACCCCCTTTTCCCATTCACTCAAGCTTCCACTCAGGCTATATTGCATGACATCTTTCTCCGGTGAGCTACTTTTTAAAATTAAGCCACTATGGGATGAGTTGGCTATCAATACACTATCCATGTTTCTCAGGTAATACTTCCCATATCAAAAAGATGAAATGTGTATACTTTAGCACTGTTTTCTGATTCTGTTTTGGCTTCTTTTTATTTCTAAGTAGAAAATTCATGATGATTTTCAGAAAGGTACCCGCAAACATTTTAAAAGAAAAATACCAAAAATAATAAAAAAATAAAATAAAATGGTTATTTGGGGGAAAATTCATTGACTGCTTACTTTTACAAATAAAGTGTTTTGTTTTGTTTTGTTTTGTTTTTGCAAACACAACCACATTCATTTGCATATATTCTTTCTAGTCAGATTCCTGTGATGTAGAAAATCTGAGTTCTTCCAGCAGAGGTAGCATGCCCAAGAGTATAAAGATGTTCTATCTCTTCACATAAATAAGTGACGTTGCTGAACCCTAATCTCAAAGAGACATTGGTTTTTCTCCTGTAACACATAATTGTGAAGCCTCATGTGTCTCTTGGGAGCTGAACCTGAGGTTAGGAATTGGTTGTCTGTTAAGTGAGTCAGGCATTTTTAGGTACCACTCTGATATTAATGTATAGTCAGGTGGTTTTCTTTTTTTTTTATTTTGAATCAAAAATTATCTGCTTCAAGCTGGAATGCCAAGTGGTGTTTCTGTCTGCCATTTTAATCCTGAAAATAGTGTCCCTTGACTTCCATCTAAAAGTGTCTGTTGACTTCAATTCTGAAATGGTAAACACTTAAAGAGAGTATGTATTCTCAGGAATGCTCACACACACACACACACACACACACACACACACACACACACACACACACACACACACACACACCTGTAATGGTCTTTTCTGAAGAAATTTGTATAGGCTACCCTAGTAAGATCCAAAGGGGGCCCGGGGCATATGAATTTCCCAGGGAAGGGGTTTGCAAATCATGAACAAATATAATTGTATTTTAAAATGAGTAACTGACTACAAACAGGTGTATTAAAGGAGATTTAATCATAGGGTCAATTCATGGGATGCATGTGCCTGTCCCCACTGTGTTTCATACTATAAATAAACGCTTATTAATTAACACTAATGGATGACTGAAAGAGCAAGAACAGGGATCAGACATGGACTTATGGGCTAGTTGCTATTTGGAAAACCACTTGTAGATTCAGGGTAAAACATTTCAAATGTGGTCTCACACCAGAAACACTCTGGATGTTCAGACAGAAATAAACTCTCTGCTGAATCACTGATTTATTTTTTCACTATTAATAAAATAAGCTAAGAAAGAGTTTGGCCACAGCTTGTAGCTACATTACCTAAGAGGGGGTCTCCTGAAAGAATTCAGCGAGTTAATTTTTCTTTTTAACAATAAAAGGAGGTAATATCCATAATCTGGGATTCTAATCTGCTGAACTCATTTTGAACTTTAAATTAAAATAACCACAAAATGAAAATCCTCACCAAGTTTCCCTACCTTAGCAGCCTTCTCATACTTGGAGCTAGATGATCTTTTCACACATATGACCAAATTCCACAGTAATTGAATTAGTAGGGGAGTATTAGTTTTACAATGATATTTTTTCATACTCACACATGCAATTTTGACAAGCACTGATAATATAGCTTACAAAAGGTATTTGCTAAGCAAAAAAATTTTCAGGAGTGGTAATTTGGATAGGACTGAAACAGAATTAAATCACAGCGGGCCTGGGAAAAATGAGCCAAACAATATGAGATTTACTGGAATTTGGCTGGGGAGTTGCTTAGAAGCGTGTCTGATGCATTTCCAGTTATTAAAAAAAAAAAAAGGATTTTTACATTGCTCTTTCATGGAGACTTAACTTCAAAGAGATTATTAGTAACTGCTACTAGGAAAGTGTGGGCAAGACCTTTGTTCACACCCTGGGATTTAAGAGAAGGAACCCCCTCACCACTTTGTAACAATCAATTAGACTGCCGGATTGGGACCTTGGCCTCTGCTTGAATATTTTAAATGTGAAGTGTTTTCTGAGCTGCAGTGACCTCTCCATGATGCACAGTGAAGGAGCTTCCAGGGACGAAGTCAAAGCTGCTGGAGCCATGACTGTTCTTCTATTTACCTGCCCTTCTATTTTCAAGATGAGGGCCTGGCATAGGAGCTTTTAAGTTGTCTTCTAATGTAAAACACCTCAAGATTTTGTTTATTTTTTTTAAAGATTTTTAAGGTCATTGGAGTTTAAGTAGCCACGGGGGATTAAAAACACTCCCTGTATTGGAGCTGTGATTTCATTCCTGAGTGAAATGCTTGAAACATTCTGATTGTTAAAGCCATTTGTGGTTACTGTACCTCTGTGTAAAGGCTGAACATGGGACAAGAACTCCATTACTCTAGAAGTGTCACAATCCAGTGTCACTGGAACACATGCAAATTTCATTCTATAAGAGCAGGCAGACTTGGTTGGCTCTTTTCCTATAATTTTCCCTTAAATCATTAGAGAAAAGTTTAAAGGGGAGATGGAACAGGTGTGTAGCACTCACTGCTATCCCAGAAGTGAAGTTGAGGCAGACAGGAAGTTACTGTATTTAAGGCCAGCCTGACATCTGTGGTAATGCCTTGTTTCAAAATCAGAAGGTGAAGGATAAGGGTAGGGAAGGGATAATGGGAAGGATGGAGGGATAGAAGTTTGGAGTGGGGAGGGAGGAGGTTGAATAGAAAAGAAGAAGGAGGAGAAAATGGGGGGGGGTAAAATGGGTAGCTTCTAGGGTAGGGTGCAGAATAGCTGTGTGGTTTGTGACCACACATTTACACTTAGCCCTGGGATAATTTCCTTTACCAGAAGAGCTATTTGAGTCTCTTCCTAGAATCTATCACAATCTATCAAGTTGGGATCATGGCAAAGAAAAGCACTCTTCTGGTCAGCTAGCTGCCTCCTTTCCATCAGAATGTAACTGAAGACACATGTGAGCAAATGCAGGCATTCTTAGTTGGTATCAGTTGCAACTACTTGAATGCATAGTTCGGGCTAAAAGAGCCTTATCCTTCTTATTAAAGTTCAAGTCATACACACATTGCCCAGACCAAATTCCCTTTAGTCATTGGGAAAAAAATCCTTTGAATAAAATCCCTTAACACCTTTTCATGACATAAGATGCTTTTTTGGAAGCTTCTTAATGGTATATATCCATTTCATTTCATGACTCCTGAATGCTAGGCCTTAACTATATGGTTAACAAAGGTTCAAAGGGGAATTTACACATCTATTATTGGTATGTGTATTTATTTTTTACTTCTTGGAGTATTTGGAGGTTGCAAATCCACTCTCTACTACTACTCCAGCCTGTAGGCAAATAATTGCTTCCTAAAAACCTCTGAGACCTGTCTTCTGTAAAGGAAGAATTTCTAGGCATAGCAAAAATGCCATTATTTAATTTGGATTTATCCAGAAGTGTCAAGGGGTCTTTTTTTTCCTAACCACAAATCATCCCAGGGTGCCTCAGGTGACTATCCCATACCCTAAAAAAGTCAAAGAGAACCAGGATAACTCTGACTTAAGCAGGAAACTTTATGACCAAAGATAGAAGTGTAAACCATTTCCTTGAGCACCTTGATTTACCTACCTAATTAAACATGTGATCTGCCACAATTTATAGGATAATACTCTCTGATCACATATACCAGGCTTCTGGAAGGAAGTGGAAGTTGCTGGAAAATGCTGGTGAGGTTATTTTGTTTATTTTCTTGTTGTTGATTGTTTATACACAGATTAATTTTTACTTATTGGATTAAAAAATCTATTTTCCCAAGCTTTTTATTGAATAGACAATGCTACTTAGAAGAACATTCATTTTTAGTATAATTTTAGTAATCTATTTATGACCCAATTTTAACTACCTGTTGTTTAAAAAAAATAGTAAAAACTAAATATAGCAAGGTTGGTCTACTGAACATAACTTACAGTTTTATATAATAAGTGGCTCTTTTAGTTTGTTTGTATTTTTATTGCTATAGTAAACACCAAGACCAACAACAAGTTGTGGATGAAAGGGTTTATTTGGCACTTAAGCAGAGCAGGAACTTCCAGGCAGGATCTATAGCAAAGACCATGGAAGAAGGCCACTTACTGACTTGCTCTTCTTGACTCTTCTAGATAACTTTTCTTTATGCAACTCACAACCACCTGCCCAAGGTTGACACCACCCCTAGTGGAGTGTGCCCTTTCAAGAAAATTCCTCATAGGCAGGTCTACAGGCCAATCTTATGGAGGCATTTTCTCAACCAAGGTTCCCTCTTCCCATAAACTCTAGCTTATGTCAAGTTGACAAAAATCTAACCAGCATAATGACATTTTGTCTCATCCACATTTTCCTTTTTGATTTGAACTTATTTGTGTATTAATTTATTGAGTAGTTTATTGAGCACTTCATATTCCATGAATTGTTCAAGGTCCTAGGATTTCTAATACAGATAACAAAGGTAAATATTTTTGACTTTGTGATGAATATATGCATGCTAAAGTATGTTATGTTTGCAGAAGCAATCATGAGCAAGAAGATAGATTATATAAACACTTGTCAGTGATCCTACAATACATTAATATCTTGGGGCATAACCTTGTATTTTGTTTTTCTTGCAAACCAAATTCTTCATCAAATGCTTAAGATAGGTCCTCTAAAGGAAATTTTACTAGTTATAGACAAATGTACATATTGTACTATTTCCAACAGATGTGAAGAAAGCTAGATAAAGTAACCAAACTTATCACCTTTCTACCAAAAGATGTTTATCATTTAACAGATAATCTTAGCATGTGCCAAAGAATCTACAGCTTTGTGTTTAAATAATGAACACATCCATCTTTAATGTCAGCTCTTTAATGAACTACCTACAAATAATCAAATGCTACAGTGAGATTAATGATGACAGTAGCCAATTATGAGAAGTTTAATCAGTCATTTTCCTGGGAATCACTGCCTCCTTTTTCTATTACAGTAGAAAACTCCCTAGGTCTTATTCCCATAATATATTTTAAAATGCAGTATTATCAATTACTTAGTTACTAAATATATGGGACGGTATT
The DNA here is from genome assembly GCF_943737965.1 of Phodopus roborovskii. NCBI lineage: Eukaryota > Metazoa > Chordata > Mammalia > Rodentia > Cricetidae > Phodopus > Phodopus roborovskii. The sequence goes on along the minus strand of NW_026126470.1, from coordinate 23,853,685 downwards.
CCCCAAAATTCAATAATTTTATTCTCAGTTCAATATGACAGACTGGTAGTAGCAGTATTTGATCAAATATTTGTTTTCTTCTATGTTCTTGCTGATAGTTTAATTTCTCTCATTCTGTTTCTGTCCCTGCTGCTGTATCCTAAATAGATACAATGCATTAGTATCGTATAGTATTGCCTCATTTTGAATTTGTCTCCTCACTTGAATCAATAAAATTAGAAATATTCTTTTGTAATTAAGTTAAAGAATGTTACTTATAGTTGACCACCAGGAATCTGACTTTTATACCTGTATTAACTATGTTGTTTGATAATCTGCTTTTAAACTGTGTTTTTATTTTTTTCAGATCACACATGGCCCAAATTATTAAGCAATGGCAAATATTAGCACATTTGGTTCTCTTCATAAATTTGATACTTAGAATTTCCATGATAAAATTCTGAAAGCAGGGAAAAAGAATCTTCACTAATTTGACTACTGTACATTTTCTCCTTTTATCGAGAAAACTAATCATATCCTTATATCCTTTACCCTTACCTCTTCTTATTTTCTACTTACTAAGTAGAATTTGACTGTTGTGGGATGTTGTAAACTGCCATGCATTTTATTTTCCTTTTTTACTACCAAAAACATAGTCAAAGATGATTAATGTATAATTCAGTCCCAAAGGCTCAAGTGGGTTTTTAGAAACAGCAGAAGCAGAAACATGGTAGAAAAATAGAGTTGAACTTTTTGACAAGATAAGCAGTGAGTGAAGTTGCTAAAGAAGTTCTCTAGACTGGAGGTCTGGAAGGGAGCCCAGTATGTGCCCAGCATGAGCCCAGGTTAGACCAGAGTGAGGAAGTAGTGATGAGTAATTGCCTGGCTAAGAAGAGTTGGTCTTAGCCCTGAGAAGGAGGCAAAAGGAAAAAAGCTTTTTTTCTGAAGAAAAAAAATCCTATCTAATATGTGGTTATTTACTTGATTATTTGCCCCTTTCCCTGTATGTTCCTTCTCTGTACTAAATGTGGACTTCTCTTTCTGTCAAGATGTTGGGCGACTCTTACCACTGAGAACAGTTGTTGGGATGAAAGAATTCTCCTTCCTATCCAAATGAACTAGACGTGGACAGATTGGAAAACACATTGTAGAATACAAGGCTATTAGTCTGTACCGGAAAACTCACAAGAAAGTACAAGCCAGTACGGCAGTGAGAGACAAGGGAGCTATGTACTTTTTCCTAGTTGGGGAGGAAAAGGGAGGTGCAGGCAGCTTTTGATAATAGTAAACCAATAGTTGGGGGATGAATGAGTCCAGAGTACAGTTAATAGTTTGTAAGTGGCTCTCTTTAGAAGCACACAGAGGACAGTTTGTAACAAAATCTGTCTAGGAGTCTTGAAATTCTGCAAGCTTCTGCTATGAAATAATTAAGTCTCATGGAGGAGAAGGAAGTAACTGCTTTTGTTGCTGATGGGTCTAGTATTTAAGCAGATAGAGGGCTATTAGGGTAAAGCATTTTCTAGCATGTGTCAGTCTCCAGTGCCGTGATCATCATAACAATACAACACTTGAAAGACTGTCTAGTCTCCTTCATGCCACAATCTTTAAAAGCAATCAACCACCATCCCTTGGTTATGCTTTCATTCCATAATGATATCTTTTGCCTCAAAACACCTCATATTAATTACTTATTTTTACCGAAGTTGTCCTCCCAAATGCATTCCCCTTCCACCCCTAACTTGGGTTTCTATCCATCATATCAAACCCATAAAATTCAAGAGCTCTCCTCTTGAATTTTGCAGTCTTGGATCTACTTCAAGCTCCAGAGATGCTGTGGAAAAGATGTTTTTAGCATCTTGATGTCACTGAGCTCACTTGTCTATTGTGCTTCCAGAGTTTGCCATGGGTTCATTTCTGATATGTCAATCCATTACCTACAAAGTGTGGATTACCCCTGCACAATTCTCTCCCCTGACAGATAAACACAGGGAGGTGCACCACACCTGTTTTCAAGAGTTTCTTTCTGGACCTTGGTTTTAAAACTCAAAGAACTCTGTTTTTGTCTTTCTTCCTATCCATGTGATATTTTAGTAACATTTTCTCTATACCCTTGAGCTCACTAAAGCAAAACTGTACAAGTTTTATTTTAATTTCAAAGAATTTACTATTCCAAATTCTACCAACTCTGATTATATCATCACTTTTATTTTTTATATTTTGTCAACCTATTTTCCATCTACTGCATTAACCATAGTCCATGTTTTAAAAGTTTGTGTCTTTTCACAATTCTGGAAAACACTACTAAACATTGAGTCACAAATTATAATTAATATGCTATATGTTTTTAACTATTGTTTCTTTGACACAACTAAATAATTCCTTGTTGCCTACAAAAAAGCCAAGATGTCTGTAATTCGGATGTTCTTTTTCATTTAATGTTCTTTAAATTTCAAGTCATGTTCATTGGGTATGGGATTGATCTAAGACATATATGGATCATTTCAGCCCTTCATTATGCATTTTGGGGGTATGTTCTACAAACTGGAGGACATGTAGCTGAACAAATTTCTTAAGCAATTTCATATATGAAACTCAGGGGATTGATGTTGTCATGTTAACCTACAAAACACTCCAAGTTCAGTTTCTGACCCATCCAGTTCATGATGCTGTTGCCATTTTAAATTGACTAATGCAGGAGTCCACAGCTGTTAGTTAATCCTTATAGTTTTTACATTGTGACAATAACAATCAGAAGAAGCTATAGATTTCAGTGGAAAAACTTTGGTAATTATTCTTTACATTGGTCCTGATATTGTAGAAAAGATCTCCTTTGCCAGAAAGCACACATTTCCACAGAGAAATCTTTGCTTTGGATGTCTGATTTGGCATTTCTCATCAGAGTCTGTTTAACATTTGTGTAAAATGTAATTTTTTATTTCGGTAGGCTATCTGACTTTACAGTGTTATATACCATGCCTTCTAAATCATCCTAAAATGTCTTTTCTTATACACACACTAAGCTTTGTCTTGGGAGAAAAAGCTTCTGACAGATATACTGCAATGTGCTTTCTGGGGAAGATTGTGAATACAGGTTAAAGGCAAAAGAATGCATAAGGCACCACAGGTAATTTGACCTTTCTTTTGATTTAATTTTAGCTGAATAAAACTATAAATACATTTTAAATTTAGTTCTAGTCTGGGAAGGGAAATGAGGTAAACTGCAAAGATAAAGATGAGTTAAAGAAAATTCGGGAAGTGACACACAGCTCAACTTCCATTCTTATTGTTATTTGGAACAGCATGTCCCTTCCTACTTTGAGCCTGTGTCATTTTTCAAGGAAGGCAAAGAGTGGACAATACAGCACAGTCTTTATGAAGAATTTCATTAACCTGCATTCACTAACATTCCTAAAATCAGTCTTCGATTGTGAAGTATTGATATCGGACTCGCCCAGTAGAATTTAGAAGCATTATCTGTTCATTCTGGCTGTGCCAAGAACCTCCTGTGTGGTCTAACTTGAAGACCACTTTGAAAACTGCTTACCTACCTCAAACCTGATTGACTTGTTCTTGACAAGTCCTTAGGGATGCAAAGCCCTAATAACAGAGTATTATTTATAATTAACAAGCTTATACATTACTTTCTAATTAGTTTTCTCAATAGAACCATCATGCTTAAAAACATGGATTCCTGATTTTTAATGTTATCTTCTCTAACTGTATGTATGAGAATATTTCTATGAAATAACCTTAGTATATGGTAAAATCTTGTCAATATCATGTTCTTTAATTTAATATGATCTCATTTTCAACAATAACAATCTGGTCCTTAAAATAGCATGGTGCCAGAGAGACAATTTCACAGGACTTAACAAATAACCTCCGTGTCTTTTCTTCCTGGCCTTCCTTTTGAACCCTGTGCTGTCCTGATTTTTTTCCTTTAGGAAATTATAAAAATAACTCTGGTCCTAATGAGAGCACAAGTATCCAAAGCAATTTTCAGAGATTGTCACCCCCTGAGTCATACTTGTGTGACAGAGCTCTATTGTATGTGCCATCTCACATTCTAAAGTGTCTGACCAATTTCCAAGTAAGGCTAAACCAAGGGAGGGTTTTAATCTAGAGAGACCCTTTCCTTTCTCAGTAAATACAGCATTGTAGGTGGAAGCATATGGATCATATAATGAATGTTTGCTTGCCAATCAATATCTGTAAATGATGCTCAACATTCACAGTAACAAGTAGAGAAAGGTCAGATTATGATAAAGTGTAGCCATGAAGCACACATGAGTAATTGTTTTCTCTTTGTTCTTTGTTAAATCTAGTGTCTTAAATGCTGTATTTTCATTTCAAAGGAAATGAATAACTTTTGGGAAATGCCTTTAGTTATTACATTTTGCCTATACACTCAAGTAAATTTGAAAGGGAAAAGAAGAATTTCACTATAATACAGAAAACAGTAATGATATTCTAAGTTTGTGACAGAGAAATGAGGTACTATAAGGTGAAGTACTATACAGTATTTGGACAGATGTAAATATATCTTGCTAGCTTCTATTGGACACACGCACTTTAGTCTCAGCAATCTGGAGGTGGCATGTGGTTGGGAGATTCTGTAAATTTATGGCCTTACTGATATATGTAGCAAATTCCAGGACAGCAGGGCTTTACAGGGAGACACTGACTCAAAAGACAGAGGAGGAGGAGGAGGAGGAAGGAAAAGGAAAATAGAAACAAAATATAAAGGCAATTGCTGTAACAATTGGCTATGTTATTGGTACAGCTTCAATATACATGCACACATACATATACACATTAATTGGAATGGAAGTGGTTGGCATCTTTGTTTTTAAAGTAATTTTAATGTGGGAACTTTAAGTGGTGAATTTAATTGGTGCTCTGCTCTTCAAATTTTGCAACCCTTACATAATTTATTTTTGGTGTTTTTAAAGATTTATTTTTATTACTTTTTATTAGGTGTATTGTTTTGAGTCTATGTGTGGGCAAGTTCTGATGCCCACAGAAGGCAGAAAGGCTGTTTCTCCCTGGAGCTGGAGTTAAAGTGCCTGTGAACTGTCTGATGTGGGTAATGGGAACTGAACTTAGGTCTTCCACAAGAGCAGTACCTGCTGAGCCATTTCTGCATCTTCCTTACTAATATTTCTTACCAGGGCCTGACATTTATTGTAGATAATACTTTTAATTATTTGGATAGATTTTTGGTCAAGGATAAGGGTAGTTCATATTTCTCAGTCATTTGCACACAAAGTATCAATGTACTGTCTTCATGCTTATCCTCAATTCTGCCTTGAAAAATCCTTCAGTGGCTTCTGAAGTTCAATGTCCTTGTAAAGCAGTGCAGGTGAGCCTAACTCCATGTCTGTAAATACTAATCTACTCTGGAGACAGTTCCTTCAAAACTTATCTAAAATGTAACAGATACTCTCATAGAGCTTTTATTTTTACCACTAACTGACTTGTTGGCATAAGATTCAGCCAACAGTATTTATGGAGAGTCCATTTTATGGGACTAACAATCAAATTGAGAACACCAATATTAGACACTTGGTTTGTCAAGGGACATGTGTTGATCACACTTGAGATCATTCAACTTTGTCCTAGACTCTTTACTCTGCCCTATGACCTTTGCTGAAGTTGAATTATCTGCCTTTATGTTGGCACATTATAGAAACTCTTTATGTTTTACATATAAATCCCAACCATATGTATAATTAAATAGTTGTATTTTTTATTCTTTGTGTCTTGACATTGACTGGTTTTGTTCTGTGTATCATGGTCTCATGTCCTGTCTAACAATTCATTGCCAAGTTTCTGTCAAAGCTTGCCGCCTGTAGTTGCTTTCAAAAACATTCATTTGTGTTTAAAATGTAAAACTTGATTTCTTTTGAACCCATTAATTACTCAATGTGGTTCATGAAGTTAAATAGAACTGTCATTTGACAGTTGTTTTATAATTATCTTCCTATTCATGATCAAAACAAATTAACCCATTATGTTGTACATACTGTGACACTATCATGGAAATGCTGATATTCTATTTTAAGAATAAAAATTGCACCAGATGAATATAGGTGTGAGCTTGTAGTCACACGAGATCATTAATTTTCCTTAGAAACATTTTATTTACTTTAATAGCTTCTCTAGGCTCAAATAGCCTTGTGAAATCCCATTAGGCCATCCATGAGGTTGGTGGAAACTTGTAATTTCAGCAACGTAATGGCTATTGCTCTGCTATCAGGTGTGGCCCACTAAAATATAGTATTGTCATTGGTAGAAGGGACATTGGTGAAGGAAGCAGTAAAGGGAAGACCAATCACAACCCACAAAGATGGTGGAAGAAATAACCCATAATGTCAGCCATTACTTATTTCTAAATTGTTAGTCTACACAATATTGTTAATATGTTTGTTAGGGTCCTTAAGTCTAATGTACTCTACAAGGATCCCATAAATGTATACTAATGATGGGACAGCGAATGAAAATGCATTAATTATCAGAATTATAGAAAACAGATTTGTCTTGGTTTGTTTTTTCCTAAACTGTAGGAAAGACTTTTCTTTGAACAGTAGAGTGATTACCGGAGTCTAGGGGATTTCATTAGAGTAGATATTTTATAAAATTTCAGTGATTGTGAGTAGTAATAATTTGGTTACCTTATTTCTTTTCTCTAACCTGTTTTCAAACTACTTCTTTGCATGGAAATACTTTAATGTTTGAAGTCCCCTAATCTGTACAACAATTTTGCACCCAATGAAGAATGGTATGAAGTACAATATTAGTTGTGTAATGGTAAATTGTTGTTTTCATACCCCAAAGCTAGGATATCAGGATGAGTGCCATGGCTTACTAGGGAGAGTGCTACTCCTCACATTTTCTTGAGTCTTCACCTGAGTCATTAACCCTCCCATCTTTGGCTCATCCTGTTCTCCTCTCCCTTGTGAATCAAGGTTTTCCTTTGGATATTAGAAGTCTCAGGACAAATGGACTTGTCATGGGACTTCTGTTGGAGGGTAGAAAATATATTATATCACATCATAGCATATCATATTATTCTTTATATAATGTAAGCCAGTAATAAAGTTAATCACATAGTATGATGTGTTTTGAGAAACATTAGATTTCTTGGGGGAAAAATGAACTGCTGAAGCATAAGATCAAGTGTAATATGTAATGTGTGGGTAGAATGCAGAACAGCTAAAGCATAAGATTAAAGACAACATAGACTGTCTGATTAGAACACAGAAGGCCCAGGGTTAAACAGTTCAGCAACAGCCAAATAAAACAAACAAGCAAACAAACAAAACCAAAACAAATTGCCATGCATGCAGATTACTGAGACAAGGGGATTCCTGTAATTCAATGTGATAGCGAATCTATAGCAAGATCCTGTTCCCAGAACTAAAATAAATGAATAAATAAAAATGTGGATAAGATTTAAGAAGGAAGGTCCAGGCATTCTCTTAAAGTAGTGTCAAATATTTTTGTAACGATAAGGTTAGTGACATTGGACAAAGAGGGCATATTCCAGAGAGAAAGTAAGGAAACAGAAGGGCTAAAAGTAGAGAAAGAAGTCATGTGATTTATTTGGTGAGTTGCAGCTAGGGGAAAATAGAAAATTTCAGACACTCATAACAATGATGGATGTATAAGAATGTGTCTTAGTTAGGGTTTCTATTTCTGTGAAGAGACACCATGATCACAGCAACTCTTATAAAGGAAAATATTTAATTGGTGCTAGCTTACAGTTTCAGAGGTCTAGTCCATCGTCATCATGATGGAACATGGCAGCATGCAGGCAGACATGTTGCTGGAGAAGGAACTGAGAGTTTTTATATCTTTTATCTGTAGGAACTGGGAGTTAACTGAGCTACTGGGTGTGACTTGAGCACATATAAAACCTTAGAGCCCTCCTCCAGAGTACACACTTCCTCCAGCAAGGCCACACCTAAACAAAGCCACACCTCCTAATAGTGCCACTCCTTATGGGTTTATGGGTGCCCATTACATTCAAACTTCCACCACATGGGAGGGTTAAAAAGGGAGAGAGGTCAAAGAAGATCATGCTGACTACTGGATCATGGGCAAGTACATATATTTTAAGTTTTAGTAAAAGATCATTGAGACAACTTTTTTTAAACTTTCAGAAATAATGAGTTCATTCTTTCTACCTACCCAGACTGAAATCTCAGGCAGTAACACAGTGGTACTGTACTGTTTAATCAGTTCAGCTACCAAGAGCAATGGAAGCCACAGGGAATACTATTGGTTCTTTCATTTGAAATGAGCTATGACACATCCAATAGATCCCTTTGATCTACTGTACTAACCTCACATGATGCTGAGAGATCTTTTAGTCTGGGATCAGAACAGTTTGGCTCTCCTTTTTACAGTAGCAAAGTAATATGGTTGAAGAAACAAACAATTGCATGGGTGGCCCAATCTGCATAATTCAAGTGTAGTTAATAGCTCCAGAACTCTTTGAAGACTGACATTAATGATGTAAACAAACAGAAGAAGATACCATGGTTGCAACCAATAAAATATAATTTAATTTAAAAATTACACAAGAAACTTCAGCTGTTTCAAGTGCAGATGCAATGAAAATAAACGAATGGATCTAAAGCAAACTGAAGTAGGAAATGTAGTCTCTCTTGACTAACTTATTCCAAAATGTTTTACGCATGCACATGTATTCACAGGTAGATACGTGTACACACACACACACACACACACACACACACACACACACACACACCTACATCAGATTACATGGTAAGAATAAAACAAATGAATTTAATTGAATGGACATTACAAGAATTTAGAATTCGCCTGGCCTAGGTTCCTGCTAGGGACTGGAGCCTGATAGAGATAGTTAATTAGAAAGAATGATGTCCTTTCTGTGTAGAAACCTAACTTTAAATTGTCATGGTTCATTAGAGATGTATTTCCTTCAGACTTTATTGGTACATCCTAAAGTCATCTACTCAGAAGCACATGTTTTATTATGTTTTTTTTTCTTCAGACAACTGACATTTCATCTTTAAAGAGAAAAATCAGTCAAATAAACAAGCACCATGGCTGCATAGTGTGGTGTTGTTAGAATGAATGGAAAATAGTCAACAAATAATACCTAACAACATCTTCAGAAGAAGCAATAAACACATTACATCACAGTCTCTTCTGGATCAAAATAATTTCTTCAGGAAAAAAGGTACAAGAGATAGTGGAGGTAAACAAATGCCACATGTCTGAGAAAGTTTAAAATTGCAAGACTCATGGCTGAGCCTAGTAAAGAACTGCCAGGGAGGAAACTCAAGGAGACTGGAGAGAGGGAGCCATCTCTACGACCCAATGAATTAACAGATAGTAGTGCAGAGGGCTCCAGGGAGACAGCTTTTCAGTTGTCAGTGCCTTGGGGTTGCTTTTTAGTGATGCAACTGTTCTTTTCAGGCTCATCCCTGCTTCTGTAAGTAGCTGCTCACCCACACACCTGTTAGGAACCACAGTAATTAATTGCTTCAGCAACTTTGACTCTAGTGTTATTGTTACTTTGGCTTGTTGTGAGTTTCCTTTCTGGGGAGAATGTGTTGAGTGTCCGCTGGAGAAAGCTTTTTAAACAACAGAACTGTATTAGGAGAACTAAGCGGAAAAATACCAATTAGAAGAAAGACCAAATTCTTCCTAAGAGAAATAGGGGACAGCCCTCTATTTGTGATAACTGGATATGATGTTTTGATTATTTGAGTATCTATGTTTCATCATCTATCTATCTATTTATTTTTCTTTCTATCTGTCTATCATATATCATCTATCTTTCTCTCTTTCTATATACCTATCATCTATCTATCTATCTATCTATCTATCTATCATAAATCTATACAAATTCCAAAATATATTAAATAGAAGAGCTTGCTTCATTTTAAAGGCCTTTAGTTTTCCCGTGTGTTTAAGTGGTTTTGGTCATTATTATTATTTGTTCACAAGGACATGCTTGTGTACTGCTAATGTTCTGAACAAGAAATCTGATAATTTGGCCATCCTTTCACTTTAACCAAGATCTATCCCCTGCCCCCAACCCTAGTCCCCACTGCACAATTCAGCATGTCTTCAATGGAGCATTTTAAAATGTCCAAGGAAAGGTCAGACTGCCAGAGGTTTGAATAAAAGTCAAATACTGCCTTAACAGTCCATTGCTGTGGATGTGAAGTCACAATTCCCATGGAAACAAAGTCCTCCTAATGCAGATACAGGAATAAGGACACTGCTACCCTGTCCCCTTCTTTCCTCTGACTTACTACCTACAATACGTGCTGAATTTGGTCTTTAAATTACCCAATTTTCAGCAAATGCACACCACCCTGAAGTAAAAGCATCTCTATGCTGCATTCCTGATAATAGCTAGAACTAATAGCTACATATCTGTAGGCTTCTCCTGAGATAATAAAGGATATTGAAACAAGTCATAACATGGTAGTGGAAGGATATGTCTGCAAGGCTACTTCTAAATGATTTTAAATTGCCAAACCACTAGCTTCCTTTAATTTGGACTTTCCCTTGTTAACCCACAACATTCTTTGTGACTGGAAAGTCTTCAAAGAAGAAAATCAAAGATAAATGAAAATATGAATAATATATAAGCCAAATACACAAATGGGCTTTTAAAGCAGAAGATGGTGAAAACCTCTCTTTCTTTGTCTTGGAAACCCATCAGAGTCCATTCTGGGGAATGAGGAGGTAAGCCAGGGCAGAAGGGAAACTTTGTATGGAATGCAAATCAGAATTTGTGGGCTTTGATACTACGGGTGTTAATACTGACACAGAATGAGTTATATTTGCTGAGTTGCCAGATTATGATTTAGAATATATTCACTTAAGGTAAATAAATACTAGTAAGCATACACTGTGTATGTGTATGTAATAAATTATAAACACACAAAATATTCATTATACGGTTGAATCACATCACCTATTGAATTTTGAAATATTGACACCAGAGTATGAATTTATTGGTAAACAGAGTGGGCTTGTATTCCAATATGAAGAATGTCCTCATAAGACAGAGAGACGTAGACACAAACACTTACATTGAATATTATATGGAGTAAAAGCAAAGTTGAAGGTGGTGAATCCTGAGCACAGAGTGTCAAACTTAGACAAGAAAATCCAGAACCTATGTAAGGGAGGTGCTTACCTTCACTGCCCTCAGCACACCAAAGAACATAGGTGAAAGAGAGTCATATAACAGATTGATCCTCAGAGCATACACGGAAGCCAAGAACCCATGCAGAGGAGACTCATAACAGGTAGACACTCAGAGCCAACAGTGAGATCTAACCTTACCAATATCCAGCATCATGAAACACTTCATTTCAGACTATGGTGCTTTGTTACAGAAGTCATGGTAAACTAATGTATCATATCCTAGTGATGGAGTTAAAATGAAATTAACATTTTATTCTTAAAGTGATTTTTTATTTAAAAAAAATCTGTCTAAACCTAAAAGGCAAAAAGTAAGCTACTCTAGTTCCTGAGCTTTGTATTCTTTGAACATTTCTTGATGCTGATATGTTTATTAAATTAAGTCAGCTGACATGGAGAAAGTTTATTTATATCTATTTTCCTGTGTCAAGTGTTTTCTTTGATCAAAATAGTGCTGATTATATGTTTGCTTCTGTTTTTATTTTATTTTTTTTAATTTTGGTCTTGTCTAAACTTTGGCTTGGCTCTTGATCTGTAACAGCTCTTTGCTTTTGAGGAACCCAGACAAAGGGAGAGTGTCTTCCAGGACATCTTAAGCACTTTGGATACAAATTCATCATCTAATCAAAGATATTTGAGTCAGTCCAAAGGCAGCTAAGAGGTACAGACAATTGTGTATTATTATATTGTTCCTAACTAAGAAAGACCAGAAAGTAAGAGAGCTGCTAGCCATCCTAAGAGTCAAGACAAGGGTTGTTGTCCATGAGACCTTCCTTTTAAAAAGAGGCATGGGGAATCTAATTTTAGGATTCTGTTGTTTGACTTTTCCTTGAGGGACATGGAAAAAATATCTTTTCACTACAAATAGCAGGCCAATTACAGACTAAAGGAACAATCCTGTGCAAGTCAAGGTTGATGGCCCAATGAGTTTAGTGGAGTTCCTTATTGTAACACAAAGCACTCAGGTGAGTAAGTGGAAAGTTTGCCCCAGCAAAGATGACTAATAAGAGCTGAGTAAATGGTATTCTCTGCCCAGTCCATGGGCTACCCCACCAGAATCTCCTTGACTAATACATTCTTTGTTATTTATATGACTTCAAGGAGGAGCGTCATGGATCTGCGAAGTTTAACCTGCTTTAGTAATCTTGTAACTTTTCATAACTTTCTGAGAGTGAGAGAGATGGTGTATTAATTTAAATAAAATGTTGCCACACAACAATTAACAGTACTACACTCAACATAATTTAAATGATCTATATAGGCACTTTTCATCTGTTGATATTATTTATGTGCATTATGTCATCATATCCACTTCCCTTCAAATAGCCAGCCCATCTTGCTTCCTAAACAGAGACTCTGAATTCTGACTGATAATAATATTTCATCATTTATTTTTTAGTAAATTAATTATCTATTCCAGATGACTAAACACTGCTGATGGACTAAAGAGCGAGTGGGCACAAATATATGTGTGCTAGTGCCTGTGCTGTGGCTCAGTGGTAGACAACAAGGATCTACTAACACTAATTAATTCCCCCTTGGTTCACACTGTCTGTCTGTCTGTCTGTCTGTCTATAGTTAGGTGCTGTTTGGAGGCAAAGCCACTGTGGCAACATTTACTGTTACTGTGAAGCTATAAAAAGAGAGTGGCCACACAGAAAACTTGGAACCAGAAGACACTATAGCTGCGTTTATGCTGCATGATCATTTCTGTGCCTAGGCCTAGGGCATGGGCCAAGGGGCAGGAAAAAGTTCCACTTATTTGCCACATCTAGCTTATGCTTCCCCACAGCTCATTTCCTACACCAGAATTGGCTTCGTTGCAGGAAAACTTGGCTTAAGGGCTTGAGCATCCTTCAGTGAAAAGCTAACACTATATATACTATTATCCCTATCCTATGTCTCATGGAAACATAGGAATCTATTGGAACATATGAAGCTGTATCCTCACCCCTATCCATACCTGAAATGTTTCCCACCACTTAGGAGTCTTTAAGATATAAATGCAATAGTAATTTTAGTAATTCTTAGACTTGTTTAGAGCACAGTGTTTTGCACTCAATGTCTTTTTAGTAAATGCTTGAACAAGACCAAGACCACACACACAATGCTTTTCCTCAAACACACAACAAATATAATCAACCAAAGTACAGTCAAAATCCATATTTATATAAGAGTTGTTTTTATGTGGGCGGCTAATCTACTGCTGTAATGTGTCTCTTATATCTTTCGGTAGTATAATTTGGGTTCTTGGAGCCAGGGCGTCTGGAAAGTCAGTAAGAACTTGTGTGCACATTGCTTAATTCAAACCCAACTAAAGTGTTATCAACAAACAATAAAATTCTCTGCTCTGAAGGTAAAGTCAAGCAGTAACTCAAAATATATAGTTCCAATTTTTATATCCTGTATATTCACTTTCTGTTTCCCAGTAAGCACTTTCAAAACCCCAAAGTGTCCATAGTCAGCTGTACCTTGGATAAATAGGAAATAAAACAATTGAAGGACCATCCAGCCAAAAGGAAAAGACTAGACTCAAGACCAAGACAGAGGAAAACATCTGTCTAATCTTGGTTACGTCTTCCTTTTCTTCTATAAGGTGTGATTAACTTTTCCTGTGAACTTTTAGTTCAGATATTCAGCAAATTCCTATCATTTCATGTTCTTATCTCAGAAATCAGTGTTCGTCTGCAGGAGCAACTGTGCTTTTTCTTTTTAATTTATATTTGAAACAAGGTTGTTTTATGTCAATCCCAGGTCCCTCACCCTCCCATCTTCCCCTTTTATCCCCACCAAACCCCGGCCCATCCCCTTTCTGCTCCTCAGGAAGGGAGTCTTCAAAATCCATCACATCATTTGGGGAAGGGCCTAGGCTCTCTCCCATGTGTCTAGACTGAGAGAGTATCCCTCTATGTGGGATGGGCTCCCAAAGTCCATTCATATACTAGGGATAAATACTGATCCACTAACAGTGTCTCCATAGACTGCCTAGTCCTCCTAACTAACACCCATGTTCAGGGGGCCTGGGTCGGTCCTATGCTGGTTTCCCAGCTATCAAACTGGGGTGCATGAGCTCCCCCTTGTTCAGGTCAGCTGATTCTGTGGGTTTCTCCAGACACTGCTTTTGTTTATATCTGTGCACATAAGAAGTTCACAGAGTTGGGATATTTCGGTGAAGTCGTACTACTCAAATTCCCTTTTATATTTTACTAAAACGTAAGTTTGTTGTAGTCATTAATTTACCTTCCTTGCTTTGTACCAAGGAATGGTTTATGTATTTAAACAATAGTGATGTAAGGAATCACACCATTGCCATCTCTTAAATGACATTCAGTCCTTTACTCTGATGACATAAAGCTCATTTGTATGGTTATCACAGCCACCCATGGTCAGGACATTAAAGACCAAATGAAGGCCACTTAAAAGAACTGAGAACACAACAAATTGTAGAAAAAAAGACAAAGGCTATACTTCAGAAACTGGTGGTGAACGGAAGTTTATAAAAGAATGTAAGCACACAGTAGAGCTACAAGGGAAGTCGATTGTCTTGAAGGCTGAAGATTGACATGTGAAAGGACAGTCAGAACTATGCCACATAACTTCTTACCTGTAGATAATAGTGCTATGGGCAGTGAAATTAAAAGAAGAATCCGATTCCTTCCATAGGAACTCTTTGAAATCAAAACTCTCAGGATAACAGAGTGTGAAGCCTCATAGTGACTTGAGGCTAAACCACTCATTTGTTTTGCTGTCCTGTAGTCTTTTTGTGACACGTGAGAAGCTACAGTCAACACCATGGTCTAAAAATCAAGACGCAGAAGCATAAAGATAACCTAAAGATCTTCAGTTGTCTGTCCAGACTTATAATTTCTTTTCTTTATCTGATTCAATGGAAAAGAGCGAAAATTTGATTTATTATAACATATCAAAAGTAGAATTAGTGCCAGAAGAAAATTTATAATGTTATTAAATGCTAAATTCTTGAGTGCATATTCTGACAAGTTTTCATTAAATCCAAGGATATTGGCTTAACAGGAGATAAGACAGTTATGTTGATTTCAAAGGAAATACATAAAACTGGCTTTTGTGAAATAAATTTTTTGAAGCATGTTTTCTATTCATTCACATAAATAATGAGGAAAATGAATAACATTTAATTTTTGAGACCAGAGTAAAGTAATTGTTAACAATAATAAAGTAGCAATTTAATAAAAGTAAATGGTATTAATAAATAACAATGATAATAGTCCACTTGTTTTCTTCTAGCTCTATATATTTTCTTTAGCCTTCTACATGCATAACTAAGGCATGGGACTAAAGTACTTCAGGAGAGTAGGATACTAATAATGGGCCATATACATGGACATATAATTCAAAGCTCAGTAGACTCAATAAGTCTTAAGTATATAAAATGGCATTTTCTAAATTGCCGTTAATAATGAGGATGGAACCTGGAAGTGGCAGTTCCTATCATAATTATATATTCACTCCCTACTGAAAACAATAAACCACGTTCAGATTTATACCAGTACCCCCAACCTAGATATTGACAATAAGACCTATTGCCAAGAAACCAGATACTTAAGTTGTAGTGTGTGGTGTAACTGGACATTTCTCTCCCACCCACTAGTTCCAGAATAACCACTCTGAGGCTTAATATTAATTATAAATGTTTGGCTGATGGCTCAGGCTTATTACTATGTACCTCTTACATTTAACTTAACCCATTTCTATTGATCTGAATATTGCCACATGGCCATAGTGTTACTGGTCTGCTGGCATGTTGTTCCTTGGGCAGCTGTATGGTGTCCTTCAGACTCTGCCCTTCTCCTGTATCTCTGTTTGGATTTCCCACTTGGGTCTATCCTGCCTTGTCTTAGGCTAAAGCAGCTTTACTCACCAACCAATGAGAGCAACACATATTCACAGTATACAGAAAGATCCCACAGCATTTCCCATTTTTATCTAATCAAAAAGGAAGTTTTAACTTTAACATAGTAAAACTACATATAAAAAAGTTTCAAACAAGAATTAACATTACAATATTTCATAGTTATAGTGTTCCTTAGTTTATGTGAGCTACTAGCCAGAAGAAAGACTGAACATGTCTAGAATGTGAAGCTATACTATTCTTCAGCATACCCAAAGACTACATCTTAAGCAGATATTTGCTTAACCATGCTCATAGCTGATCTATTCACAATAACCACAAATTCAAGATAGCTTAAATACCCACCCAGTGATGAATGCATGATTAAAATTTGGTGTATGTATATGCAATTGGTTATAGTCAACTGTTAAAAACTTAAAATTGTGAAGTTTTCAGGTATGTTGATAGAGCTCGCAGATATGTGGATTTAGATTTTAATCCTAATATATATGCTTTTCAACAGAATAATTATAGATATTATGTACCTAGTAAATGGATAAGGAGGAGAAAGAGTACTTCCAAGGAAGGTGTAAAAAGAGTATAGTTTTATAAATGATAAAAGGGAAAATATAATAATACTAAATGGGGAGGGTAATGGGGGGATGCTAAGGGAGGGGATTTGGAGAAAGACAACAAAAGCCATTTAAAAAGCCATATTGAAACTCATTGAGATATATACATATATGAAAGGAATTTAAATGGAACCATCCTTGACAATTTTAGGGCTATGGTTTTGTTATACAGAAGCATGAAAGAATATTGGTATTTGTCTTTGGTTTTCATTAATATTTGACTGAATTTACAGGTTTGGGAATCTATCTCATTTACCTGACACCTACCTTCAGTAGTAACTAGCAGACCTCTGCACTTTTTGCCTTCTAATAGGATCCTGTGCTATTGGTAAGGGGTCTTTATGTGAGGCCTACACTCCAAGAATATGCTTTGCTCTTCCTAACCCTTTTGCATTCACTTTTACACCATCCATTTTTAAAGATTTTGCGCATATTTGGTACTTTTCTTCTATGTACATATTTAGTCAATCTTGTCACTTTTTCATATCAGTATGTATTGAAAAAGGAATTTCACATTTTATGTGCATTAACTTCAAATGATACTTTATTCTGTTTTTTAGAACAGCAGCTTTGAGGACCGCATCCATTGTTATTTTCTCTCTTAGAAAG
Source organism: Phodopus roborovskii (assembly GCF_943737965.1). Taxonomy (NCBI): domain Eukaryota; kingdom Metazoa; phylum Chordata; class Mammalia; order Rodentia; family Cricetidae; genus Phodopus; species Phodopus roborovskii. The sequence goes on along the minus strand of NW_026126470.1, from coordinate 23,836,378 downwards.
CTATGGTTCTTCATCAAGGTTACCAAGTTGCTCAGTAATTATGATTATGACTTCATCATCATGTAATAATGTAACATTTACTTCAAATTTCTTAATAACTAAGTTGAACATATTTGAATCATTTTGGGATATATTGATATTGCCCTAGGGATGCAATCTTTCTTCTTGTTTAAAATTCAGAGCCAAACATAGTTCATGGATAATCTTGACTCTACTGTTTATTTATAAGGTGTTAATATTGTTGTATAATTATAATTTAATGTTGTCTGATAAACTATTTAATGTTCTGCTTTATGTTTGATTATAATATATTACGTTCGAGTTTACCTCAGTAGCTATGAATTGATACGTCATCATTTTCTCTCATAACACATCTAGAATCTTACAATTTTAAGATATAATAGAGACTCAAAATTCATTTTCTCTCCCATAAGTAAAAGTGATAGATTCTCTTTCGAATTTTCATTCTTCTAGCTTTAGTTATTACTGACTTCTTTCACTTTTGCTACATCCATTTGTGCATACTCCGGATTTCAGATTTTCTTTTTTTTTTTTTTTTTATGTTTCTAAATTAGTTTTTATTTAAATTAAAAATAGTCTTATTTTACATCCTCCCATTCTCCCCACCATCTCCCCACCCAACCCCCTATCCACTCCCCAAGGAGGATGAGGCCTCCCATGGGGGATCTCACATCATTTGGGGCAGGACCAAGGTCCTTCCCCCTGTATGTAGGCTGAGAGAGTATCCTTCCATAGCGAATGGGCTCCAAAAGCCCATTCACGCACTAGGGATAAATAATGGTTCCTCTGCCAGTGGCCCCATAGACTGCCCAAGTCTACCAACTGACAACTACATTTAGGGTGCCTGGTTCGGTCTTATACAGGTTCCTCAGCTGTCAGTCTGGAATCCATCAGTTCCCATTTGCTCAGGTCAGTTGTTTCTGTGTTTTTCCCCAACAGGGTCTTGACCCCTTTACTCATCTCTCTTCCCTCTCTACAACTGGATTCTAGGAGTTGAGTTTAGCTCAATACTTAGAGGAGCATGGGGTGGAAGTAGAAGAAAGAGGAGGGGAGAGGGGAAGGAGGGAGGAGAACATGAGGGATCAGGAAGTTCAAGTTGGGGGAAGAACAGAGAAGGAGAAAAAGGAAAGAGATACCTTAATAGAGGGAGACCTTATAGGGGTTTACAAGAAATCTGGCACAAAGGGAAATCTCTAGGAACCAACAAAGATGACCCCAACTAATAATCTAAGCAATAGTGGAAAGGCTACCTTAAATGGTCCTCCCCTATAATAAGACTGATAATTACCTTAAATTCTCTCATAGAACCTTCACCCAGTAGCTAATGGAAGCAGAATTTCAGATTTCCTGATTAGACTTTGGACATAATTCCATCTGAAGCTAACCTTTTGAACTATCTTTCTTCCCCAAATTAGCGTTTATTATAACCTTATTAACTCCTCAGTTTCTGGAATCATGACAACCGGTTGCTCGCCTTTGCAACAACATTGAGAAATGTATTTCATACAATCTGGGCCATATCATGAAGGTTTAGACAACAAACCTTATTTATGGAGAATTATAGTAACAGATGCAAATGTTTTTTTTTGGGGGGGGGGTAAGCATCAAGCGCTGTGGGTCAAACATTTCAGGAATGATTTATAGAAAGGCATTCATTGAGAGAAGCAGTCCATGGAACCATGTCTGCTGTTGGTCTTACTGTTCCTTTGGCTATGCACATTGCCTTGCTTTATGAAATGCTCCCAAATTTGCTGCTGTTGACTGATACCAGAATTTCAGTCTGTCAAATGCTATAAGTGCAAAGAGTTAACTCGGTGCACTTCAGGGAAGTTTATTTTTACCAAACATTTAGAGGCTGAATAAAAAAATAAAAATCTGCCTATATGATGCCAACTCTACAGTGTAAGAAAAAAAATTAAACCTCTTTAAGTGTTCCTTAATGTTGTTTGCACAATTTTAACAGTGTGATATAAATACACCAGCTGCCTATTGTTGCTAGCTACCTCCATAGTGTCTTCCAAATCCATCTCAAGACATTATAAAGGTTTTATTGGCTGTGCTTGTTGCTACTTTATTTGACAAAATCCAAAACAGTTTGAAAAGCGAGATTATATTGCTGGTCTTTCTCATGTATGACTTCATAACTGGCTCCCTGCCAGCTAGCAAGGAAGCAGAAAGCAAAGCCCAGCTCCTGGATCTGGGGAATGTTAAGTGCTAGATGGCATGTGACATCCATGTCTTTTCTGTGCACACTGAAAGCAATGAATACATAGTGTGGAGACTCATATTGTTTCAAGTGAAAATTTGGGATGTTAGTTAACAGTGTGTTTCTAACACAAGGGTAAAGTCCCAACAAAAATACTTTCACACCCGGATTTAATTGTTGTTAGTAGGTATAAAAGGGAAATAAAGAAAAGAGCATATTCATTATTTGATAAATTTCGTATAATCTGAACATATACTCCTACTAATATCTCATGGCATTTCATATACAGTACTCACAGGTTCAAGAGGAACAAAACAAGGAGCTCTCTTATCTTGTTTTGTACCTTGCATGATGCTTTAATTATAGCAGATATTTTAATTTACCAATAGTAAATATGTTGTGCTAGGTGAAGGTAATTTGTTAATTCCTTAATTGTAAGTATGTGACAGTTACACAAATCTATTATACATTTTAAAATTCTGACTATCATTGGAAGAAAATATTTAATTAGAGAAAATAATCAAAATCAATATAAGTTACTTTCTTGATCATGATCATAATGGACTATCCAGTCTTTCCAATACTATTTGACAGTTAAGGAACATTTGAAAAATGAAAAACAATATACAAATGAGGGAGCTATATGTAGCTTCTAAATGAGAGAATCCTAGGTGATATATGGATAAGAAATGATTCATATCTACTTCTCTTGTGTACAATTTCACGCTATGTTTTGAAAAGCAACAATACAAACAAAAGTTTATTAATATTGTGAAAGGAAAAATTTCAACTATTAAAGCTGAAATTAAAAATGTAACAGTCTGCTATGAGCTATGAGGTATTGTATAGTATTACAATGGAAATGTGTTGATGAAATAATATATATATATATATATATATATATGTAGAGAGAGTATAAAGATAGAAGCTGCATTTATTTATTTATTTATTTATTTACTTACTTACTTATTTATTTATTTTACATGTTGATCCCAGTTCCCTCTCCCTTCCTCAGAAGCTGCATTTTATTTCTAGTCCTGGAACAAACTCTGTGGGCAGAGGAAGGCAGATAGATAACGTTACAGTGGAACCCTCTCTCTTCTTTAGGGTTATTAAATTAAATGTGAGTCTGAGGGCTTGGACCCTAGCTTAATAGGTAAAGTGCTTGCTACATAGTATGGTGATTTGAACTCATTCCCCAAGACCCATAGCTGAAAAGCTTAGTGCCATAGTGCAGTTTAATGGTTCTAGCAATAGGGATGGGGATGACTTGATGGCCAGCCTAGCTGACTACCACACTCAAGACTGAGTGAAAGACCTTGACTTTAAAAACAAAGTGCACATTGGCCCACATATGAAAAGTGACAAATGAGATGGCTCTTACACACACACACACACACACACACACACACATCTCACTTTGCATGTATAAGTACATTCACACATAACACAGACAGTGAATTTGTTTTTAATCACCACTTTCATGTGTTTGAAAATTGTTTGGATAAGTTTTCTAACAGATATATTTTCAACCAGAAAATTGATATTATACAAGTTTGCCCTCTTCCTTGTACATGTTTATATAAAGAAAAAAAATACCAGCCTAAGCAGGCTGGGTGGTGAGTTGGAAGATCTCAGAAGGATACTACCTGTGTCTCAAAATTCTAACATGTGGTGTGCACTTCTAAACAAATCAAGGGAAGAAAATCTGGGGAGAACAGACATATTATTCATGTCTCTTTTCTTTCCCAAAGACAAATGACATCAGAACCATGTGGAGAAATATGGAGACTGTAGAACTCTCTGTGAGCAGGGCCTGCTCAGAATTTCCTATTTCAGTGATGTCTCTATAGAAGTTCCTTAATTATACAGATAGGGTACATTTACTGGGCCTAGAGTTCTAGGGATGAATGATGGTTATTTTTATTACCAATCTCATTGAGGCCCCTAGAAATATGGTTCTGGAAGAGACATTTAAATCGGTGAAATAAGGGAATAAAATAAGTCCATTTTCACCACATGAAGACAGCAAGCAACTGACTGTGGAGCTTGGCAGAACACAGAAGCAGAAGAAAAGAAAATTTGTTCTATTCTCACTCTCTCCTAGATGCAGGAACACACTCTTTGTGCTCTTGAGCACCTAAAGTCTAAATTCTGTAGGGTTTTCACTTTGCAAAAGAACACCTGTGTCCATCTACCTCCCTGTACTTCTCTCAGGCTTGTTAGTAATATTAATAGCTTTGTTGTTTCTGAGTCTTTAGACTTAGATGGAGTTACTCTTAGCTGTTACACTCATTGCCCAGAATGCAAAAATCTTATCATGTTACTAAACAGCCCCCCATAATCATGTGAGCCAAGTCGCTTAAAAGTATCTCCTCTGATAAAACTCTATATCTCCACCTCTACTACCCTATCTCTGTCATGTATTTATGTATTCACCTTTCTTCTATGCTTCATCCATCTACCCATTTTACTATCTATCTATCTATCTATCTATCTATCTATCTATCAATCATCTATCAATTTCCTATAAATCAGTATCCTTGGAGAATCCTTATTAATAGAGAATGTATTTACCACTCAGAGATTTAGCTACTTAGAAGTCCATTGTTGGGCATCGGACCCCAACAATATTCCCAACTTATCTTATTTTTAAGAAAAAAAAAGAGATGTTTTTATATGTCATATAATATATCTGATCCTTGATTTTATTTATATTTGGATATGAATTTCAGGACAAGCTTATCATCACAGTATGATTACATTTATCATTTGTCTAGTCCTACTAGTAAACCATTGCCAAATTTCTTCAGAAGTACTGTGGGCATTGCAACAATATTCCAGTTTTAGTTTGTTACTTTGTTTTTATATGTGTGGTATATGTCTCTGTGTTAACATGTGTGTGGGGTATAGATGAGCACCAGAGGACAGCTTTGGATGTCATTCTTCGGGAACAATATCAATTGTTTTTTGAGACATTTTTTTCTCATTGTCTGATAACTTACACTATGGTCAGGCTGCCTGGCTAGAGAGTCAGGAATCTGCTATTTCCACATCCCCAGCCCTTGGATTCCAAGGCAGTACCACATGTAATTATTTTCTGAAAGTCTGGGACATGAACCCAGGTCCTTGTGTCCTTTTATGTAAACACTTTAGTCAGAGCCATCTTCACAGGACTTAAGATGGATTCTGATTTGTTTAGTAGTAAAATATGGGGAGAAATATGAGTGGGTAAGAGATAATGTGTTTCTAGGCTTCTGTATTTTTGCCATCTACCATGAGCAGAACAGACTTAAGTTTGTTGTGGGTCCTGTTTCCTTTAGGGTAAGTCTTATTGTCCTGTAGTTGTATGGCCCCAGCTGACCTTGCAAACCCACAAAAGATAATTTTTGTTGTTTTTAGTCAATAAAAGTATATGATATTCATGTTGCAAGTATCCTACCAAGAGCCTGGAACTTCAGAGGCAATGCCAAAATGTTGCTGGGGAACCAAATATGTACCAACAGGCAAGTTCCAGTTACTGTTCTTGCCAAGAAGAGAAGGATGAGAAACAGACCTCTCCCATCCTACCACCAATGGGCTCAAACCAACCAGGATAATGTGTCCTTTCCTTGACAGGCTAAAGACTTGTGAACCTTCAGGGTTGGGTCAGGAATGGGGGAGTAGAGGGACAGGCCGACACAAAGACATGAGCCAGGCTGATTTCATCTAGGGATGTCTGGAAAAAGACAGAGGTCTACAGTGAGTTCATTTAATGAGTTCATAACAGGCAAATTCAGCCCTAGAAATAAAGAAAATACATTATTTTAACACATTTGAATAATAAGCATAAGTTCACGTCTGCTATATTTTAAAGGGCATTGTATTATACCAAGTTCCACAGCCCTTACATAACCAATGCAAACTCTTTCTTAATTCCATTTAAAATGAAGAGGAACTAATGACACTTGCCATGGCCTTCATGTTCTAGTTGTCATTATTGGGCTCCAATGATGAGTATCTGTCTCTGATAGTGAGTCTATCAATCATGCTTTGACAAGCCATATAATGCAATGTTATTCTTAAAAAGCTTGCATGCACTCACTTTCTTTTGGAAACATCGGGTCCTCTGAAGGGAAGTACAAGAGAAATAGTTCTGTAATCTGATCAGGGTTCCCATTTATTTTAAGTAACCCTAGCATTAGGAATAAAACATCATAGCCATACTGTGTCCTTCATAGAGTATCACCCACTTTGCAAACAGCTCATGTACCTTCACCCATTACTTTGAAAAACAGAGATTTTATATATATATGTATATATACATATATATATAATCTCTGTTATATATATATTATAATCCATCCCCCTCTTCTTATTCTCTAAGACATGCAGTTAATTCTATTAATCTTATCTTTAACTCAGCTACTTATACTTTCCTTCATCTGTTTCTTCTTGTGGGATCTTTAATAAGTAAGATCTTCCCCAGATGAATTATGTCAAAGTTTCCAAGCATCCTAGAGCAGTATAAATAATAGACGACTTATTTCACAAGGCAGAGAAGTTTATTAATAAAATTAAGTGCACTCACATCAAACAATTTCAACAGTAATCATATGCTATATTGGCATAGCAACCAACTTATCATTCTATCAGCAATATAATTTAAAATAATAAACACTCTGAATTTTCATTTTAAACATTCACAAGGTAAGTAGAGAACAGAACAGACTGTTCTTGTTAGAACATGATTGAGAACTATTTTTTCAGACACACCTTATAGATTCTTGACTATTTACTAGGTAGAATGCTTCACTTACAATGCTCATTTCATATATCTGTCTATCTGAGCATTGCCATGTCTGGCTGCATCCCTAACCCTGTGGATTTAAGTGGTTCCAACCACTTCAAAAGAGATGTCTGTCCACACTACTGGGCGTGAAGATGAGAAAATGTAAATATTCATACTGTGCACTTGAATTGGACACTTAAGTTGTAAAATCAACATCTACCTTAACAAAAAAAACAAAAACAAACAAACAAATCTTATTCACCTCTTTCACTCAGAAGGAACAGTCACGTCAAACTATTCTTTTCACTTAAGTATTCAATAAAAAAGGAAGAAAAGTTAGGGATCCTGTGTTTCATAGTTTCTTGTTCATAACAAGGCAAAGGCAGCCAAAATAGGAACCTATGAAAGTTAGTCACCAAGGTTCTAAATATGGCTTCCAAATATTAAATCTTTAAAAGGAAATACAATTTTGTTACAGAAAAATCCTCTCTCTTTTTCACTAAGTTGCCTCAAAATACCTTGACAAATATGGAGTGCTTTCAATCATTTTCATTTCAACTTTTTGTCAAAATTTTTCAGCAGCATTGAAAATGTAGGCAATATCTATTTTCAAATGCTTCATACAGTAGCTAAAAATATCAGAGCAGTGCCAGTTGCATAAGTGCTTTGAATCAGAGCTATAGAATCCAAGATTTAGAGGACAGTACCTCAACACTTTTTGTTTTGATCGTATCAAATATTTTAATTTTGATAAACACTTTTTAGAAAACTATTTTTGTCATTTCTTTTAATTTTTGATATTATAGTTGTATCATTTCCCTCTTCCTTTTCCTCCCTCTAAACACATTCATGTGCCCATCCTTGATCTGTTTCATATTCATAGTCCCTTTTTACAATTGTTGTTACACACATATGAGTTTCTAAAACCAATCCTCTCAGTCTGCATGTTGCTTTGAGGTATGTTTTCAGGGATGACCACTTAATGTTGGATAAAAAATTGGTATATTCTTCCTTGGTGCAGACTGTGCCCAGCTATGAACCATAGCAGTGGCCAGCAATCATGATAATCCTACTGGGCCACAGTGGCACATGTAACTTGGATGTAATCCAGCATCTTTAGTTAGATGTAAGGCCTGCTCAACAGTAGTGAAATCATACCTAGTACTTAGTGACACCTAGGGTTAATGAAGTCATAATCTTGATGGAGAATTACAACTACCATTTTACTATACCAGCATAATCTCTAACAACATTCTAAACATTTGTCCTTATACCACAGATTAGTTGTCATCACCCCATATCAGCATTTTTGAGCTGTAACTTAGATCTATTCTGAATGAACGAAGACATACAGTAATTTAAAAGTAAAAATGAATTTCCTGATATCAATGTTCTGTTATACAATTGTACCTCCTTTGTTGTTCATATACTTTAAAACTAAAGGAGTTTTAAAACATATTCAGCTAGATGGCCTTTTCATATTGTAGTAACATCTCTTTAGATTCAATGTGCAATGTTTCTATGTGATAGTTATCAGAAGCCTCCAAGCCTGTCTCTGAGGACACTCAACTGTTAGCTGACTGGCAGATGGAATTGACCTTGGACTATTACCTCCTCCCATAGATACAACAACCATCACAGGACAACACAAAAACAATCAAACAAAAACCCAGCATTGCTGTATGAATTGAAGAGGGAGGGAAATGCAAAAGAGGAAGTAGTAGGAGTCACACTCAAAGAAAAGGATTTGTGGTCTTTTTTACATACATCCTAATAGATCTATGGAGACAATGATTCACTAACGTGGCCTGCCAGTGTTCCTGACTTCAGTACTAAACTTGGGTTTCTCCCAAGCCTCAACAGAAGTCAAGGGTATCTTTCTTCACCTTGTCCACTTTGCAGCAGAGTTCTCCCAGCCAGATAGATTAGCTAGGCTGAAAGCACTGGGTGTCTAGTATTTTTAGTTAATGAAGAGGTCTTTGGATGCAGCTTAAAGAGACTTTCCATGAGTTAGTAAAATGCTATTTTCATCACATAATTACTTGGGAAGCAGAAGATGTATTTAAAATAGTTATTGATGGAATAAGGAAAGAATCTCCTTCCCCCTTTTTGTGAGCTGTAAGTCAACAGTGTTTTCATTTGGGATATAGATAGTGGGTGAAATCTATTCTGGAGAAAATGGGATGAAAATATTATATTTTCAAACAACTTTTTATTAATTTTAAATGAGTCAGTTGACTCATACAAGCCCATTACAGATACTTATAGAAACATAGCTGTTTAGTAAGTGAAAGCTTCATATAAAAACACAATTGGTTGACTGTTCACAGTGACTAGTTTTAGAAATTTCATGAAAGTAGACCACATATACCCATCAATCTTCTAAGTTATTCGGCCTTCATGAACATTCTGGAGAGAAGCCTGGGAGTGAAAAACAACAAGTAACCTGGGGTGTTCTTACAAACATTTTATCATTTTTAGATGCCATATGTTCACTATTACAGACTCATAAAGTTATTGAGTATTACAGAGAGAAATCCAATTGTTACTTAGGTCAAACACAACCATTCCAAAAGATTGTGAAAACACAAAGATATGTTAGTAAATATTTTAAAAAAGAAGACAAATGTGCATGTATTGACTACAATATATATGTTAGTAAATATTTTAAAAAAGAAGACAAATGTGCATGTATTGACTATAATATATATGTAGAGTTCATTAAATGTCTACTGACAAAATATGTAATTTAAACACTTAATTGATCTTAAAATTGTGTATGAAATGATATTTCTAGTCTTGTTTTAATAGCAATTAGAACAAAAAGGAAGTTCAGAATCTTGTGCAATACTTATTTCAAAATGTTTTTTAATATTTTTATTTCTTTTTATGATATAAATTTAATTCTTATGAAACATAATGCAAAAGAAACAAATTACTTGTATGAGGTATGTAAATTGATCAGGAACACATGAAGACAGGAATATTGATTTAGTGTATTTTACTCTTTTGTATTATAGTACAGGGATTATGATACATTATAGTATATGTAGTAGAGGGATCCTATCAATTTAATATGTTATGAAAACAAGCTAAGCATCTATTGAAAGATGAATAAGGTAACATCATCTACACACACAAATGGATAATATTTAGAATCAAAAAGGAACTTGTGTAATGTGTCAGTTCAATATGTAAAATAAGAAAAATAGAGAAAACTCACTCTAGAAAAATGTCCAGAGACCACAAGACTGACCCCAACTAATAATTTGAGCAACAGTAGAAAGGCTACCATAAATGCCCTTCCCTGATAATGAGATTGATGAATAACTTATCCACCATCATAGAGCCCTCATCTAGTAGGTGATGGAAACAGAAGCAGACACTCACAGCTAAACACTGAGCTGAACTAGAATCCAGATGCAGAGAGGGAGGACAAGATCAGGCTACATAAACCCACAGAGGCAGCTGAAGGAGGAGCTAATGGACCCCCAAACTGATAGCTGGGAATCCATAATTGGACTGACTCAGACTCCCTTAACATGGGTCTCAGTTAGAAGGCTTGGGCAGTCTAAGGGACCTCTGGCAGTGGATCCAGGATTTATCCCTGGTGCGCTAAAGGACTTTGGGAGCACATTCCCCATGGAGGGATACTCCCTAAGCCTAGAGGCAGGAGGGAGGGCCTAGTCCCTACTCCAAATGACTTGACAGATTTTGTTGATCCCTCCTGGAAGGCATCACCTTCCCTGTGGTGTGGGGTGGAGAATGGGATGGGAGGGTGGTGGTGGTGGGGCATGGGAGAGAAGGAGAGGGAACTGGGATTGGTATAAAATAAGAAAGAAAAAAAAGAAGTTGGAATGCAGAGGAACAGTGATTTCTTCAGCAGCAAGCTGAAGAAGTGTGGCAGTGCCAGGAAATACGGTGCAGGCATTGTGGATAATAGCAGAGTCCACGGTTATTACTGCCATGGAAGTGAGGATTCAATATGGGAAGAGAAGAGTGCTTGTCGTGGTGCTCATGGCAATTGGAATAATTAATGTGAGCTCTTAGCTTTTGCTATGTAGAGATCAACAGGGAAATAAGTGCCGACAAAAGCGTGCATGCATATGTCGGTGTGGGTGCATATTTCCTATCTTTGTTTATTATGGGGACTGAAGCCTTGCTCCTCTATTAGCAGCAAATACACTTAGAGCTGGTCTTGGTTTCAAAGTCATATTAACATCCATTGGACGGAATCAAGTTTCCTGGAGAAAAATAACTAGTTTCAGGGCTGGGTTAGCAGAAGTCCATGGAGGAATGTTATGTTTGGCAAGAAAACGTGGAATATTCAAAAGCAGGTGGGAACATGTCATACGGGCAGAGAGGCCAGGCTTTAAAGGGCTCCACTGGCCAGCTGTGAGGACACTGATGGAATCTTAATTATGTTCTCTTGAGTAAAATAGAAATCTGAAAGCATACTCAGAAATAAAAATAAATGGATAAATGAGAAAACACATAATAACTTCTCTAGAGGAATAAGTTATTCACAACAAAAGGAATGAATGAAAGCATCGTTATTTGACAATAAACGGTGCATTTCATTTATTACAATGTGTTCATGATTTATCTGTTTCTTAAATTAAAAAAATAATTCATGCCAGGTGGTTGTGGCACACGCCTTTAATTCCAGCACTTGGGAGGCAGAGGCAGGTGGTTAATCTGTGAGTTCGAGGCCAGCATGGTCTACAAAGCTACACAGAGAAACCCTGCCTTGAAAAACAAAAACAAACAAAGAAAAAACGAACAAAAACTAATTAATTCATGAATGTTGTGCCTAAATATATGTCTGTGTACCACTTGTATGACTGTTGTTTCTGAAGAACAGAATAGGAGATTTTGTGTCCTGGAATTGAATTAATTGACAATTATAAGGGTAGTGTGGGTTTTGGGAATCAAACCTGGGTCTTCTGGAAGAGCAGCCATTGCTTTTAATTGCTAAGTTATCTTTTTCAGCTCCAGTTTACCTCTGTCTTAACTTATGTAAAGACATCATTTCTTGTCAGAAATTAATAATATTTTATTATACACATCATATCACATTCTGGATATTCAGATTGCCTCTCATTTTTGCCACTACAAATAATGGTGCTATGAATATTGATGTATGAATATCTCTTTTAGTTATTGCTTTCCATAAGTTTAAGTGTACCTGGTATTGCATGGCTACACCATACAGTAATGCCCTGGCTTGAGACATAGAGATCACATAATGTTTCACAGTGATTAGACTACAGAAACACCAGCAATATGCAAAGATTCTCCTTCCCTACATTCTCACTGATAATGTTTTCCCTCTTGCAATAGCAAAATTCATTTATGTGGTCTTCTGATCCCTAATACAGCAGATCAGATTCAGTTACTTTTTTTTTTCAGTGATAAAATGTCCTGACCAAAACAAACAAACAAAAACCTTTTAAGGGAGCGGGTTTATTTTGGTTTAAAGTTCCAGAGGCATGTGGTCTATCATGGCAGAGACACAGCAGTGTACAGAGAAGTCATAGTGGTAGGAGCAGAAGGGGTAAGGTCACTTTGCATCTCCATTCATGAAGCAGGGGGTGAGCAGGAAATGGGGCTGCTCAATAAAGTCTTAATAGCTACCCCCAGTGACTTACTTCGGCAAGGGTCCACTGCCTCAAGGCTCTGAAGCTTCCTAGACAACTGAGGACTTTGCCGTCAAACACATGAAAGTTTTGGGGAAATTTAAAGTTCTAACTGCAACAAATTTCTACCCTCTGGTTCCCAGTCATTCTAACAAGTGCCTTAGCTATGGTTTCTCTTGCTGTGATTGAAACACCATGACCAACAACAGGTGCAGAGGAAGGATTATTTCATCTCAAGATTCCACATCATAGAACATCACCAAAGGAAGCCAGGGTAGGGACCCAAGGCAGAAATCTGGATGCAGAAGAAGCAGAAGCAGACATGAGGGAGTGCTGCTTACTGGCTTGGTCCTCAAGGCTTAGAAACAATCTTAGTTTATTTATCAATCCCAGTTCCCTCTCCCTCTCATCCTCCCATGCCGCCCACCGACCCTCACCCCATCCTCTTCTGCTCCATCGAAAGGGTAAGGCCTTCTATTAGGGATCATCAAAGTCTGTCACATTATTTGGGGCAGGACCTAGGCCCTCCCCCCATGTGTCTAGGCTGAGAGAGTATCCCTCTATGTGGAATGAGCTCCCAATGTCCATTCATACACTAGGTATAAATTCTGTTCCACTACCAGAGATCCCACAGACTGCCCAGGCCTCTTAACTGTCACCCACATGCAGGGGGCCTTGTTCTATCCTATGCTTGTTTCCAAGATGATTGCTTAAATACTACAGCATCTCCTGCTTAGTGATGACACCATAGACAATGGGTTGGAAACTCCTATGTCAGTAGCTAATTAATAAAATGCCCCTCCGACTTACCTCCAGGTCAGTCTGCATTTTCTACATTGCAGTTCACTCATCTTGGACACATGTAGGTTTTTTGTCAACATAACAAAATTCAAGCAGTGCAATAAATTACTGATTTCATGCCATAAACTGTATATTTTTTTACTACTTGTTTTAGGAAAACTAGTCATTTGTTGGTATGAAATTCATAAGTTTTGGAATCAAGGTAAAGAGTTATTCAACTGAGACTTGATGTCATTGGTGTCAATCTGCTACAGATATGCTCTTTTAAGTTATAAATACTAAAACTGAATTTCATTCATTGTATATAGTTCTTTTAAATGTGAGATAATAATATTTGGGGTTAGGAAAAATAATAATCTTGGAAAAAGTCTGAACTGTGATGCTGAAAGACTCATTCAACCTAGATAAACGAGAGTTACCCAAGAACTCACAACCTTTTCCAAATGAATTAACGCACCTTTCCTAATGAGGTGACATTAGAACTGAACTCTGAAATATAAGCAGGAACTTAGCTTGTAGAAAAAGAATGGAAGAAAGGAGAACAGATAACAAAGTTGCCACGGAGCTGACAGGGTACAAGAAAATAAGTTTCCTCAGAGGTCAATAGTGACCAAATTCTGCAAGGTCTTGCGGAACACATGGAAATATTCTGCTCTTTAACCACAGACAATAAGAATTTATTAAAGAGTGTTCAGTACAAGTGCACCATAAATGTTGTCACAGAGATGTAAGTACTTGCTCCTCATGTCCATTGTTAGGAATTGAAGGGATTTGTGAACCTAGGAGTCACTAATATGCAATTTATTAAAAGATTATGTGTATAATAGAGCATGCCAAGAAGAGAAAGTAGAACAAAAATGGAGCATAGACACAAACTCCTAAGAAAGTCCATTGATGCTCTACCTCACAAAGAGAAGGAAACGGGAAGTTAATTCTTAATCAAAAGAAGCACAAGGAAAACAGATGCAGGGAAGGACAGAGGTTGTGAATAGAGCGTTTTTTCAAAGAAAAATGGATAATCTGTTAGTGTTGGATGCAGCCAGGATGTCACATGAGGGGACAGGTGAAAACTGTCCACTTGAGTTAGACATACATTAAAGTGACTTCAGCGGGTGCTTTGGATATAAACCACCTCAAAGGACATACTACAGTGTCCTAAGAAGTGACTGGGATGTGAGTAGAGAGCCAGTCAGGGGACAGTGTTTTGCAAAGTGTGTTCTAGTAAAGAGAAAGTAGGTGTCAAAATAGGACAGTGATATAAAGAATGTGTGCTCAAGGGGAAGATTCAGTTTTGTTTTCTTCCTATAAATATTTGAAGTTGGCATACATTTAGACATTGATGAAAGGAGACCTTTGTAAAAGAACTGGAGAGAGAGAGAGAGGGAGAGGGAGAGAGAGAGGGACAGAGAGAGAGAGAGAGAGAGAGAGAGAGAGAGAGAGAGAGAGAGAGAGAGAGAGAGAGAGAGTGCATGCCTGGAGAAGCTTCTCATGCAAATGCATGAGGACAAGCTGGATGGAGGTATAGGAGGGTTGCTTTAGCATGCACACCTCCTTAAGAGCTCTGCTTCAGTCCATCTGGCTTACTACAACCTAGCACTATTTCCTCAATTTTAAGTTTAAAAAAATGGATATAGATAACATAATACTTAGCATCCATTTCACTCCTAGAATTTATCAAATCATCCTGATTTTTTTTTAATTCTGACAATGGCAGAAAACAGGATAATTTTTAAATGCTGTTTCATTTTTGGGAAACATTTGTTTGGGTTCCAGTTTTTGCAAATATGTACTGCCTGAATATCCTCTGTGTAGACGATAGTGAACGGAGAAGGTTTTGTCCCACACTTCCCAGATTGTGCCACTTAATGTGAGTGGCGGCCACCTGCCATTCTCCAAAGGGATGAGTGGTGAAACCCTTGAGCAGATGAAATGAGTTTCTTTTTTAATCTTCTCATCGAGGTTCCTGTCCAGCTACCAAAAGTTCAAACATCAAATGTTCTTTCAAATCCTTGTATTGTGAACCAATACAAGAAGTTTGTTAAAGCTTTTTTAAGGGCTTTGGAGCAGTCTCTAACTTTATGTTTTCCAGATTGTACCCCAAGGCCGTGCTTTCAAATAATGGTAGTATTTGTTGAATCGGTTTTTTGGTTTTGTTTTGTTTTTTCAAGCAACTACAGAATTTAAGTTGATGCCCACTTTTCTGGAAACAATGAAATGAAATGACTCACATTGATTTCAAGAAGAGTGACAGCTGGGAAGCCAGCATAGGACCAACTCAGACTCCCTGAACGTGGGTCTCAGGTAGAAGGTCTGGACAGTCTAAGGGACCTCAGACAGTAGAACCAGGATGTATCCCCGGTGCACAAAAGGATTTGGGAGCTCATTCCCCATGGAGGGATATTCACTTACCCTAGAGGCAGGAGGGGGGGCCTAGTCCCTACTCCAAATGACTTGACAGATTTTGATGATCCCTTCTGGAAGACACCACCCTCCCTGTGGAGTGTGTGTGTGTGTGGGGGGGGGGAATGGGATGGGAGGGGTGTCGGGGAGGGCATGGGAGGGAGGGAGAGGGAACTGGGATCGATATGTAAAATAAGAAAGAAAAAAAAAACAGAAGACAAAGTAAAGCATGAAAGACAGGGTGTCACAAGCCCTGACTTTAATCTATATGGAATGTTTGTTGCCATATTCAGTTGGGATATACCAGAGAACTGGTGAGCAGCATCTGGAGCAACTGTTTTAGGATTTGTCATGAGGCCACATCATTAATGCCGCCTCTGATGAGAAGAGAAATACACTGTCTTGTCTTGACAAGTCACAGGCGGCTCTGATACCAAGATGCCTTGGATGTTAGAGGACAATGCTCTCTCAAGCCCTCTGTGCTTTCCTCTTAGAGCTAATTGTGAACCTTGCTTCGGGAAAGTACTCCCTCATCTTCTGTTCTGGCACGATGTTGGCAAGGTGGCCACCAGGGGGAAACCTTGGACCATCATTCCTCCCTCGCCTCTCCAATAGAATCCAGCTCCTTAAAACCACAGTACAATTTATCATGAATAACTAATACATCATTTCAAATCTTGTACAAAATAAAAGATGTGATTTATAAAGAAGTTATATATCTAATTTATATTTATTCAAACAAAAATACATTTTCTTTATTTTAAAGTAATCATATAAAGCAAATGGTAAATATCTATATGTGTGTGCATGTAGGTGTTGGTATGTATGTCCACAACTACGTGTGGGTGGGTGTGACTGTGTGGCAAGCACATGTATGCGGGACCTTTTGGAAGCCAGGCGTGAGTATTAGGTAATTTTGAGAGAGGGCCTCTCACTGAACCTAGACATCACCAATTGAGCTAGACAGATTGGCCAGCAAGCTGCAGATATCTGACTGTCTCCCCTGCCCAAGTTCTGAGATTGTGAGGATGTGTTCTGCCTAGGATTAACATGATTTTATGCTCCAGTGCTTTATATTGGAGAAATATATTCTGTGTTTACACTAAAAGGTTAATTTCAGATCAGATTCCTCCATTTAAGAAAGGTGAATCACAGGTTGGAACTTACGCTTCACACACAGTTCTTGCATTAATCATCTAATTCCCTCTCTGTGGCATTATGTCACATTGCACTGGGTAACCACTTCCCATAAGGAGTCATTTGGGGGATGGCTCCTCACTATGACTAAGAATATGGTAAGTTCACCATATTCCCATGATCTAACACATCCTTATTTGGCACCTTAAGGACACCTTGAAGGGATCCTTTTCCACATTTCCCACAAGATAGAGGGAGCCATGCCGCTTAGACCAATGTCTCGGTGCACACGGAGATGGTCACAGAATATGAGTCAGGTGTTGGAAACCACGGCTATACTTGCTGGTGTTGTTCCCATTGTCAAGGAATGAGCACAGTTACAGCATGAATCACTGACTACCAAAAGCACCTTATAACCAAGACACGTTCCCCCAGAGCACAATTGTCCTTAACTACTTGTATCCTTAAGTACGTGTTTGTTTATATAATGTCTGTGTTTCATGGTCTCTATCCTAAGGCACTGGAAGAGAGGTGATCATGCTAGGTAACATTCAAGCATCTCTAAGATCTCAAACTATGTAGCTGAATCTTTCCCCATGAAGTTCAGGGGTGAACTTGGGCATTGAAACATCGATCATATCATTACTGCAGTCATACTTAATATAAAACCAGGCATCTCTGCAAAGTCCTAAACATAGTGTGTGCATATTAACCAAAAAGAACCACTCCCATATGTATGGACAGGAAAGAAAGAAAGAAAGAAAGAAAGAAAGAAAGAAAGGAAGGAAGGAAGGAAGGAAGGAAGGAAGGAAGGAAGGAAGAAGTCATTTAGGATACATCCTCACAGAAACTTTATGTGCATGCCTGCAGTACCACGTGTGAAAACTACATGAAAGTATTCTTGAGGAAGCAGCTTGTATCTACCAGTAAGTAATGAAATATTCTACATTTATACAATGGAATATTATGTGGCAATAAAAGTAAATGAACTAGTGATACATACTGTGACATGGATGAGCCTTGGGGAACTTACTAATTCAAAGAAGCCAATTTGAATTAGCCTTTGCTGTGTTTTACTTTTGTATAAAATTCTCCAGAATAGAGACATCTTAGAGCTGAGTATTGATTAAGGTTACCTCTGGCTTGTAGTAAGGAACTGGGAAGGGCAACAGGGAGAAACCACTAACAGATGGAAGGTTTCTTTTGGGGGTGATAAAATACTCAGAAATTAGATTCTGATAATGATTATACAATGTATACCCATATAGTCTTGATGAATTATACCCATTGAATGTGGGAATTGTTTTATGTATTATAATTCCTCTATAAAATTGTGTTACAAGTTGTTTCCCTCCCAGCATGGTCCCAGTGCTGTGCCAGCCCCAAATAAGACACAGAGATGCTGTAATAGATGCAAAGCTGTTGGCCAGTTACTAGCATTTCTTATTGGCTGGCTCTGTTTTAATTATTAACCCATTTCTATCAATCTAAGTATTTCCATGTGGTCTTATCTTACCAGAGAGAGGGTCCAGAGTTCTTCTCTCTTGATCTTACATCTTGAATCTCCTCCTACCTCTCCTTGAAACCTCCTTCTCTCCTAGTCCTGCCTATCTTGCTTTCCTATTGGCCAACAGGGCTTTATTCATTAACCAATAAGAGAAACATATTTACAGAGTGACATCACCCATCAACATTGTTTTAAAAAGAGAAGTCTGAGTTTTCTGTGTCTTATCACTTCACAGACTCAGTGTTTCATCCAGACCCACAAGTTCTTATTTTTATCTTTATTCCTGAAAATTAACAGATGTCAATTTCTTCCCCTTTCTCATGACTACAGGGCTATATGTTCTCCTCCTTCACCTTCCTTCCATTCTTCCTTCCTTCTCTTGCTGCATCCCACCATTTCTCTCTTCCTTCTTCACTTCCTCTCTTCTTCCTCTCTTCCATCTCTCTTCCTTTTCCCTTTTGGAGTAATGGAAACAAACAAGCCTACTCCCCAGAAACTTTTCCCTAGAGCTTTATTAGCTGGCAACTCTGCCCAAGCTACATTTTATTTATTTCCTTATAGGTCTGGAGTCAATGCAAGTTCCCTACTAGTTCATGATTTCTGTATTTAGAACTTCTCTGTAATTCCTTACACAGAGCCTTCGTTCTCATACCATCAAGGGTTATAAACTCAATACCTATGGTGTGCTAGCTACCCATCAATGTTGAGGCTCCCAACACTGTAATTTTTGGTTCATTGACATTCTTGTGTTTTCTTAATGTTCAGTATTTGAGCCGCTAAAAGAATACTGACACGTTGGCCTTCAAGTTCTGCTATTATCGTCCCACTATGTCACCGTGATCACATGGACACCTCACTATTCATAGTGGTGTCCAAAAGCTATAAATGTCCATTAGTCACTTTGGAATGTGGCTTGTCTAAGATAAGATGTGATATGTGTGTAAAAATCCATGTGAGTCTCTAAAATAATAATAATATAAATAATGTTAATTTTATAATGATGGTATATTACAATGATTATATTTTATCTATATTGGCATTACTTTAACTTTTTTATTAATTTATTTTTTACATTCCAATGCAAGTTCCTTGTCCTCCCTCTCCTCCCTCTCCTCCCACTCTCCCCCCACCCCCATCTGCTCCTCAGAGAGGGTAAGGCCTCCATTAAGCTTTAATATTTTAAAAGATAAATAAGGTAAAATTTTGAGTCAAAGTTTATTCTCAATTTTTAGCTTTATTGGCATATAATGATTATAAATATATAGGGCACAGTGTGATGTGTGATGTACAATACATATACGTATTCCTTGTCTTTGTTTATTGTAATACATTTCTCTTTCTATATAATATTTAATTTTATAATAACATATTTTTGATCATTATTGTTTTGAATGTAAATTCTTGATTAAACATGACATTCATAAGGGTTTTATGTTTCCTCTGTATTCCAAATTTTGTGAATAACGAGTTCCAATGTTTATAATCTCAAAAGTACTTTTATTAAATATTTAATAATTTGTTTTCATATGGAAAACTTACATTTATGTAATCAATGTTCATATATGTGTAAAGTAATATGTATTTGTGTTTGTCTACTTTTATTTTCATTATTATTTATTTATTTCATTGAATCCATGGCTGACTGAATTCTAAGAAAGTGCTCTAGTATAAAACTACATTCTACAGATGACACAGATGTGAGAGATATGATATTAGGTTACTCTATTCTTTTTCCTGTTCATTCTTTATTTCATTTATTTTATTATTATTACTATTTTCTAATTTTACATAGGATCCCAGTTCCCTCTCCCTCCCATCCTTCCATACCCTCAAACCCCCCTCCCATCCCATTCCCCCAACTCCACAGAGAAGGTGAGGCCTGGAAGGGACCATCAAAATCTGTCAAGTCATTTGGAGTAGAATCTAGGCCCTCCCTCCTGTCTCTAGGTTAAGGGAGTATCCCTCCATGGGGAATGTGCTTCCAAAGTCCTTTCAGGCACCAGGGATCCTGGTTCCACTGTGAGAGGTTCCTTAGGCTGCCCAGGCCTTCTAACTGTGACGCATGTTCAGGGTTTCTGGGTTGGTCCTATGCTGGTTTCACAGCTATCAGTCTGGGCTCTCCATGAGCTCCCCCTTGTTCAGGTCAGCTATCTCTGTGGGTTTCTGTAGTCTGGTCTTGACCCCTTTGCTCATCACTCCTCCCTCTCTGCAACTGGATTCCATGTTTAGCTCAGTGTTTAGCTGTGGGTGTCTGCTTCTAGCTCCTAGATGAAGGCTCTAATATGGCACATAAGGTAGTTATCAATCTCATTATCCTGGAAGGACATTTAAGGTAGCCTCTCCACTATTGCTCAGATAGTTAGTTGGGGTGATCCTTATAGGTCTCTGAACATTTATTTAGTGCCAGTTTTCTCTTCAAACCTATAATGGCTCCCTCTATTATGGTATTGGTTTTCTTGCTCTTCTCTATTCATCCCCCGAATGACTCAATCTTCCTGGTCCCACATGTTCCCCTCTCCTCCTCTTCTCTTTCTCCTAACTCCCTTTCCACTCACTGCACCCCCAATCTCCTCAGGAGATCTTGTCCATTTCCCCTTCTGTGGGGGACCATGTATGTCTCACTTAGGGTCCTCCTTGTTTCCTAGCTTCTCTGGCAGTGTGGATTATAGGCTGGTAATCCTTTGCTTTATGTCTAAAATCCATATATGAGTGAGTACATATCATGTTCCTCTTTTTGTGACTAAGGTATCTCACTCAGGATGATTTCTTATAGTTCCATCAATTTGCCTGCAAATTTCAAGATTTTATTGTTTTATTTTCCCTGCTGAGTAGTACTCCATTGTGTAAATGTACCACATCTTCTTTATCCATTCTTCAGTTGAGGGGCATCTAGGTTGTTTCCAGGTTCTGGCTATTACAAATAATGCTGCTATGAACATAGTTGAACAGATGGCTGTATTGCATGTACTCTATTCTTAACAATCAAAAGTGAATAGAGAGCATGTGCATGTATGTGGTGTGTGTGTGTGTGTGTGTGTGTGTGTGTATGAAAAATTAGATCAATACATACTACCAGTGATCAATGTTTTTGGTCATATAACCAATATATTTGTTTTAAAGGGTTTTCATTTATAGCTTTTAAACATGTTATTTTCTTGTTTTTAATTACTTTTTTATATTATGCTTACATCATTTTCTCTTTCCTTTTGCTTCCTTCAAACTCTGTCAAATACCCTCCTTGTTCTCTTTAAAATCTCACCCTCTTCTTTCATTAATTGGTTGTTGTTGCACACATGGGGGCACATAAACATATATTTATGAATAATATTACATATATGTGTAATATATGTATATATGTGTGTTTTATAGACTGTTCACCTGACATAATGTAATCAGTTGATATATTTTCACTGTGAAAGTTTTTTTCTCTTAACTTTCTTTTATTTAAATTAGAAACAATCTTTTTTTACATGTCAATCCAGTTCCCTCCATCCTGCTCTGACCCCCCACCTACTCCCATCCCCTTTCTGCTCCCCAGGGAGGGTGAGGCCTTCCATGGGGGATCTTTAAAGTCTGTCACATCATTTGGCGCAGGGTCTATGACCTCTCCCATGTGTCCAGGCTGAGAGAGGGCTCCCAAAGTCCACTAGGGAAAAATGCTGATCTACTATCAGAGGCCCCATAAACTACCCAGGCCCTAGGTGTCTGCTTCTGCTTCCATCAGCTACTGGATGAAGGCTCTAGGATGGCATATAAGGTAGTCATCAATCTCATTATAGGGGAAGGGCATTTAATCTGGCCTGTCTGTGGAAGAATATTTCCCCTACTTTCGGCCTTCCTTAGTTACCTATAGTTCTTTTTGTTGTGTGAGGCATTGTGAGATTATTCTAAGCATTTGTCCTTATATCCACAGATAAGTGTATTCATCACCCCTCATCAAGAAAACTTCTTTGCAACAGATAGAGTCCATAAAAGAAAACCACAACCAATTAAAATGCAGAGTTGTGGAGTCCAGTCCCATTAGATGTATCTTCATGTTTCCCAACACTAAAGTCTTAGAGATCAGTGTGTGTGTGTGTGTGTGTGTGTGTGTGTGTGTGTGTGTGTGTGTACATGAGAGAGAGGGGGGATTGTGGAGTCCAGTCCCATTAGATGTATCTACATGATTCCCAACACTAAGTCTCAGAGATCAGTGTGTGTGTGTGTGTGTGTGTGTGTGTGTGTGTGTGTGTGTGTACATGAGAGGAGAGGGAGAGAGAAAGAGAAAGGGAGAGAGAGGCTGGATTTATGTCCCTAGTTTTCAGTTAAAAATCATGAAGAATTCATAGCCACATTTGTGTTGCTTAATTAAAAACAAACAAACAAAACAACTCCAAGGGAAGGAAGGTTTAAATTCTCTAAACAATGCCATTGATACCTGCTAACAGATACTGACTCGCCTACATAGCACCCGTCCAGGATGAGTGTTGGCGTCCCAGAACTGTCTTATGTTCTTGATCTTCACAATCAGTCAAATTGTAATATGTTGTCTTACATTGATCCTCCTTACAAGCACTCTAGCTGCTGCTCCTTGTACCTCTACCATTTAAACAGCCCAGAAACAGAACATGTGTACCCTCAATATATATATAATATATATATTATAATCATATAATCATAAATGTGGTAAGATTCCAATACAGTTTCTCTCTTCCTCACTTTCCTTGACCTGACCCAAAAGACTGACACTAAAAAAAAAAAAAAGGCCTGATGAACCACTTCTTAAGCCAATGTAGCCTCAACTGCCCTGCTTGGACCAACCTGACAAATTCAAGGCCAAACCAAGATTTATTTATGCAAACATATTTCCCCACCAGCTTCACTATCTTTATTCAAAATGACCAACCCTAAATGGGGGTAGAGACCTCCTTAAAGACCCTCAAAAGCCTCAAGGAATACCCTCTCTACTTTTCAAAAAGTCTTTCTGTGTGCATGTGCTCTCTCTCTCTGTCTCTCTCTCTTTCGTGTGTGTGTGTGTGTGTGTGTGTGTGTGTGTGTGTGTATGCATGTGTGTTGTATGTTTCCCTGTCTCTAATAAAAGCCTTTTTTGTAGGAGGTTTGGAAGAGAAAAAGAAAAGGAAATAGTGTAAATTATTAAGAAAAGATGTTAGCCTGTGTCTCTGTGGCTCAAAACAAAGTTTATCGATGGCAGATGTTATTGTTTCTTCCATGAGCAAAAGCTGATGATCCCCTACACCTGCAGGGCAGATCCCGAGCTGCACATCTGAACTTTCCACCTCTACCCTATTCCAGGTCCTGCGGTCACAGTCTGCTTTCTTATCTAGCACACACTTTATCCAAGTCTTCCATGGGTGATCTTGGAATCTGTGCTTCGACAAATTTTCTTGTTGGCAACACCATTAACAGGGAGACGACATGAATGTGTGATTGCTATTTACCCTCAAGACTCTAGGGGATTTATTTGCATCTACAAAGGCAAAGATTGTGGTGGTGGCAGCTCAGGCTTTACATTGCTCTATCTTCTGTTTGTAGACCATAAGACATGTAATTCTGCACTTCAGACCTGTTGCTCTCATATTAGACAATTCACAATAGTTTGTGCTTAAGTAGAAAAAGGTAGGTGTTTAGAATATTATTTTGAAAATTCTCTCTCATTAAAACTTATAAAATACCCATTAATGTCACAAAGTGATAAAGTGTTATTGCATACAAAGATATATTTGCATGTATATGTGCATGCATGTGTGTGTGTGTGTGTGTGTGCGCGCGCGCGCGCACGCGTGCATAAGCATGTTCTCTTTCCCCAATAAAAACCTTTATTTTTGGTTGGGGCATGGGATCCTTGTGGGAGAGATATAGAAATAGTATAAATGTTATATAAAGATATTAATATGTGTTTTTCTGGTTCAAAACAAAGCTTATCAATGGTAGATGATGTTGTTTCTTTATCTAAATCGTGAATAGGATCTATTAAAACAATACCAATATTTTAGAATAACTTAATAATTTAATGATTATATGTTTAACATTAAATTTGTAGAAATAACTTCATTTTTTTCACTTTTGAAAAAGTATAAACTATATAATACTGTGTAACTGTCTTTCAAATTTCATGTTTCAGTAGTTCTAATTTTATAAATCCTAATTAGAAGGTGAGTTAAAGTCAAACTTTCTCATCCAAGCTGCTAATAACTTACAAATGTCACTTTCTACTTTCAGTATTGATAAATTTCCATCTAGTTAATTAAAATATAATTATTAAACTGTTGAAATGAGTATGAAAACCATAATTCTTTTTTTTTTCTTTAACTATGAAAGAAGGTTGTTTTGCATGTCAATCCCACTTCCCTCACCCTCCCATCCTCGCCTATCACACCCACCAAACCTCAGCCCATCCCCTTTCTGCTCCCAAGAAAGGTGAGGCCTTCAAAGTCTGCCATATCATTTGGGGCAGGGCCTAGGCACTCCTCCATGTGTCTAAGCTGAGAAAGTATCCCTCTATTTGGGATAAGCTTCCAAAGTCCATTCGTATAGTAGGGATAAATACTGGTCCATTACTAGAGGCCCCATAGACTGCCCAGTCCTCCTAACTCACACCCATATACAGGGGGTCCGGGTCGGTCCCCCTTGTTCAGGTCAGTTGATGCTGTGGGTTTCTCCAGCCTGGTATTGACCCCTTTTCTCATCACTCATCCCTCTCTGTAACTGGATTCCGGGAGTTCGGCTTAGGGTTTAGCTGTGGGTGTCTGCTTCTAATTCCATTAGCTACTAGATGAAGGCTCTAGGATGGCATATAAGCTAGTCAACAATCTCATTATCCTGGAAGGGCATTAAAGGTAGCCTCTCCACTATTGCTTAGATTGTTAATTGGGTTCATCCTTGTAGGTCTCTGGGTATGTCCTTAGTGCCAGATTTTTTTCACTTTGAAGTAGAAATTTTCTGTAATTTCCCCCAATGTCTCTGTCTTGCCTGGTGCCTGCCCTGCCCACATTAATGGCAGCTTCCACACCTGCTTCATCATAGTAAGATTGAGCCCTTATAGGACCTACTGATAACAAAGGGGAAGAATCCCTATATTTGTTAATGATTTGAAAATCTTTAAAATGAAGAAATAAAATATTGGTTTACTCATGAAGAGGCATTTTGACTTATAAGGGTTCTTAAACATCACTTATTTCATTTTTGATATGTGTCACTCCAAATGAATCCTTAGTGTTTCCTCTGAGTTCAACATTAAAGGAAAAATAGCAGGAAAGAAGGAAGGAAGGAAAGATTAGCTTGTGATAACTTGTCTGAATGGTTTTGTTACTATGCTGTTTCACTGCCAATCCTGTGTTAGATATGAACTGGGTTTTGAAAAGATGTATATTCTCTTTGATCTGTAATGGACCAGAGGTTTCTTTTAGGTTTTCTTTGGTTTTATGTTTGTTTATATGTGTGTGAGCTCTACTGCTGTTTCTAAGTAACTATAGAAGGAAGAAGAAAATAAGGGACTTGAAGGGACATAGGAGGGACAGAATGCACTGCTTCATTTTATTTTATAAATTTTCACTGCTTCCATAACCTGTGTGGCCTTCACAGCTTGGGAGGCAACTGTAGGGCTCTAGTCCTGGGAGTTGAACTTGAAGGCCAGAAAACCTTAGTGATGGCTTAGCAGGGCTACCGGGGCTGTATGAAAGGAGTAAGTGATCCAAGGGCAAGAAAACCATGGCCTGCTAGCCATGACGGTAGAATGAATCATCCCTCTGAGAGTGAGAGAGAGAGCCCACTAAAGTACCTCGTGCACCTTGGTTCATGCTTAGAAGTGGGCTGTCTACAGTACTTTGTACTTAAAAGTGCATTGTCTACAGTGGTTTTTACTTAGAAGTGGGGTGTTCTGGAGCTAGATATGTAAATGGTGGTAGTGTATATCAAGATTTTTGAAGCAATTCAGAATGGTTACCTGCTTATAGCTGGCCAGGCTAGCTTACCTGATAACTTCTTAGACTAAGTATTATCACTAAACAAGCTACCTTTCCAAGTTTCTACAACCAGAGCCCATGTATGTGTCAACTCATATATTCTCAAATTTTCATACACATATAGCCAAAATTCTTCAACATGGCTGAAATAAAACAACAGAAAGCTATAGGCTCCCTGAAGTGATAGAAGAAAGGGATTGTGTGCAGAGGAGATAGAGAAACAGCCCAGACTCTAACACTCTCAATTTCCTTTCCTTAAAGAAAACATCCAGATGAGTGATGGGAGATGTCATTCTGTAAATATGTTTCTCATACTGGCTAATGAATAAAGGAAAGAAAGATAGGAGGGACTAGGAGACAAGGAGGAAAGAGGAAGTAGTAAGGAGGAGTCAACATGGAGAGATTGGGGACAGCAGACACGGCCACACTCCCCGGTAAGATAAGACCACGTGGAAATACTTGGATTAATAGAAATGGGTTAATAATTAAGACAGAGCTAGCCAATAAGAAACAAGTAACTGGCCGACAGTGTTACATTTAATACAGAGTCTCTGTGTGTTATTTGGGGCTGGCGCCATGGTGGGACCAGACCGGCATCTGGGGAAAAACTTTACTCCTTACAGATGAGCACATTGAAGCTTCAGCATCCATTCTCTAACACCCCTGATAGTAGAATCATATAGCTAATATGTGCTGGCATTGATGGAGAAGCATGGAAAATAATGTGAAAATGATAATTTGTTCATTCTACATCTTTTTCTCCATATCAGATGCCAAAGCTTTAAAGAGTAGGCACCACCTCTGTGTGATTACCCAAAGTTTGTGTTAATTGTGACTTACAACTTTGTACCTTGTTAAATACACTAAATGTGAATGGTGGTGACATGCATATAATTAACAACCTAAAATTTTCTGTGCTGTTTATTGTTTAAATTAAGAAATTAGACATATATTTATCTATCAAAAATTGTTATGATAACTGGGAGTAAAAGAAAACGTTGCTTAGATTTTTTCAATATTGTATGTGAGACATAAAGAAATAGACCAAGCCACATAAGTTTTGACTTACACCTATGGGATATCATGGACTGAAGGTGGCCTAGAAATTGAGTGGATGTCCAACCAATGACTGGTCTACTCTAAAACCCAATGCTGGAGAGTATTTCCACCATCAATACTGCTTAGAGCACCAGGACCCACAGACTAGATGATTCTGAGACCTGGGATAGAACCAAACATGACTGGAAGAAAAAACAGTTAATGTAATGATGCTAATGATATTCTGCTATACTCATATTTTGGTGGCTTGCCCAGTTGTCATCAGAGAGGCTACATTCAGCAACTGATAGAAACAGATGCAGAGACCCACATTCAAACATTAGGCAGAGCTCCAGGAATTCTGTAGAGGAAGGAGAAAAAAAGGACTGTAGGAACCAGAGAGGTCAAAAACACCATAAGAAAACTCACAGAATCAACTAACCTGGGTACATAGGGGCTCACAGATATTGAACCAACAACCAGGGAACCTGCATGGGACTGACCTAGGAACTCTGCATATCTGTGACCATTGTATAGTTTGGTCTTTTTGTGGGACTCCCAACAGTGGCAGCAGGGGCCGTCTCTGACTCTTTTATTGGCTTTTGGGACCCCACTCCTCATACTGGATCACCTTGCCCACCCTGAATATATAAGGATGTGCTTAGTTTTACTGAAACTTAATGTGCCCTTTTTTCCCTTGGGAGACCTTCTCTTTTCTAAACTGAAATGGAGGATGAGTGGATTTGGGGGTTGGGAACTGAAGGGGTTGCAGGAGGGGATGGGAAGATAGGAGGGAGTATAAACTGTGTCTGGGCTGTAAGATAGATAGATGATAGATATATATTAGATAGATAATAGATAGATTTTTAAAAAAGAAATATATCATCTTTATTCATTTACTCTTAATTTATTTGTTAGTAAGAACTACTTTTTCATGAGTTACAGCTAGAGTTCCTTTCTTTAAAATAATTATATATATATATATATATATATATATATATAGTTAGTGTTCTGCCTGCAAATATGCCTCCAGGCCAGAAGAGGACACCAGATCCCATTACAGATGGTTGTGAGCCACCATGTGGTTGCTGGGAATTGAACTCAGGACCTCTGGAAAAGCAGCCAATGCTCTTAAGCACTGAGTTATCTCTTTTCCTGACTTCCCTTGATAATGGAGTATTACCTGAGCATATACAAGCAAGACAAAACAGGCACATTCTTTCCTAAGATGCTTTGGTCATGTTACCATAGTAGTAGAAACAAGAAGGCACAGATTATAAGTGCATTTGTTCTGAAGTCATTATAAAATTGTGCGTATCTGAGAGTGTAACCCAGTTTCTCTTAAATAAAATGTTATGTGTAATAGGAACTTTTAGGATAAAATCAAATCTATGAGTTGTTTTGAAGATAGCTCCCAATGGCCTTCCCTTTACCAACACACCTGAATAATGATCCCATCACTGGATTGTTTGTGGACGTGTACATAGTATCTGGTTCATAGCTCTTTTGAATATAGCAATCATGATGATGTGTGTTAATATTACTTGTTATGGTAAAAATGCAAACCAGGGGAAACAGACTTTCCATGTTCTTCTATTTTTTTTTTCTTAATGTAATGTGAGTTTCCTTTTGAATAAATTTACAAGGGTAGTCATCCTTTGACAATGATTATTATTGGATGTAAAGCTGCTGGTAAGAGAAAAGGAAGCCATAAACTAGGCAGAATGGCATGCTGTGACTGGCAACAGGGTGTATCAAGGGACTGGAATTGCCTCTTCTGTTCAGGGAGACATCCCGAGGCCACATGTGTCATCTAAATGCTCCCTCCCATATGAAGAGTGGGAAATGACTCTTCACCAGATTCAGCACAGCACATAACTTTTAACAAACTGTTCTGAAGAAATACACTCAGATTTAAGACATAATGAAAATCCAACTGTGTTTTCCTTTAGTCATTTAAGTAGATCCTAAGATTAGTGAAATCTTCCATGATAGCAATAATATTTATCTTACGCTAATATTTTAGTTTACATGAGAAGTTTCATTTTTACCAATGAGAATAGCAATGCCATAAGAAAGAATATATACTGTTTTCCTTTTATTATTTTTTACTATTAGAATATTTCATATGATTACTGTATTTATACCAGTCATCCCCCTTTCCTCATATGTAGATGTGTTTATGGCTGACCATTTGGGACTAGATAACCTATCAAGAGACATTTCCCTGGAGAAAACTAATACTCCCTCTATCAGAAGCCATTAATGTTCTGTAGCTCTTCATATAAGGGTGGGGACTCATGAAATTTCTTCTAACCATGTCAACACAGCCACTTGTATTTTCATTCAGCAACTCTTGCTTGGGAGCCATATCGTTGAGGATTTGTGGGTACAGATTTCCTATTCTGTTTGGAAGATGCTGTCTGTAACAGCATCTTTGGCTCTTACAATACTCCTGCCCATTTTCTGTTACTTTCCCTTAAATTAAAAATAGGCACCTGTTATAAATGTTGAGGGAATACACTGAACAGTCCTATAATGCACACGTCATCAAACGTGGTAATAACTAACACTGTATTAATGATTGAATCTTAAATACAGCATCAACTGATTTTGCGGAAGTAGGGGTTGCATTGTAGATATATCAGTCAGTGTTGCACACCACAGAGCCATGCATTTGTTCCATGCATTTTGGTCAGTTTTAGAGCTCTCTAATAGTATCCAGTATAAAAAGAAGTTTATTTGATGATAAATGAGGAGAACTACACTTATATGCAGGTATAAAGATAAATATAATACAGTTAGAAATTACATTGGTATAGTAAAATGGCAATTTTGTGTTTGCTTCTAGGGTTTATGACTTCTGTAGTTACAGTATGTTGTCTATTTGTAGAGTACAAGACATGGATTGTCTCCTATTGATCTGTCTTCAGGTCTAATTAGATAGATGTTGGTGTGCCCCACACCCCACACCCAATATGAAGGTACCACTATTTTTTGTCTTTGGGAATATCTTTCTGGGACAATCATTTTTGTGGTTCGTATGCTTTATAGCTGGGTAGGCCTATCGAATGTTTTTTCCCCCTTGGAGAATCTCACATAGAAATGAATAATTTTTTAAGAGCCTTTCCTGGATCATGTTCATGGTCAGAGAAAGATTCCCCAAAGCAAGAGAAACAGGCTCTATCCCCAGGTGATTTTTACCTATAGTTGTCCCAATGGCTACAACAAGTCATTCACAGAAGAAAAAATCCCACAGGCAAATAAACAATGCAGTTTTCCCCAACAACTGGTAGACAGTCTTTTTCAATAATATACTCAATGTGGATATGAGTACACAAAGTTAATAAAGAGAATAATACAGCTTAAACTTATTCTAAATTAATAAGCTAACTTGATTGGCAGTTTTTCCTTCAAGAATGAAGCATAATATTTCTCTATTTTTCTCTACATAATATTTAAGGTTCCTTTATAAAAATGATAAAATCTAAAAGTATAAGAACTTAATTTTAACTGACACAAACCATAACCACAAAGAAATTTAATTTGTTAGTTAATTGAAAAAAATGAAGGTTAGTGTATACTAATGCATATTTGTGTTTCACTGTTTTTTATTTAACTTGATATGAAATAATCATTCCTATTAAAGAGCATAACACTTAGCTATCATTTCAATAATCATTATTGCTGAACATGATGCTTTTTATGTCTGAAGCTCCCTTTGAGTGAAGTTAGTCTGTTCAAAAGAAAGAAAAAATACATACTGAAAATGAAACTTAGTCATCATATCTAAAACTTCCATTGCTCTGGGAAGAATCCCTGGTTGGTCTCCAGCCCTGTTCATGAGAGATGTTGCCATTAATGTCTGCTTGAGTATAAAGTATTACAGAATATATAAAAGCCATAAATGGAGCCACAAAGGCAAAGAGAAGCAAGATAATGGAAGAGAGGGGAATGGAGGGATTCAGCTGTTCCCATGTCTAACCACCTATGATGCTGCTGGCAAGTTTATGGTAGTAAATGGTGCCAGTGGTATGGTGTGGGCTGACTGCTAGGATCCAATCAGCATCTCTTCATGGATATGAGGACATTTTTGCTGGTATGAGGTGTGCGGCATTGTTTTTCAACATGAGCATAGTTCAGGCTTGAGGGCTGGCATGCACCCTGAATATAAATTTCTATTTTGAAGTAGTAGATTCTTTAAGGAAAATATTTAAGCAATTCATGAGGTATATAGTCCTAGTTCATAACCTACAGTAGTAAAACACTCTTAAATGGTCAGTTAACTAACGTTAACCTCCTAATTTTATGAGTTAACTAATTCACAAGAGTTTTAACTTCTTTAGGGAACTTGTACACACTTTACAACATACACTTTAAAAATATACATAATATTAAATTTCCAAATATATAGAGTATAAAGTCAGCAAACTCACTAAAACGTCTCCTGGGACTTTAAATAATGATAGTATTGTCTGCCTCGTTTCCACATCATGTGTTATACAAACCTGTTTCTTTTGATTTTTCACAGAACTGTGATATGTAATAAATGAAGAAACTCATTGTAGCTGAAATAAGTTTGGTTATTTCAAAAGCCATATGGATAATCAGTATCAATATACTAGAGCATGTAGTGTACTAATGCTGCTGTAGTTCCTTAAATTAACCTCAAACTGTTTTCCTAATTGCTCTATAGTTACATTCCCATGAAAAGTGTACAAGCAGAGCCCACATTCCACACTTTGGCTAACAGGTTTTAGATTCTTACCAGCAGATTAGTTCTACCTGTAAAGCAAAATTAAGATGACATGGTTCCCCAAGTGTCTATCTCATTTTAAATTTCCCCCTTTAAATATTCCAAAACAGCAATAGTAATCAAAAAATCAACACAAACTATAACATTTTATAATGGCTTCTTGGCAAGTATTTTAAAACCTTCAAATTCACCCAATATTTAAAAACCTTCAAATTAACCCTGTATCTATTGGCTATTTTGACCTTTACAAAGTAAATTCTAGACAGGGTGATGAAATATGCATTGTTAAAATGAGGAGAATTATGTTTGTGGTATTAAAGATGGCTTCTGAGAGGGGAATGTTCAGGGTATTTTAGTGGTTTTCTTCATGCTGGTGGTTGATCCTGCACCCATCCTAGTATGGGCAACACTAATTGAACTCAGTGAGTCATTTTAAAAGGAATGAAAAGGTACTTAGAAGAGAATATAAAATTATGTTAGTGATGTGGGTGTCTTGGAGGAATTGAAGGCTACTGTTGGACTTAGATATGATTTAAACACACCATACACACTTACAAAATTATCAAAATATAACAAAGTATATCAAAGATTTATTTTAAATAAAACAAATAGATAAGCCTAGAGAGTAATTTTTGTGTGTCATTTAACATCATACCCTAAACACTATGAAATAAAAACTCATTATGTACCAATCAGTCTATTTATGTCAGTATTGCTCAGGATTTAAAATTCCCACAATTCTGTAGCTTAGCGTACTCACTGGCACTATCCAGAAACAACCATTTCACTGAACCACTCATAACATGAAACCATTTCAATGTCTTTTGTAATGAGGGAAATTCCAATTAAAGCCACAAAGAGATACCATTTAACACCCACCAGATTGGCAAAATATAACAAGTCCCTAAATATGGAGTTTTGGCAATGATAATGTATAATGGGAACACACACAAGGCAGAGAGAGTTCACTACTAACATTTTCTGAAAGGAATTTGGCATCACCTCATGAAGCTGTAAATAAGAAGACCCAAGTGTTCACAATTCCACTCTTGGGAAGATATCCTAAAGAAACATTGTCTCAGCTTTGCCGGGAGCCACACAAGTCAGTGCTAATCCATTACAATCGTAGTGGTGTTTATTCTAGTAAATCAAAATAAGACAGCACATGAAGAAGAAGGAGAAGAAGAAGACGAAGACAACAACAACAAAATATCCTAAATTGTATAATTCACTAAGGAGAAAATAGATTTATATAATGTGTTACATTATTTGCCAAAAATGGTGACCAGAGCTACATGAACAAATATAACTATGCCTCATAATAATGTTATTATTAAGAGGTTAGCACTGAACTGAAGGAGTAAATGAAAAAAAAGAAACATGCAGCCACTCCATTTCCCTGTAGTTTGGTAGAGAGATACTGAGCAGAAGGGTTTTAAAACTGGGGATGCAAAGGACAGGTTGAGCTTCTTAAGTGTGCCAGTGGCCACTGGAGTATTAGACACTGAATATTTTAGTTGTTTACAAATACTGAAACCCAGCTGTTTCCAGGACTTAAAGGGGAATGAGACTGCTTACAAATGTGTATCTAATCATGTTCTGCCTCCTGTTGCTGCTTTGTCTTGATCAATGTTCACTCCCATACTTGGGAGAATACATGTCATAAAGAAGTACAAGAGAGTCCAGCTCCCCACTGTAATAAACAAGACACCACATCTCTCCATCTCCCATTGGTCCTTATGAGGATGTACCATCTTGTACTCAGTCTAAAACGGTGAAATCTGTTTTGCTTGTTTTGCATATCGATAAAATTAACAGCATGGAAATCAAATCCTTCACACTGGTGGGAAGGACGGAGGGAACGAGGAACTCTCTGAGGGATTTCATATCCACATAATTGCAAGATGAGTGGCTGCTAGGGAGGCTGAACAAATCTGCAAAAACCTGTCTCAGTCATACAAGAATACAGGACAATACATTCTGTTGCGATGCTCAGTTTCCCTAGAGGAGTCAGGTGCAGAATGTCGGATATTGAACTTTTGAGAGTCCTTGCTGTATATATATGACCATCCTTTACTCTTAACTCTTTTTGGACATGTTATATAGCTGTATTTACACAAACATCATTTACTTGCTCTCGATAGTGATGCCGAGAATTTCAGTGAAATGAATTCTTGTGCTTAGCTGGTGGGCTCTGAGTAGGAGATGGCTGTCTCTGTTTAGCCCTAATTTCTCCTTATCAGCCTCCTGTGTTTGGGGTTTGGGGACTCACAATGCTGGGGCTCCTCTAACAGAGCAGATTTTTTGCAGAGATTTTTTGCGTACTCATGGAGACCATCATAGGCAGTATTCAACCAAATCCTGCTATAAAATGTGAAGATCTTCCTAACATGTGTTTACGAATAACTCAAGTTGTTAAGAAATCTGAGTGTCTATATGAAGAAATGACTTTGGATGCTCAGTATCCATATATAGTGTGACAACTCTACTATCACTCTGATTTTGTACCTTGCTCTTCAGGAAATGAGAAACCATCTACCTTGCAACAAATACTCCATCCTGAAGGCAGGTGCATAGATTGATGTGCCCATCAGTAGAATATCTACTTTATGACCAAAATTGATTCTCTGAAGGTGATACCTGTCTGGGACTGAAAAAAGTCAGTGAATCCTTAAATTCCTCTTCTATGCATGAAGCAGAAACTCAATTAAAAAACCAATCTATTCCGCTTACTAAGAAACATTAAGGTCGGCCTGGTGAATATTTCTAGGGCTTATTTTACATATATTGTTTCCTTTTTATGGTTGGTGGCTGAATTGTTTAAGTCTCATAGCTCTTAAAGAACAAAACTCCAGTTCCCACTGCTAGACTCATAATGGGACACGACACATCTCCAGGAGTGTTGGCCCCTTTACATTATTCTCTGTGCCATTTCTCTACCTTACTCTGGAGAGGCACTGTTGAGCACTCTTCCCAGTCCAGAACAGCTTCTCTAACTAGGGAATATTTGCTTTCAAGTTAATTAAACTCTTCAAATAAAGCAGCTGTTTAAATCCAGGAGTTTTTCCCAGACCCAGAAACCTCTGTTTTCTCCAGTCCTGGGTGAGTTTCTGTGTAAATGAACGCCCACCCTCATCCTTCTGGCAGATGAAAATGGAACACACGTCTCCTGATTCTTTCTTTGGATGAGACTCTTCCTGCTGCTCACTGGCCTGTTTTGACCCTTGTGATCCCTGCCCCAACCTGTAAACCTTGACCATACTTTGGTCCTTCCTCCTTAGAATCTCTCAAGTCAAACTTACTCAACTCTGCTGCTCAGCATTCCTTTGCCCTTTTCTTGGCTTGCCACCAGCCTGGCCTGACCTCCAGGGCTGAGTTTCTTGGCTTGGCTGTTTCAGTGGTTATATTAAATCTGTTACGGATACAACAGGGAGTAGTATTCTGGGAACTCTCTCTTTTCTTTTTCTTTCTTTATTTTTTTTTTGAATGTCAATCATGCTGTATCTGAATGTTACATTTTAGAATATTCTACATTGTGTTGTCTTGTTGTCTCTGTCCTTTGCCTTACAGAAGCTTTTAAGTTTCAAAAGGTCTTCTCTTCTGGACACACAGAGCTGATGAGTGATGAGACATACAAAAAGAAACTAGAGTTTGCTGTTTGAGCTTTTAAACATGTCCGGATTTTTATAGCTTTGTTTCCCAGGCAAGATGCTTCCTATGTCTATATAGCTGTGTTTCCACATTGGTAAAGATAAAATGATAAAAAGTATTATTTTATTGTGTGGTGACATAAAAGTAGCAAATATATTTCTCGGTGGTGATGACACATATCTTTAATTCCAGCACTTGGGAGGCAGGAGGCAGGTGGGTCTCTATGAGTCTGAGGCTAGCCAGGTCTACTGAGTGAGTTCCAGGAAAGCCAACGCTACACAAAGAGACCTTATCTGGGAACAAAAAAGCAGCAAATATATGTAATTCATCTTGGAAAGAGAAGTGCCAATGAGTTTTGTTCTAATTTAGGATGTTACAGTGCCTTTACTACATCTTATGTTCTTCATTTATAACAGAAATTTATTTTATATTGCAGTGAGTGCTATCTAGGTCCTTCATATGAATAATTATATTCACTGCAGTGGCTCCAAAGTATACCCCCAAATCTTGTCTTATAAATGTATACATATACTTTTAATCTAAAAAACATCTAGAAGACCCTAAATTGTCCACCTGTCTTATAAATGTATACATATACTTTTAATCTAAAAAACATCTAGAAGACCCTAAATTGTCCACCTGGGCATTAAAGAATAAACACCCTCATTACTTCATTGACTTTAGCATGTGGTATGCAAGCATAAATACATAGACTAGGACTTTTCTTGAGGTGGCATTGCCTAAGTTCCCATGAGGAATAGTGGCAAAGATCTGGGAAGCTCACCTCATAATCCATTTGAGCATTACATACTAGAGATTGTCAGGTGGATAGTCATTGCATGATTTTCCCAGTCATAAAATATCTCTTCTGATTTACAAACATTTTTTATGGTGAATGTAGGTAGGGTCTTTAAATACAGACCAGAAGTAATTTGTAAAATATCAAACAAAATAATGAAAGATAAATGGAGATCACACTGTATATTTAGACAATGTATATCTATGGACTTAGTGACAATTGGAAAAAGAAGGAGTTGACACCAGATTTCTCAAAAGGCAAATGGGTAAATTCTCTTTTCATTATAATAGGGACTGAGATATTAGTTTTAATGCAAAGTACTTCACTATAGATTTTGACATGGTAAGTAGAAGATTATTAGAATATAGCATTTTTAGGCCATCCATTATTGTCACATCAACTGTTCTTGCACTAGACCAATAATCTCATAGCAGGAAGAGTGAGGTGAGATTCTTTTACAGAAGACTTTTGAAGCAGCATTAGGCTGTTTACCCACAGAGAACATGGATTGAAATGTCTTCTGTGTTTCAAAGTTGTGTTGAGGAGCTGGAGATTGGAACATACAGGCAAAATAGTTGGCTCTGTACAACCATAGAAAATTCAAAAACAAATTAGTAAGATACTCAGGTAAATAAATAGGTTTGAAGTGAGAGGGTCATTATGATAAGATGTCAGATGAGAATCAAAACTGACAGATGAGTAGAAATTTATTCTGGACATATGACAGCAGAGAACAGACAACTAGACAAGACTAAGAAGCGGATTATGTGATGGGAGGAAGCATGTAGCAAGGAAAAGGGTGTTGCTCTAGGGAAAAATAATTATTGGAATGTTGAGAGGTTTTGGGTTACCCTAACTAGGAGCTACTGGTGATTGATAGGTATTGAGGGAGGGGGATGAGTTGACCATACTCTATGGAAAATCACATACCCAAGAGTATATGTGTAGTACCAATTGGAATTAAAGGGTGTAAAAATGAATAAAAAGATACAAAGTTTGGGGACAGGAAGATGGATGGACATTAGAAGAGTTCAGAGAGGCAGATGAAGATGTAGATGTTTCTATGGTCTGTAGAAAGTTGACTTGGTCCTTCCATTAGTCTTTTGACCACAGAGTCTATTCTAGATAAGCAGTAATCTGTTTTCTGATTCATAGATTAGACTTCACTCTAAATAGTTTACTTTTACTATCCGCAATAATTAGCGACGATAATAAACTGGAGTAATGAAATAAGTAAATTTTAAAGAACTTTAAAAGATGTGTTGCAGATTGGGGGGGGGTCTATGTAATGACAGCCCCATAGTTGTGAAAATTGACCAGTGAGAGTCTTTACATTAAATTGGAAAGGGCTCTAAGACACCATGTAATTGGTATAAGCTTAGGTAAAAACAACTCATGAATGAAAGAATCATGTTTTCGAACTCACCACGGTACCTCTTCCCCCAAAGTGCTGGGATTAAAGACATGTGTCACCACCTCTAGGCAATTACTGATTTTTCAACGAGAGTACATAAATCTGTAGTTCCTACTTTAGGGAGCCAGCCAGATACTTGTTAAGGTTAACAGCAAGAGAGAGAGGCTTTTCACACATTTCTAATGTCATCCATGATAGCCACATTGGAAATATTTTAGCTTGTTTAACAGGAATAACCAGTGCAATGCTCTGTCTACAATTTATAAATGTCTATAGTTCAGGTAGATTTTCCTCTTACCATGGTATTCCAGATTTGGTAGAATTCAATGGACCTATGATATGAGCACTACTAATTCCGTACTTATAAGTACTCAGGACAACCCAATGTATTCAAGTTTTCTGTTTGGAACAGCTGAGCTGAAGAGATGGGAGACATGCTTTTCAGGCACTCATGGAGGTAACAGGATCTGAACAACCACTCTAGTTTCTTTACCTAGGGCCCATCACTCTCCTCCTCCCTACCTCTGCCTCCCTCAGTTTTACCTCCCTGCCCATTAAAACTAAAGTTATCCCTTTGCTTCATATATCTATGTGGTGACTAGCCCATGTTGTATTATTGAAATATGTTTGGATGAAGTTTGAGTATCAGATTAAGTTTACAACCACACAAATATATTATTTCCCATTGTCTTTGGTAATAATTCCTTAAGATAATGACTGCACTTTAAAATTAGGTATTCCATTTATTGATGGTTGTAAATTCCACAGTGATAATTCT
This sequence comes from Phodopus roborovskii, assembly GCF_943737965.1. NCBI lineage: Eukaryota > Metazoa > Chordata > Mammalia > Rodentia > Cricetidae > Phodopus > Phodopus roborovskii. Next base: position 23,797,499 of record NW_026126470.1, on the reverse strand, counting down.
GGACTAACAGGCTCTAATTTAAACTGTAGTAGCAATGGGATTGGATTTGATTAAGAACAAGAGAAGACTAGACTTGTCCCAGATTTCAGTCTCTGCTTCTGCAGGGGGGAATATGTCTTCTGCTTTTAAAAGCCCCTCAACTCCAGGACATAACTTTTTTTTTCTTTTCAAGACAGAGTTCCTCTGTGGCTTTGGAGCCTGTCCTGGAACTCACTCTGTAGACCAGGCTGGCCTCGAACTCGAACTCACAGAGATCCCCCTGCCTCTGCCTCCTGAGCGCTGGGATCAAAAGCTTGCACTACCACTGAAAACTCTTTCAAGTAATCATGAAGAATTCTGCTACAACAGTGTCCAGGTTGAGCTTGACCGCCAACCTTCTGTCAGATGCTGGTGTAATTTTAAGATGCTGCTGTGAGATGTCACAGCTTACTGTTGGTTTTTACCCCTGTGCTTATATTCAGGTCCTTCATCTGCCCATCCCTGAGACACTGAGACCTTGTCAACAATCACCATGTTGAGTTGCTTATAGCAACTCTGTCCCTTGTTATGATCATTGCAACAAATACATTGATTCTATGTGAAATGACATGTCTTTTTGCTTTTTTACTCATTTTACAGACCAGCCACAGTTTTCCTCCCTCTCCTCCTTTTGCTCCCCATTTCTCCTTCACAACCTACCCTGTCCACTCCTCAGAAATGCTACAAAGCCTGGCACACTAAGTTGAGGCAGGACCAAGCCCCTCCCCCCTGCATCAAGGTTAATCTAGGCATCCCACCATAGGGAATGGGCTCCCAAAAGCCACCTCATGTTCTAGGGATGGATCCTGGCCCCACTGCCAAGGGTCCCACAAACAGACCAGGCTACATGACTGAAGCCCACATGCAGAGGGCCTAGTTCGGTCCCATGCAGGCTCCCCAGCATAACAGGTCTTTTCAGTGGCTCTTTTTCTCTGAAATAAGAGAGAAACTCATCCAATCTTTTAATTTTGCTGTAACTTTATTGTGATTAATTTCATTAATTTTAGCCTCTTTTGCTTGTTTTCAAAAAAGAATTATCTTCCTGTCATCAAAGTTGTGATGAAAATATTCTATCCTTTACATCCCTGCCCCCTTGCTTGGATGTAGAATCATTCTTCCCTGTAAGCTCCCACCCTGCATGCTCTTGGTGCCGATGTCTGCATCCACTTTCTCCTTTGATAAGGTTGTGCTCAAGATGAGGCTTTGTTTGAGTGTACCAAGAACACAGTTTTAATTAATCCAGGTTGAACATTTCTTCAAAAATGTTCCAAATCAATGATGATGATGTTTTTAATTAAAATGAAATTATATCACTTTCCTTCCTCCCTCCTCTTACCCCATTCCTTCCCAGTTATTCTCTCTCAAGCCTCTCCCTCATCTCTCACTCTCATTAGTTGACCATAGTTCTTGTCTAGGTGAGGTACCCCATGCCATTGCCCTCCTATGATGTTAAAAATGTCAATGCATATCACTATCGTTTCTAGGGGAAGCTGTGTCATTGCACCCTTCATGGTATTCTGGTTCTTACAATCTTACAATCTTTCCATCTACTCTGCTGTGATGTTCTCTGAGCCAGAGATGCAGAAGATATAGATCTATTTGTTGGGGCTTGGCTCCCCATGACCTGTTGATCTCTGCATTGTATCCTGTTAATGTATCCACTTGATGAAAAGAAGGCTTCTTTGATGGGGGTGGTAGCTACATGTTGTATGGATTATACTTGTAGCCCTTTGTTGCCTCTCAGGGTTTGAGGGTGAATCCCTGTTTCTAATGCTTAGGATACAGGACTCAGATGACTTGAGCCAGAAGTAACCTGAAAGCTTCTTTCCTGCAGTGTAGCTTTCATGATGCAGATGATAATATGCAAACTGCCAAGTGAGGAAAACAGTTTTATCCACTTGGACCATCAACCACAATGACCATCATAGCAAGAAATGCATCAATGTACAATAAGTGGCACTCACGTGTCCGTGATAAACAACAGCTGCCTAACTGAACTCAAGGCCCACTGAACAAGAGAGCAATCGTGTGTGTTACTGAAAACCCCACCAGCTTCCTGGGGGCAGTACCCTGATGGGCCCTCAAAAGTAATCATCTACTGCCACCGTGCCAAGACAGAAAAAATCCCTTTCCACATTACAAATCTTATCCTCCTACTCAGTTATTTCCCATAGCAACTAAATCTGTTTTCCTTTGAGTAAAGTTTGAAAATTCCACAAATTGTGCTTTGGGGTGGCATCCATCTGTATAACACCTTTTATTTAATAGTGCACATAAGCACATGCATGCCTCCACGGAGTAATATCAACTAAGCAAGCATCTACCTTGCATACACTCATAACTTAAGCAAAGTGACTGACCAAACCAGAACATTTTCAAGGTGATTTACTATAGGTGGACAGATTTTCTTAATAGAAGGAAACATAAATAGTGAATATATTTTTAGATGACATCAGCACTGTTTGCAAATAACAGATTCAGTTGCTCCAAATTAAGGGTTAACTCATTTTGATTTGGGGATTTGCATTGGAGCCCCTCAACATAGCTGTAATGAAAAGACACACAAACGAACAAGACAAATATTGCCAGAACATGATGAATCTTCTCTTGCCTCATAAACAACACTTTTTTGAATTGCAATACAAGTTGAGACTAACTTTAGCCTTTTGCTTGCAACATTGACTGTGAAGAAGGATTATTCCACATTTTGCCTAAACCAAGGGTGAAAACTAGGAATCGTTCTTTCTTTTAAATTTCATTTTACATTCTAACCACAATTCTCCCTTACCTCTTGTCCCCTCTCACCTCCCTCCCCAGTCCACCCCATTCCACTCCTCTTCAAGGATAAGAGTTCCCATTGTTAGTATTCAGGCATCTTTATTGGGCTGGCCTTGAGGTCCTAAGAGGATACACCCTCAGCTGCAGCCACTAAGAGCACCCCTGTGCACACTCACTATTCACTCCTTTTTAGGACCCTACCCACCTTCCATCCTTCCTTCTTTCTCTCTCTTTCTATCTGCCTGCCCCCCCCCCCCGTGTCTTTCTTTACTCCTTTCCTCTCTCCAGCTGCTCCTGTCCCCAGAGGCCTGTCCACTTTTACAATCCTTTTCCTTAATAAAAATAAAACCCTCCACTTGAACTCTGTAGCACTGCGTCTTTCTCTCTTGTTGCTTTTTAAAAATTACAATACCCATGAGGAGTCAATAAAGTCTGACAAAATAGGTTGGGGCAAGGCCAAACTCCTCTCTCATGCATTAAGGCTAAGCATGGCATCCCACCAATTGGGAATGGGCTCCAACAAGCTAGCTCATGTACCAGATTTGTATGGTGGTCCTACTGCCGGGAGCATCTCAGATAGTCCAAACTTCACAGCTGGCTCCCACATACGGAGGGCCTAGTTTGGTCCCCTGGAGTCTCCACAGCTGTTGAAGATATCTGCAGAGACAGCTGAACCAATCTCATAGAAACTTGTGAACTCTAGACTGACAACTCCTCAGCTGTCATTTTGTTTTGTTTTGTTTTGTTTTATTGCATGTAGGTCAAAGAATAGAAAGGAAGATAGACTATCTAAAGCAATTGGGGGAAATAAAATGGAAGCAAAGCTTAATGTCATGAAGGAAAATGCAGTTTCAGTGTAAAAGCATTGGGAAGTAGCTTGAAAGGTTTTATTCATTTATTTCTACTGCATGTCCTTTTGTTTGTGCATATGTATGTTCGTGTGCCATGTGCATGCCTTGTTGCTCACAAAAGTGTGAAGGCAACATCAGATAGTCTGGAACTGGAGTTACAAACAGGCTTCCATGTAGGTGCTCTGATTTGAACCAGATCCTCTAGAAGAACTGGCAGTTATCTGCTGAGTCACCTCTCCAGCCTTCTGTTTTCTGTGTTTTCGCATTTGATTGTGCCATAGTATGCATTCTTGAAGTGTGAAATTGTGAATTGTCATTATTTGAAACAGTCAACAAATTCATGTTTCAGTACTGTTTTCTCTAAATGCTGTGAACTTTACAAATTCTTTAATTAGATCCTGGATATGCATTTAAGGTATTTTCCATAGGTAATGCACATTGCAAAGAGACTTTAGCCCACAGACTTTGAAATATCCCATGAGGCTTTGAAGAGAGGTGGCTCACTTCCAGGCTGAGGAAAGTGAGATCATGAGATAGGAGAAATGCTGTTCATTTGCATGTTTATATATAGGCCAAGTGCAAGAATGTGGGTATGAATTATTATGCATTATTGTACAACATTATCAGCATATCTAACATGTAGTCAAATTGTTTTTGTATTAAACCATGCTGTGGCTTTATTTCTTTCATCAAGTATTTCAATAGTTAGAATTCCTCAAGCAACCTAAAATGGATGTCAACCTAATCTCAGCTTTCACTCTTCTCCAAGGAGTAGCTGAAATATGCTTTCTCGACTGATTTAAAATATCTCAAGTGAGATTTCATTGCATGAACATCATTTAGCCTTATTTTTCCATTTGTCCACCTCTCATGGTTACATTTCTACAACTTATCTTAATGTTATGATAGCAGTAAATTCATTTCAACATTTCATGATGACATTAACTATATCTATGTAACACTCCCCAAAGTTCATTTTTAATTAAGATTCTTCAGGAATTAGATAATTGAGCGTGAGCTCATAATGTGGATAGCTTCCAAGAACTAACAATAGTTATGTTAGTGAACTGTGTTACCTAGTAACAAGAGCACCATAGCATGCCCATAATATTTTTCTAAGAAATCAAAATTGTCCCAAAGTTCTCCTAGGTAAAAGCATGGCAAGAAATCCAAAAGGTAGTTAAACTTCTCATGTGAAATGGGCCTTTTATGTCTCCATGTTCCATTTGCATATATTACATTGATTTTTTTTTTCTGCTTCATTCTGGAAACTGCTTCTCTTAGAAAATGTAAGTCAAATGAAATGGAAGCAATACCATCAAACTAATTTGTTATTATATGACTGAAGTATAAGGTTCCTGAAATAAAATAATAATTCTTAGGTGAGATTAATTGCTAAATAGATAAAAGAAAGTAAGTATAAGTCAAAACATGTTATCTATAGTTCTAAGTAAGGGAACAGCTGCCAGATACTAACAACTCTTATATCATGACTAAATAACTATTCCCTCCTTTGCTTCTCTGAGATATTTGTCACAGAAATGAAAAGTTAACAAACACAATCAATTAGGTTTAGAATTTTCCAAACTGAATGGTAGAGGCACACATTGTCAGATCAGAGTTGTTGCATATATATCAAGTAGGAGTGAGATATCAGAGACTTCCAGTTACAGAGTCCATGTCCTGGAAACAGGAGAAGATCAGAGGAATATACACAAAAGTAAGGGCTCCTAACGTGTGATTTATAAACAGAGTTTCCGGAAAAAAAAATGACAACACAGAACCCTTCCAACTTTGAGACAAAGGAAATCCAAATGAAATGGTCAAGCCAAAGTTCAATTCAGCAAGAATGATAATGAAATTAAGTTAAGATATTTATATATCCAAATTTAATAAAACAACATAACTGTGATATAAGACTTCGTGGTAGCTTTTCCTAGAGACTACATCAATACAAGACAGAACAGAAAGATGAAAAATAAACCCTTAAAAAAATGCACCTTCACCTCTTTCTCCAACACTTTTCTTTCACTTGAATCGGGCTAGTTGGGCCATACCCACCCACCAACAGGGCCTAAGCAAGTTCCTGCAATCTGGCTAAAGCTATGTGGTTTCATGACCCAGTCACTTGCACTTGCAATGGGCATAATATTATCTTAAGGTAAGTTATTCCAAAAGTATAATCCATACAGGTGAGAGATACAGTTCCCCAAAGTGAATGAAGTAGCAAAGAGACATGGTTGCAGTAATTTTTTTAGCTCAATCCAGCATGTCTGTATTTGATTTAGATTTTCCTAATTGGACTTTTTTTTTTTTAACTTGGAATAGTCAATTGAAATGCTTTCAATTTTCATAGGAAATATGAGCATAAGTAATAGTTTCTAAGAAATGCATAGGGATCCAGTAAAAGTATATGTCTATAGACTAAGACAATGGTCAACTTTCGTTGTATTATGTGACTCATTTTAGTCTCATTTGAGATAGATATTTGTCATTCATTCATCTGTTTAGTCAGGTATCACATTTATATGGCTAAGTATCTGAGAACTTCCATGGATAGATATGATGATCCATAACTATATGCATTGAATCTGTTGATTCAAAGATGTCTTCTTCAAAGAAGAAGACTTAACTAAATAAACCAAGTCATCAACAGTTGTTTATTTCTAAAATTTTAGAATTTTTCCTTGCTCTGGCGAAGATTTCTGCATTCTGTTAAATGCAGAAATTCCACCTCATAAAAGGCAAACCATTCCCTTGAGCTGTTTGATGTTGCTTTGGCCTGGTTTGAGATCAGATCCCCCACTGTCTAAACAGTCTGTGTGCTGTCAGTAAGGTTGCAATCGGCTGTGACTCACTGTGTCTAGCAGTTGGCTACAGTAAGATGGAAACTTGAGAGTTGGAACCTTGTGATGTCCCATATGCCTCTTGATCAACAAGGTTTCCTGTGGTCTAGACAGTGGCCTGAGGGGAAATACCTTTTTTAGTTAATATGTATTCCCTAAGGTGTAGTATATACATACTGTTTATCAACATTAGTTTTTGAGACTGACCTGAAAATCTTCAATATAATTGCATATAAAATCTTCGTAGGTGAAAACTCTGAATATTTAGTGTGGATTCTTGTAACATACATTCTAAAAAGAGCTTCATTAAATATTTGTGCCTTCATTATCTTCATTCATAACTGTTTTAGCATATTTATATAATTTGGCTAAGTGTATATAAAATGGTCAATCTTCTCATATTCACAACATAGATTATTCCTTAATGAGAAAATTATTTTCCTTAATAGGATTATTGATCTAATCATCTATATATTTATTTATTTTTGCAGTTATTCATCACTAGAAAACCCAGAGTATAAATCCAAATATTGGTTAGAAGTAATTTAGACGAAAATATCCAGCTTATAAAATAATAATTTTAAATTTCTTAAGTGTTAATGAGTAATCAATTTACAGTATTTTCATTTACCAGTTCTGTTTTAGAAATATCTTAGTTACCTCGACCATAGTTCATTTTCAAGTGACAAATATCTCCAGATAGAAAACTGAAGAGTTTAATCTCTGTTCTTAAAAATGTAGATGTTTATAGGCAAGAGGAAGCTAGATGACATAGATAGATAGATAATATAAATGTATGTATACACACACATACACACACATGTACACACACTCAAATAATTCTTGAATTTTTGCTAGCAGGTCACAAGAAGCATGAAACATCGTCCTGTTTTCTATTCAATGGGTTATAATTGTCTCCACTGGCATAATTAGTCTGAATTACTGGTAGGAGTTTTTGTTTTCCCTGAGTACATAGAAGGTAGTGAAATTTCCTGGACACTGTCAGGGAATTCCCCTCTCATCTCCTTTAACATGGTCACTACCAGGAAAAAATATCTAAGCTTTTAAGAGTCAGTTGTTTCCTAGGAATTCCAGTTCATTGCTTAGTGGGCATATTATTAGAAACAGAACAGGAGCATGAGGTCTCCTATGGAAAAAACCACCACCTGGAAATGAATAGCTATAGTAAAGGCTCCAAGAAGAGTTGAAAGCTTGGTGTTGGCATAATGTGAAGTGTGGAAATGGACAAGAAACTCAAAGTCCTAACATTGTCCAAAAAAATCCTCCTTTTAGTTTTAAAATGAATAAACAAAAAGGATGGACTTCCAAAGTGTAGCCCAGCGCAGGGATGGGACTGGTTCCATTCAAACACTTGGCATCCAAAGAAGACACTAAGAGAATACTTGTGGGCTTTTATTTTCCTTCATTTCCTTCCTTTCTGATCTCAGTAATTGTTCAATTTGTCATAGAAAAGATTCTGTTGATTGGATCAACATAACTGCCCTATTTCTATTTGTTACAATGTCTGGAGATGAAGAATGAAATTCTTTTCATTTCCTGCTCAGACTTGAATTATTGTATCACTTTCCAGATTAGAGATCATCTCTGCAGAAGAGTCTGTGCTGTGTCTGATGATCATTTATCTCTTCATCCTTCCAGGGATATCACATACTATTTATTTTCTGTTTGGGAAAAAGTTGAAATAGTTATAACATTCAAGATCAGGGAGTTTTCCTGATCTTGAATTTTCCTTTATGAGGTAAGGTGCTATGATCAGTACTTTCGCTGTTTACTTATTTCCGTGAGGTTAACTGGCAATTAGTCACTGCTGTTTTAATAACCCCAAGGACACAATTCATGCTTCAGCAGGTTTTCATCTTTCCCACACGCATGTAATATCACTTAATCTGTTGGCAGTTGCTCTAACCACTTGTTTTTCTCTTCTTACTTCTGGGAAATTGGAATTTATTTCATATTATCTTCCTTTCAGATTTTGAAACACTGAAGTCTACTTGATAATGGATTGATTCTGTTGATATTTGTATTATTTATACCTATTAAATATCTAATATTCCATTTACAATATCCTTCATTAAAATACAAACATGATATTTTCCATAGAGCTGTTGTAAGTGATTGAATTGTCTTAAATGAAAGATAGGGTTTGTGATAGACATTTTGGTCTGCCCTTGCCTCCATCACTGAACATTGGGGAAGTGAGCTATCATTTCCTTTTTTGTTTGTGATTTTTTGTTTGTTTGTTTATTTGGTTTTTGTTTTTGATTTTTGTTGGAGGTGGGGAGGATTTATTTGACTAATACTTCCATATTGTTATTCACTGTTGAAGGAAGCCAGGATAGGAACCTAAACAGGGCAGGATCCTAGAGGCAAGAGCTGATGTAGAGGCCATGGAGGGGATCTACTTCCTAACTGGCTTCCCTTGGCTTGCTCAGCCTGCTTTCTTTGTTTTGTTCCACCCTCTTTTTAAAATTTAAATTAGAAACAACCTTGTTTTACATATCAATCCCAGTTCCCTTTCCCTCTCTTCCTCCCCTGCCCCCATGCACCAACCCCCCTATCCTATCTCCTTTCTGCTCCCCAGCGAGGGAGAGGCCTTCCATGGGGGATCATCAAAGTCTGTCATATCTTATGTATCTAGGCTGAGAGAGTGTCCCTCTACATGGAATGAGCTTCCAAAGTCTATTCATATACAAGGGATAAATACTGATCCACTACCAGAGGCCCCATAGACTGCCCAGGCCTCCTAACTGACACCACTGTTCAGTGGGCCTGGGTCAGCCCTATGCTGGTCTCCCATCTATCAGTCTGGGGTCAGCCTAATTTCTTATAGGACCCGGAACCACTAGCCCAGGGATTGCACCACCCACCATGTGCTGGACCCTCAACCACTGATCACTAATTGAGAAAATTCCTTACAGTTGGATCTCATGGAGGCGTTTCCTCAACTGAGGCTCCTTCCTCGTTTCTTTCCTGGTATTATAACTCATCTTTTACATCTAGATTTTACTTAGATTGAGACTCTGAATACTGACTCCCAATGTCTTTATCCTGTATTGACAGGACATCTTTTGTGAAGCACAGAAACAGCATTTGCAGTTACAAACATGACCACAAATCCTAGGATACATTTCCAATAATTCACAAAGATATTTTATTTCCCCTTGGACTGGTTTACTCTCTCAGACAATGAAACAGATGATAGATGACTTCCAAGTAATGTCATAAAAGCCATGAAATTCTGTCCTTGTCATTGATGCACTCTCTGGAAGCTTTTCTTAGATGTTTCAGGATGTGGTAGCTGAATAAAGAAATGACTAACTCCTAAATAATAAACAAGTGATTTCAATTTTTCAGTCAAGTGTTTGGTAAACCTTGTGGTCAGAGTCCACCTTGGTCTGTTACCAGTTACCAGAAATTGTTCTGGTTCATGCTTTCCTTGTTGTGTTGACACATTGTCAGAAGGATTTCAAGAAAAAAAAAAAAAAAGGCTCTCTGTACAACTCTTTTTAAAGAGTACAAATATTGACCTTAATCCTTGGGCAAATAGAGTCCTATTCAAGAAATACTTTCCTTTCTTTCCTGTGCCTTCATAATGTGGGGTACTACCTACGTTTGTTCTACCAGTTCCAGGTTTCTCATTTAGGTCTTGGATCTATTTTGAACTACTGTTTTGGTTAAAGGTTTCAGATAGTGATCTAGTTTCGTTCCTCTCCATGTGGACATCCAGCTTTCCGAGCATCATTTGTTGAAGAGGCTTGCCTTTCTTGAGCATTTGTTTTTGGCATCGTTTATCAAATATTAAGTAGGTATAGTGACATGGATTCATGTTTAGGTCTTTGATTTTGTTCCAATGGTCTACATGTCTGCTTCTGTGCCTGTACCATATTGTGGTTATTACTATGGCTCTGAAATATATTTTAAGATCTGGAATGGTAATCTAGTATTATTCTTTTTACTAAAGATTGATTTGGTTATCTGGGCTCTTCTGGTTTGATATGAATTTGTGGTTACTTTTTCTCTCCCAATGAAGAATGCAATGTGAATTTCAGTTGTAATTCCATTGAATATGTAAGTGGCTTTTGAAGAATGGTTGTTTTCATAACATTAATTCTTCCAGCAAATGAATATTAGTTCTCTTTCACTTTCTAATATATTCATATGCTTCAGAGACAAACTTTTTATTATAGAGATCCTTAACCCCCTGGTTAGGTTTATTCCTAGATAATGTATTTTCTTTCAGACTATTGTGAATGGGAGTGTGTCTATAATCTCTTTCCTTTGATTTTTGAACATTTATCCTGCATATTACCACCCCGGTGAAATTGTTTATTTTTTCCAGAATTTTTCTAGTAGACATTTGGGATTTTTTATGTATACTATCATGTATAATATAATATAGCAACATCTTAGTATAACATCATTTAGTAAATTCATTGATCATAAAGGAGAACATATACTGACCACTTTACTCAATGAAAATAAATCCCTAATTATATTCTAAGTGTTTGCCCTTATACTCAATGGATAAATATAGGTTTCACCCATCATCAAGCATTCACTTTGCAATAGACAGGGACCTCTACAGAAAATCACAACCAATCAAAATTCAGAAATATGGAACCCAGTCCCAACTAATACTCCTACAACTTCTACTGTTAGGGCTCAGGGATCATTGTAGTAGTGGAGGGGGCACAAGATTATAAGAGCCAGAAAACAGGGAGTTTATGTTGAGATTGAGACTCCTAGAAATGTTAGAGATTACACCCATGAAGTTTCTCCAATATTGCTACCTAAACAAGACCTGAATAAGGATAGCTATGCTAATGTGGAATAGAGAAGCCCATGACTCCTCAGCCCTAACCAAAGAACTAAGAAATGCAGAGAAGAATGGAATTTATCTTCTCCAGAAAAAAAAAAAAAACCTACTGGTTATCCAATATTGAACAGTAATTCTGGAAACATATATAAGCAAGGAAAATAATAAGGACTGAGCAGACTGTCCTTAGGTATAGAGAAAGATGTCATCATGAATCTGAGAACAAAAAGATAAATATAGGAGAGGTTAGAGGGAGAAAAGGATGAGGAGGAGTGACAGAATTATATTATAATCTCAACAAATACCAAAAGTAAAATGGGAAAAAAAAAAAAAAAACGAGTGGAAGTTTATTCAAAAGAACTTCAACCCTAAATCCTCATCAACTTCCCAGGCCACCTCTCTTCATGTCAGCATCTAGAAGTTTAAGACTACAGCATATGTATGCACTGTGGAGGAACACAACATTCATATCACAGAAGAGAGATACATCGTTTAACTCTGATTCCTAGACTCTGGCTTCCTAGAAGCATAGCCACAGTAAATCACTGGAGTGTAGGACATATAGTGGACAATCCCAGCCAAGCCCAGCCTTGCTGACTTCCAAGTCCAATTTTGCAGAGATGTCTTCGAAAACAACTTCAGACAATCATAAGGTTCATTCCTTTAACCATGATATCCTCCTGGTTACATGTTTTGGCTTATGCATAACAGACAATATGCCATTCTTGAACCTATTGCCTATATAATTCATGAAGAAATTATACTAGTCACTCCATCAATTTGATTTCATTTGCCATGCAGTAATTTGTAATTGGTAATTACACTTGGCATCAATCATCATAGAGAAGCTTAGCCTTTGCTTACCCGTTTCAGCTTTAAATCAATGGGTGTAATGTTTAAGTAATTCATATTTTGAGTATTATTTATTATTTAAATTATCAAACAGAGTATGTTTCTAAGAGAACAAGAGTTTAGAATATTATTGACTCATAATAAGTATAATGTGAAATGTGTTTTATAGTACATATAATGTTACACTTGCGTTGTTTCTCAAGTGGTTTTTTTTTTTTCATATTAGATCCCTAAAATGAGACAAGCAAGATTGCTCAGCAGAAAAAGCACTTGCTGCTTAAGACTGATGACCTGAGTTAAATTCCTAGGATCTATGAATCTGGAACCCTGAAACCCAGTGGCACATTTGTAATTCCAGAACTCTCACGGAGACATGGGAGGTAGAAACAGGAGAATCACCCAAAAGCTTGCGGTGTAGCTACACTGGAGGATGAAGTACAGCTGAAACAGGGGTGGCCTTCTACAACAAGGTGGAAGATGACTGTCAACTCCTGAAAGTTGTGTTCTGATAGCCAAAAATGCACACACACACACACACACACACACACACACACACACACAAAACCATACATACATACATACATACACATACAGATAGCACATACACCATACATACATACATACATACATACATACATACATACAGATAGCACATACACACACACACACACTATACATACATACAGATAGCACACACACACACACACACACACACACAAAACCATACATACATACATACATACACATACAGATAGCACATACACACACATACACCATACATACATACATACATACATACATACAGATAGCACATACACACACACACACACTATACATACATACATACATACAGATAGCACATACACACACACACACCATACATACATACATACATACAGATAGATAGATTAAATAGATGGATAGAATGAGCAAATAAAAGTATGACAAAGGAGAACAGAAAACTTCTCAAAATTATTCTATCCCCAAAATAAAATTCCAATCTAATATATTTTACTGTTCTATTTCTTTAAAAGACAACAAGAAATGGAACAGACAAATTATTGTCTGTTCAATTTTTTCCAGATTTGATTCCAAGCCATAGTATCCACCACAAGGTAAAGCATTTGTCACTTCACCAAAAGATTTATTTTGCATCATTCACTCCTAGTGTCTGTATATTATAATAAATTATGTGATTTTTTTATATAAGATATCAACAACACCCAAAATAGTCTGGATGGCTTATAAGTGTGCTGGCTAAAAAACATTCTTATAGACACAGTTGTACTCCTTTTATATCTTTATTTCAGATTTGAAGATTGCTCTTAAGGTCACTGAAAATCATTGATGACCATCAGAGTCATATTTAATATCAAGATACTGAAAAGATACTTTCTAGTAACATAGAGTTCATCCGAGCACATATCAAAGGCAGGTAGCTTATGTTTTCTTAGTCATTATTAGCAAAGCTGAAGTTTCCCTAAAGCCTTATCAGGATCAGGAGGCTCCTCCAAGAAGGAAAAATAAGTGTACTTTTAACTTTTGATTTTAGTAAAATTCTGAGGCAACTTTCTGAAATAGTTTTAAGGTTCAATATAATTTAACTAGCACTTCTGTAAAAACAATAGTCTTTTGTTGACAGAGCAGGAATCTTTGAAGCCTGTGTTTGTAGACTTTGCTCAAATGGGAGAAATGTAATTTATGAATGGAGAAGGAAAGAATTAAAATTGCACAATTTTTTTGGTCTGTTTCTCCAAATCTGAGAGTTGGCATTGATAAAATGTCAAAATCTTTTGGAAAAAAAAATGATTTCCTTTCACTAATTCAAAATCATCTTCTCAGATAACCATCTGTGTCTCACATGTCAGTGTCCAGGGTAATTTATTTTTAGTTCACAGAAAAACTCTCTTCTTTTAACTATAATTTTTATTCACCTTTTCTCCCTCACGAGACTGGGGGAAAGTCCTGACAGAAAGCATGAAGGGTTGTGTTTATTGTGCCATGTTTTACCTTTGCCAGCTCAAGTCTCCCAAATACATGCATTAGGAGCCTATTTAACTTTGTACTCAGATGTGTATATATACAAATATTACCCAAAATGCACATATAATTACATGCACTGTGGCTATACAGTAAAACATAAGTAGCAAAAAAAAAAAAAAAAAAAAGAAAGAAAGAAAGAAGAGAATCCTACAAATATATAACCACACATATACTTTTAAATATTTATAAAATATTTACATATTACATGGAAATTTTTATGTCAAAGGCAAGTAGAATAATCAAGAAAAAATACATCTTAATTTTAGCTTTATCCACATATTTAATTAATATAGACTCAGAACTTTATACAGTATTTTTTATGAAAGTTCTTGTATCTATAAAGATGAAGGACTAAGAGAGAAGTGAGTTGGGTATTAGTAAGAACTAAATAAATGCTAGGCTCTTTCTTATCTTATTGCAGATGAAAATATTGGGCATATTTATATACTAAAATATCTTGAAAGTAGTAGTCACCAAATAGAAACATTAAATTATGTGGCATGTTTTACCTTTCATAAACATGCTTTATACAATGTTTTCCAGATATTTAAAATAATACCCTCTTGTGATTTTTATTATATCCCCTCTACCCTCCAAAAATTTCTGTACTCTCTTTCAAATTCATACTAATTGGAGTTATATACATATAACTCCTAACCAATACTTTTAAAACATAATTTTAGTTGAAATCTTCCTAGCATTAACTAGATACATTTGATAAATGATTTAATTTAGAATGCTAACCTTTATGAAAGATATAAATATGGACAATTATTCACAAACCCTTTCTTTTACCATTTCTCTGACTCATGCACATTAAAAATAGTGGACTATATCAAGTTGTTGAATATGATTACAATACCCCCATTGGAAGAAATGTAGTACTTATATGAATTATTTTGTTATCATAACATTCTGATCTTAAAATTATTGTGACTTTTATTATACAACTTATTTTGCTTACCAATTTTATGAAGCATTTATTAAATAATCACATGTATGATTAGGAATTTTTTATACTTCTACTATTGGCCTTCCATTAATTCCTAAGAGTTTTATAACTACGCAAATTCTTGTTTTTAGAATACTTACTAATTCCTTTATTAAAATTGTTTAGTGAGCTCATAGCTTGTAACTGTTGACATATCAGTTTCATAGCATAAATATATTCCTGCTCAAATATAGCTTGGGGTTTGGGGGAAAGTGATACATAAAGAAGTAACTAAGTAACCAATATACAAGATAATTACAAAGTGGTGTGGTAGATCCATCCTTTGCCTTCATAGCAAACAATGATACTATTTTGAACAAAGAACTGAGCAAGCCCTTAACAGAGAAATTGAGACTGAGGTCTGAAGTTTGAGGAGGATGCAGATGGACAAAGGTACAGATCTGAGAGTATTTGGCAAGAAGAGAGCTCCCAACCCATGGCTAAATTCCAAGGGTTGCAAAATGTGCTATCTTGTGAAAGAAAACAGGATGTTTGTCCAAAAATGTTTGAAAATGTAAGCCATGAATAGCTGATTTTCAGTAGATAAAACTCTAAATAATACAAAAGAAGGTATGCACAATAGAAGGTCTACATATCGCAGTCATATGGAGCCTTGATTTGGAGCTGGGTAAGTGGCAAATAGTCAGCAAACAGTGAATAAATGAGCACCTGTCCATTTGTACGGCTGGGTGGTAGAGAGCCTCAAGTCTTCTGTAGACGATTCCACATTTGGATCCTTGGGTCATTTTGTTCTCTTGGCCTGTGTTCACTCAGTGCTTTCCCCTGTGGAGTCAGAGCTGGGCATGATAACTCTTTCAGAGCTGTGATCGTAGGTGTGTGTTTTTGATTATGCCGTCTCTGCAGTTGTTCTCTCCGTTTGCTACTTGTCCCTTGCTTTACAAAATCATTAGCGTTACTGTGGTGCAAGAGCGGGGCATTGCTTAACCAGTGACCCTTGTAACTGCCACATTCCAGAACCTTGTTTAGGCTTTAAACATCTAAAATAACAAATAACTTTATTCCTTTTCATGGGATATTTGGAGGGAGGAAAGTAAACTCGGGTCCTTACTATATCATGTTACAGTGGTGGCCTAAACATTCATTGTATAAAATATTTTCCTGAAAGTTCTATATGAAAAGATGAGAAATCGGCAGTATGGACTAAGTGATAATTTCCTGCTGGAAGCTGGCATTGAGAGGAAGTGAGTAAAATTAACACTTAAGTAATATGTTTCCTTTATAATTTATTAAACATTTTAGAGTTTTTGAGGCCAGAGCAGCTCCTTTACATCTTCTCAGAACACAGTTACTGCAATCAGCTTTAATGCAACTCTGCTACTTGCTTCTACTATAAAATGGCACATATGTTTCCCTGTACTAAAATAAGACTTCCTGGTGATTTAAATACTCTGACTTTTAGAAAAGTTAGAAGGGAAAATGTATGCATGGCTCAGTTCTCTCAATGAGCAATCTCTTATATATTAACATTTTGGATAATATCTAAGTTAATTTCCTTTAACACTTTTGAAAATGCTGACTGTCCTCATTGATAACTTTTTTTTTAGGTTTGTTACCAGCCAAGACATTATCCATGAAAGGCTACAGATCCGCAGTAGGGAGATGATTCTGTAGGTAAAAACACTTGCTACAAGTTTGAGGACTTGAGTTCAAATCTCATAACTCACAAGAAATCTGGATGCACAATGCAAGGATCTCAGCACTCCTTTGGGAGCATGAGTTGTGAAGATGGAATAATCCCTGAATCTTCCAGTTAGCTAACCTGAAATATGCACCAGCATAATACCAAAGCCATCCCATGTCTAACAAGGTGAAAGTTGAGGGCCTACACCACAGGTTGTCTCTGACTTCCACCACACGTGTCCAGACATCTCTGTAAGCATATCCAAGCATGGGAATATGCACGCAACTTGTTCACAGACACCCAATTTACATACACACAAACATCCTCTATTTTTTTTTTAACTAACAGGAAAGTGTTCTCCATGATGTATTTATTGATGGTAACCAGAATGGTCCTGGTAGGATAGCCCATTTTATGAACAGAAATATGCCAATTGTCATTAAAGCTTTGTGTTCAAGAAGATACTGCCATTAGCAAAATCGTTCACCTCTCTAAATTTTCTAAATCTCATTCTTTTCCATACGTATAAAGTATTAGAAAATAAAAAGGTGGCAATTTCACAGACTCTCTAGTGAAGTTGAATTTGCCTTGTGTGAATTGAGTTACACTGAACATCCTAGGTCTAACTCTTTTAGATGATGAAGTACTTAATCTTTGCCTCTGTGTGTAAGCGTTGGTAAATTTTATACAAGAGGCTTTCATTTTCATTTCAAACTTAATCGTTCAATACATACATGCTTGAATTTCTCAGCTTCTTAAATAAAAGCAGTATTTCTATACTTCCTTTGTTCTCCTCATATGAACTTTTTCTGACTTGCTCTGGCAATCATTTTGCAATCTACATATTGTTGGAGTTGATGAAACCTGAATTCTGTTCACTCACTATAATTCAGATATATGTTATTATAAAAATATATTGCTTCATTATTCCTATCATGAGACTCTGCATTGCTAAAGTTGGGTAAATTGGCCCATTGATGGACACTTTTCCCATCAAACTCTTAGACTTCTTCATTTTCATTGACAAGTTCATTTTGAAATTTATATAGAAAATAAAGGATGTGTAGGAGCGACATTAACTTTGTAAATGAACAATTCTGTAGGAACCTGCAGTAATTCAGTCTTCCTCAGTATTCATGGATTTCATTTTCATGACTACTGCCAGGTCTGACCAAACTTCTTGACCTTCCCATAAGCTGTATTCCCTCGCCAGTAAATCAGGGTACCAATCCTGGGAAGAAGAGGGAAGGGGCCTCTTAGACATCTCCATCTTAGAGGTAACGATGGTTCTTATGTCTGTTATCACTTCTTTATTTAAATGTTCTTTTTGCCTTTAATTCACCAGTTCCAGCTTAAATCAATCTTGATGCTACCTATTATTTTTTTTTTATTAAAAGTTCCTTATTCCAATTACCATGTGACTTCTCTGTTGCTGGGTTTAAATTTAGGCCCCAGTACTACAATAATACTTCTGAGTTGGTATCTTTCAGTAATAATATACCAATGTGCTTATAGTAGGAGTTTGTTTGTTATGGCAACAGCGGGCGTGTTTTAGAAGTGAGTTGGTCCTCTTTTGTCTGTCTTCTCTCTTATACTGTTTGGCTTTGAAACTTTTGCCTCCCACTGTGCTGCAGAATGTGCAAAAGGCCCTCCCTAGATCCTGACACCTTCGTATTGCACTCAGGCCTCAGAACTGTGAGCAATACATTTCTTTAAAATTAATAACCTTTCTGGCACTCTGCTAAGGCAACAGAAAATGTACTAGTTGAAACCTCATGGTAAAAATCCTAATAATAACATTGCCAAAAAACTGGAAACAAATCAAGTATGCATGGGTAGTAAATACGTAATCCAACTAGTATATCCTTACAATAAAATGCATAGATCAGTAAGCGGAAATATACTTCTGATAACAGTTATTGTTTAGATTAATAACAAGATGGCACCAGGCCATGTAAAACAAGCTAGGCAGAAAGTAAAGAGTAATTCTCACTGCCTCATGGTATTTACATACCTGAAAGTAGATGATTCAGGAATCAGATCAGTGATGGGAGGACCAATCATTTATGAATCCACTTTTCATTTTGTCTGTGGTGTGGTAGGTCACAGGTCTCCAGCTAGTATACCGGGATTCCAGCACAGGTGTGCTGTGTTTTTCCTATCTTTATTTCAAGCCTGCTTCTTGTGCTCTCTTTCTTGGTGTTTCCTTTGGGGACTTTAATATTAAATTGTAAATTGGATGAAAAGGAAGAATCTCAAACTCCTAAGACTTTAAAATACCTTCACTGACACTGAACAATTCTGTAGGAACCTGCAGTAATTCAGTCTTTCCTCAGTATGCATGGATTTCATTTTCATGTCTACTGCCAGGCCTGACCAAACTTCTTGACCTTCCCATAAGCTGTATTCCCTCGCCAGTACAAGCTCTTCTATGCCAGTGTAGAACAGTGGTTAACTGATAGTCTCCTTTAATTGTTTACTTTTTTATTAGTATTGATTCATTCTTCTCTCATATAGTGTACCCAGATGGATGCTTCCCTGCCTTCCTTTCCTCCCAGTCCCTGCACTCCTCCCCATCTTCCCTCTCACTCAAATCTACTCCTCCTCCATACACCTTCATAAGAGAGCAGGCCTTCCGTGGATATCAACTGGACGCCATATAACAAGTTACAACAGGACTAGGCCCAAATCCTCATATCAAGGCTGGACTAGGCAACCCAGTAAGAGGAAAAGGGTCCCATGAGCAAGCAAAAGAGTCAGAGCCATCCCCAGTCCCATTATTAGGAGTCCCCCAAGAACACCAAGATCCACAACCATGACATTTATGCAGAGGCCCTAGCATACACCCATACAGGCTTCATGATTGTTGGTTCACTCTGTGTGAGACCCTTTGAGTCCTCCCTAGTTGATTATGTGGGATATATTTTCATGGTGTCCTCAACCCTTCTGGATCCTACAATCCTTCCTTTCCCTTTTCTGTGGGGTTCTCTGAGCTCCTCACAATGTTTGCATGAGGGTCTCTTCATTTGCTGCCATCAGTTGCTGGATGAAGCGTGTCTAATGATGATAGGACTAGGCTCCAGTGTATGAGTATCCCATGATACCATAGGAATCATTTTATTGCCTTCTTTTATTTCCTATTGTGTTAGGTTCTTTCCTATGTCTCTGGGCTATCCAGGCCCTGGTTCCTGGTTATCCTGGCAGTGTCAGGCATGTGGTTCCTTCCATGCCCTGAGCCTAAAGTTGGACCAGTCATTGAGGTCACTGACACAAGTTCTCTGTTGCCATTACCCCAGCACATCTTTCAGGCAGGTTGAAGGTTTTGTGGCTGGGTAATGTCCAAGTCCTTCTACTGGAAGCCTTGCCTAGTTACAAAGGATGACTGGTTCAGGCTCAGTACTGCCCATTCCTAAGAATCTTTGCTAGGGTTACCCTCATAGATTTCAGGGAATTCCCATTGCACTAGTTAGCCACACCCTCACGAAACGCCTCCCAATTACAGTCATCTCTTCCAGTACTTTCTCTTTCTACCCCTCCCCCTTCCTTTGCCTGGTGTTCCTATCCTTATCTTCCCTCAGTCCACCTGGGAAATTTAATTTATTTCTCCTTTCCAGGGAAATCCATGTGTCCTCTTCCCCTCCCACCTCACCACCCCCCCAATGCCGTTCTTGTTACTTAACCTCTCTGGGTCTGTGAATTGTGATTTTCCTTTGATGCAGTGTCTCAATATATAGCCCTGGCTGGCCTAGAACTCACTACATAAGCCAGGCTGGCTTTGCTCACAGGATACCAGCTCCATCTGCCTCCAAGTTTTGGAATAAAAGATGATCGATCGTCATCATGCCCATTTCTTTCTTATTTTGGGCATCCTAATTATTATCCTGACCTCTAAAAGAATGTTTTTAAAGTGGGGGGAAATATACAGATGTGAAAATCTCTACATGCCATTTATAATTATAAAATGCCTTGCTTTCTGTAATTATGATTACCATGCATGGAATGCCTTCAGAACAGGAAAATTATGTTTCATTTGAAGCCAATAGTTTCCCTAAATAAGGCGTTTGAGAGTCGTGCACTTCCCAGAAAGTGACGCTCCTCCCTAAGTTTACAGAACATGGTATGAAACAAATGGTCTGAGGGAGAAGTCTGCAGGCTGAGAAGGCATGACATTGATGGATGAGAATGGATTGCATTAGTAAATAAGTCACCAGTGCTTTGCCAAAAAGAGCAAAGAACAACTACTCAAATGTTATTGTAAAGTCTGCCAACACAGTTTTTCAAGATTTCAGTTAAAACTTTAAGTCCTAATATTTATAAACCATTACTTAATTTTGAGTTAGCCACCCCAATCTGGCATAGATTTGGACTCTGTATACAAGGTCTGATGCCGATCCTTCACACTCCTGTGAAAGAATACCTATTCTACTCTCCTTGTAATGTTAGTGAACAACTGCTTTCAGTCTGAGTATTTTTCAGCACTTAGGATTTTTCTTGCCTCTAATAACACTTGGTAGCCTTTAGAGGTCTGAAACTCACCTTCCTGTCTTCCCCAGTGCAGCGACAACAGGCATGTACTAGTACACCATGCACAGAAGAAATATATACTTCTTAATGAAATCTTACTATATTCACATTAGGGGAGGAAACTTCCAAGAAGTAGCCTATGTTTTAGTAGTATTGAATGATTTAATAATTAGTAATTTATACTGAAATGATAATTTATAAAGTAGCACCAGCTTTCATAATGCATAAATTTCAGTCAACGTAATAATTATTCTTAAATTCATCTAGAATTGCAAACACTGCAACTCATCAGGTACCAATGATAACCCTGAAAAATGTTTCTGCCTTGTGACCCAATTTCCTGAGCATGTATACATGTCTGAAGTATCAATAGAGAGCACTGTATGCCCTTATTCTGTCCCACACATCTCTGTCATTTCTTTCCCTAATGGCCAATGGTAATAAGCCTACTGTTTATGCATATGATTTACTCTTCTCTTCCTATTGAATCCCTTATTTGTTGTAACTTGGCACCTTCGCCAATCATTCCTGTAATCTGCTTCAATTAGCTCTGCAATAGCCTCCCTGTCAGCCAGTCTAAGGCCTTATCTAACTGTCTCTTGGGCCTAGAACAGTACTATTTTGCAATCTCATTCTTAGTCTTTTCAACTGCAATCATATTCTTTTCATTTTGTGTATCCACTTTGACTTTTTGTTTTCCAAGCATTGCTATCAACAATTGATTTCTGTCATTCCACAGAATTTAGTCCTTGGATTTTCCCTCTCAATTTTCATTACTTCTGTAAGTAATCATCTTCATTTTAATTTTAACTACCACCTATGTCAGAGTAAATTTAATATTGAATTTTTTCTTAAAAAAAATTATTTCACTAGATTTTTCAATCAAATCTAAACTCAACTTAATTTTCAATTTTTTTCTTTATTCATCCCTATATTTATTTAACAATTATTCATTGAAAGCATTTCATATATCTAGTGGAACTTAGGGAAATAGCTATAGCTATGCAAGTAAATTTTTTTAGTAAAAGCTAGGAAAGGGTGTATCTAAGTCACAGAAAGAGTGTAGTATGGTCAGGAAGCTGGCAAGAGGCTCGCACCTAGAGAGAACTAACATCAGAGGTTTGATTTAGCCAAGACAAACTTGGATGCCAATTGAACAAACAATTAGAAATCTTATAGTAATTAAATATAAGGCCAAGTTGGGGGTTTAACTGTATATATGAAACAAGAGAAATTAATGATTTCATGCACTGGACATCGGTATTATAAATATCATCCCTCTTTTAAATAAAGCACATTTGAACATTTCTATTTTTTGACTGAAATGAAGTTGTTGGTGACTTCACTTTATCTGCATTGAGTCTCTTTTCCCAATATGTGAAATACTGTTCTCAATTAAGTAAGAGTAAATGAATTCAAATTAATTAATTTAATGAAATTGTTAAATAAAACCACATTTTAATATTATAAATAATAAAAATATACATATTATATATATGGAGTAAATAACAATTAGAAGTAAAACCTCAAATCAATGACCAATTTCAAAGAAGTACTGCTGTTAAAAGAACCAGACAGCAAT
Organism: Phodopus roborovskii; assembly: GCF_943737965.1. Classification (NCBI taxonomy): domain Eukaryota; kingdom Metazoa; phylum Chordata; class Mammalia; order Rodentia; family Cricetidae; genus Phodopus; species Phodopus roborovskii. The sequence goes on along the minus strand of NW_026126470.1, from coordinate 23,774,535 downwards.
AGACATTTATGTTTAATATGTATAAGGATTTATCATGACTTAATGGCCAAGAAAATGGTTAATATAAACATGTAGGTTTGGGAAAGAGACATATCTTTACAGAAACCGTTATTTTTCAAGAGGAAACTGACTCTAGAACATGTGAGTCAAGGATTATTGAACAGAAAATGCATCATTCCCTTGTGAGAATATTCTAAAATATTAAAAAAAATGGACTCAGATGTAAGTGACTACTTTATATATTTATTTTTATTACCATAAAAGAAATTTACTGAGGTTCATTTCTGAAGTCAATGATGTTCAGGTTCGGTATCATCTGATGAGAACCTCCCATAGTAGAGCAGGAAAAGAATTGTGAACAGAGATATTCCTCAGTATTTATTTGGAAGAGCATAGGATTCACAAAGGACCGAGTGGGGGTGGGTATCACAAGATTATGCTGCAATTCCAAAGTGAGTCAGAGGACCTGGAAAGCAGAAGAAGTGACATTGCAAGTCCAAGAGCAGATGTTTCGTGTCAGGATCTTTTAGGAAAACAAGCAACAGGTTTTTGTACAGGCTCAGGCTCAACTGATTTTATAGTATTCATCCACACAGATCAAGCCTCTCTGCTTTATTCAATATACCCCTTCTGATACCAATCTAATTGGAAACACCATCACGGTCAGTCAGAAATACTTCCATCCAAACATCTGCGGTTCCCGTCAGCTAGTTTTAATACCTGATCCACATAGTCATCATACTTCCCTTACATAGTACTATCTCTTGGTTAAGTATCACTTTAAAAAGTTTGGGTCTTTACAATTTCTGTTGCCAGAATGTGATGGCTAGCCATGAGGGATGGAATAAGCTAAGCTGCATCACTAACTCTGGTCATAACATTGATTGCCATCAACAGACTGAATAGTGCTATGCAACTCAAAATGATGCACATATTACTAAAATAGCTCATGCATTCCTACCTCATGCCTGTTGAGACAGTGTAGATTGTGAGTGTGAATCCTGATGTTTTCATCTTGTCTGTGGAAAGAGGGCAGCCTTGGGAAACATTTCACTTTGATGTACAGAAAACCCTAATGGTTAATGAGGTGGAGCAGAGCATTAGCCTCAAACACAAGCCTAACAATTACCTTGCCAATGAGCAGATCAATTCATTCATTGACTGGATTGTGTTGAGTCACATCTTTTATAATCTTAAAATAGATGTGTCTTAAGTGTATAGGGGATTATTACAAAGTGCCACAGGACCTTTCCTCTATACTTTGTTTGAAATGACTATGGATAATTCTTTCTACTGAAAATAGCACTTGTGTTGGTCCACTTACTGAAAATCCATGAAGGCATTAAAAACATAACCAGTAAACAAACCTTACAAAAAGAGAAAAGAGAGAAGAATCTTCTGGAGGCTGAAATGTAAACTTTACCTTTCCAAACAATGTGTTGTGGGATTCTAGAAGGTATTGTGGTGAAGTTGTAATGAATGTTGGAGAACACAATGGGTTTACTCTAATTTAAATGTCATACAGTATATACATGGGAGTCTAGTACAATTGAAATTTAATTTAAATGTAAGGTAAACACAATGAAAAATAATCTATGGATTTAAAAAGAAGTAAAAAGCGTATATGAGAGGATTTGAGGGAGGAAAGTGAATAAAGAAATGATACAACTGTAATTTCAAAAATTAAAGACAGTAGAATAAAATGAACTTAGTTTTACCCAGTTCCTTTTAGCCATGGACAGGCAGGGGGAATTTGGACTGTGGTTTGGAGAGACTATTTTCAGGTCATCCTGTGAGGCAGGATGAAAAAAAAAATGTGCAAGCCTCAACTGACAAAACTGTGTACCACATAAAATCTGCATGAGATCTCTATACAACAGCTAATGATTGAAACTGACAAAGTTAAGTGTTGGATAGAAATAAGAATCAACAGTTAGAGACATAACACTTTTCTATAATGCTTATTGGAGTTAAATTAATGATCTTGAATGTAGGGAAACTAAATGCACATTGCTCTCCACCAATGATTTTAAGATGATTGGCATCATCCCCAATAGGAGAAATCCTCAAGATATTCTGATCTGCTGTTTTTGAAAGTTCCCATTTCCAGTCACTGGTAAGAATCCTACTGGGCACTGGGTTATGTTTGAAAGTTTGCTTTTATTAGAAGGACCTTGGTTTGACTGAGCACAATGTAGGGTAAAAGTCTGTATAGAATAATATTTTTTTCCTAAAAAACACTCCTGTTTACAGCTTTGTAACTGTATGTTCACAGGTACAAAATTGTACCTATGAACGTTCCTACTCCATGTTCTAAATTTTCACAGAATCTACTGCTTAAAGGAAGTTCAGATGTAATGACAAAGAAGGTTTACAAAGTCTCATGAAAGCACTTTACAAGTAGAACAAACAACTGACCCATGAGCATGGGACTTGAGTTAGATATAATGTTTTAACTTTGTACGGAAAGTGGTATTCAGAGTTTACTTTTAAATCTATTTCATATTGAGTGTTTTAGAAAGAATGGATAGCAAGGAAAAATTAAAAAAGAGCTTGCTGATAAAAAATATTTTTAATCTATTAAATGTATGGATGAAATGCATGTTTATTAGATGAAGCTGTTCTTCAGTCTAACTCCCTTAACATAATACATCTCATAACAATAGATCTATTTGGCTTTGAACCTAGCCCCTACCTCCTGGAAACTTCACAGAGCCATCCTCATCTCTCATTCATGGCCCTACACACACCATATTTCTATGTCCCACTGCTAGAGTATAAAACAGACCATCTCCACCTCCCACAGATAATACTGACTTCCCTACCATAACCCAATCCCTACCCACCTGAGGACTATTGATAGAGCCATGAACTCTGATGAATAGCTTTTGAAGACCTGCCGCAAAACTATGCTGCCTCTATGGAGGGTTCATTCATGTGCTTGGAGACTTCATTTAATTCTAACTGAGCTAGGACCACTTCTGGTACTCAGTTCTTTGAGTGGCCCTAAGACTGAATCTCAGTTGATGTAAAACTTGACGTGTTAGCATAGCAGCAAATACATATCTGAACTCCCATTCAACAAGGTTGGACTTATAGCCACACCAAAAGACACTACCAACCACCTAACTCCAGATACCCTGGTCCCATCACAGAAACACAAATAGTACACTCAAAGAATGAGATAATAGATCTTGTCCCCACATTAGTATCTCTATAATAATGTTCCCAGAGGGAAGATAATAACTTTAAAATGACAATTATAAATGTGCTCAAGGAATTCAAAGAATTCAAAGATATGATTATATACTGGAGTTAAGATCAAGAAAACAAAGAATGCATTGTTGATGAAAGTTGGAAAACAAAGGTATCAAAATAGAATTAGGAAATAAATCAAATTTCTGAAGAAAACCCAAACAGAAATAAATTTTGAAATGAAAAACTGAGAAAGTCAAATAAAAAGCTCAATGGAGAGCCTCAACCACAAAATCGATTAAATATAAAAGATTACCAGGGATTAAAGACAAGGTAGAGGAATTTAATCATTCAGAGGAAGAATATAAGTGTGTGGAATTCCAAGAACAGAACATGGAGGAACTGTGCAGCAAGATGTGAATGATAGGTATAGAAGGAGAAGACATCCAGGTCAGGGGCACAGAAGAAAAACTTCCAAGTCTAAATAAGGTGCTGGAAGCATATAAAAATAGATAGGACCAGATAAAAACTTTTTTACTCAACAGTCAAATACAAAATGAACAAAACAAAGAAAGGATATTGAAACCTGCAAGAGAAGAAACCAAGGTCACATATAAAGGTAGGTTTATCAACATAACAGCTGATTTTTCAACGGAGACTTTAAAAGCTACAGTAGCTCACACAGGTTCTGAAATACTGCAAATGTCAGCCCAAATTATTGCACACAGCAGAACTGTCTGTTGTAATCTGCTGTAACTGAGGGAGAAAATAAAAGTAGAGCTAACATGTCAATGTCCTGTATCAAGACTTTATACATTTGTATGTCCTTAAATGAAAACACACACACACAGACACACATGGAGGATTCTAAAGCAATATAGAGCTGAAATGTTTGTGCATTTATTGATGCAATAATCACAATAACCAATATATGTAACTAATTTAGATGTGCATTAGCAAATGAATTGATGAACTAAATTTGACATACACATAGTTTTCCATAATGAAGATGATATGTCATTTGAAAAACAAGAATGAAGTTAGAAATTTTAATATTAAGTTAAATTAGACAGATGAAGAAAGATAAACTGTGTTCTCTTGGTGTGTGTGTATGTGAATTCATACATGCATGTGTGTATGTGTGTGTGTACACATGTGCATGTTTGTGATATACAAGTAGAATGTGGACTATGAGGGAAACGGAAAAAATTCTAGGAAGTAAAAAATAGAGATAAGAGAAAGGAAACAAAATATTTCCTGTTTTCTCCCATGAAAGATATATATTTAACACAGTGTATGTGTGCACATATGCATGCACAGAGAAGGGAATATATGTGGATAGAAAGAGTATTAGTGTGAGAAAATGGGTGGTGAAGGAGTGAAGGGCAAATATGAGCAAAGTACAACAACATACATGTATGAAATGATACAATGAAACATATTATTTTATATATTAAAATAGTCTTAAAATTAGTCATTGGAGGAAGGCTGGGAGACACACAAAGGGGGTGTAGTGATGACTAAGTGCTTAACCAGGGAGGACAGTGAAACTTCTCTGCATCATACTGCAATGATGGATACATGTTATTATTTATGCATCAGAACCCACAGACTGAATTACAAAGGAACAGAGGAACAATTGAGAAGACAAACATTAGTGCCGATTTTCTAATTCTTCTGAAATTTCCCATAAACCTAAGCAATTCTAAATTTAAAAATCTACTAATTTAAAATGGTCGCTAGCTTCTTGAGATCCTTGTATATTTTGGAAATCAGCCCTCTGTCACATGTGGGTTGGTGGATATCATTTCCCATTGTGTGGGCTGCTGTTTTGTCTTGTTGCCTTACAGAAGATTTTCAATTTCAGGAGGTTCCATTTATTAATTTGTTGATCTCAGTGTCTGTGCTACTGGTGTTGTGTTCAGGAAGTAGACTCCTGTACCAATCCATTCAAGGGTGACTTCCACTTTCTCTTCTAAGTTTTGGACTTAAGTTTTGTGCATAGATATGGGTCTATCTGGAGTCTTCTCCAGGTCAGCATCCAGTTATGCCAGCACCATTTGTTGAAGATGCTTTTTCTGTTTTCCATTGTATAATTTCAGCTTCTTTGTCAAAAATCAGGTGTTCATAGGTATGTGGGCTGATATCAGGGTTTTCATTCCATTGCTCTTTCTGTCAATTTTTACGCCAGTAACAAGCTGTTTTCAGGACTATAGCTCTATATAGAGCATGAAGTCAGGGATGGTGATGCCTCCGGAAGTTCCTTTATTGTGCAGGGTTGTTTTAGGATATCCTGGGTCTTATGTTTTTCCAAATAAAGTTTAGTATTGTTCTCTTGAGATCTGTGAAGAATTGTTCTGGGATTTTGATGGGAACTGCATTGAATCTGTAGATTGCTTTTGGCAAGATTGCCATTTACTGTGTTAATCCTACCTATCTAAGAGCATAGGAGATCTTTCCATTTTCTGGTATCTTCTTTAATTTCTTTCTTTAAAGATTCAAAGTTCTAATTATATAAGTCTTTCACTTGTTTGGTTAGCATTACCCCAAGATATTTTATGTTGTTTGTGGCTATTTTAAAAGGTGATGTTGCTCTGATTTTTTTCTCAGCCCCTTTATCATCTGTATATAGTAGCGCTATTGATTTTTTAAATTAATATTATATCCTATCCCTTTGTTGAAGGTGTTTATTGGCTGTAGGAGTTCCTTGGTAGAGTTTTTTGGGGTCACTTATGCAAACTATCATATCATCTGCAAATAGTGAGAGTTTGACTTCTTCCTTTCCAGTTTGTATCCCTTTGATCTCCTTTTCTTTTCTTATTGCTCTAGCTAGGACTTCAAGTACAATATTGAAGAGATATGGAGAGAGTGAAAAAATGGATATATGCTGCATATGAATAGTATTGTATTATAACACAATATAAAATAACCATCCATGCATCCATTGTATTATAAATGACTGCATAAACAGAAAAAAAAGGCAACTCAGTCACAGAGAATGCAGAGTATTTTATATAGATTTATCACTCTCAACACACTGTAGAATAATTCATAGCTCATTAAGTGTGAAATGATTTTAGAGATCTCATGCTACAGAGAAAGATCTGGAAAGGATGGGAAGAACATGACTATAATGAATATACCTGAAAGCAACTTCTTCAGCCAATTGACGAGATATAAAGTCAACAATTGTAATGCATGTTGGAAGTGTGGCTAGTTCCTCCATAAGTTGGGATGAAAATGATACTTTACAACTGACCTCTGGAAACCATACACACTAGACTAACAACAGAACAACAACAAAATAGACAATGTCAATAAAGAAACATCATTCACTATAATAGTCCACTACTCTTCAGGGCTACGGAGAACACTAAAAGCAAGAGGCATGTGAAAAATAGTCACAAGGAGACAATCCTAAGATTACACACAGCTTGAAGTGATGTGACTTCACAGGATGGGGTCATGCATGGATAAAGTACGTTCAGTGCAGCATAAGAAATTATAAAACAAGAAGAGATTTCAGTTGATGGCACATATCAACTCTGGTTATTAATTATCACGAACACACCTTACTAAAGTCATATTTTAGTTTCTTTCCAGGTTTCAGTGAAAACTACCCCAAACAAAAGGAGAAACATGTTATACCATCACATAGTCCAACGCGTAGTCATTCTGTCAAGGGAGAGAAAACTCTTCTCATCAGGAAGCACGCAGTGATGAGTGAATGTGTATTGCGGTTAAATAAGGGTCAGGATAAACAAATAGGCCGAATAGATGTTTATTCAGGGAGAAATAACTTACAACCTAGACAGATGAACACCAGGAAATTCCACCCAATGCTCTCCTGTCAGAGTCCCGCCAGCCAGAGAGCTTTTCCCAGCCAGAGAGCTCACCCCCCCCTTTTCCTCCGACCTCCTTCCACAGGTCACTTCCGCCCATGGCTCCACCCCACAATGGGCGTGGTCAGTGCCACAGAAGGACTATCTCACTACAAATGTGTGTGTGTATTCACCTCCTTTTCTGTACTTTGTGTAGATCCTTTGTCCCTGGGTTGGTCCTGTCCACAAATACGATCTGTCATCTCACATCACTTAATGAAATCACCAAATTCTCCCACAGGTATGCTTAGAGACGTAGTTTCTAGAAGATTCTAGATCTGTCAAGTTAAGAGTTAATGCTAAAATTCACAGATATTAAAAGTAGGGTGATCTAGGAACAGGAGTTAACACAATTCTGTACTGTTTTATAATAGTTTTATAAATAAAAAATGTTAGTTGAAAAAAATTACCTTTATGTCTTTAAGCCTAAAACTAAGACTTATGAGAGTTAAAAGTTACAAAAATGATTGACCTTCATGAACATGTTTAGTTTCATTTCTTTTGTACATCTGTTTAGTGTTTGTGTACAAATCATTTCAGTGCTGAGTGCTTGGTTTTGGGTAACCAATATGGGGCTTCCTATTCATGTCTTCCTGTCTCAAAAGTCATTATTTGCCTGTATTCTTTGTTGAGAGGTGGGATGACATGAGATTTCCATGTTATCCTATCTACTGGAATTGTCATTGACCAGGTCTTGTTTAGACAGCCATACTGTGAAGATGGCATAGCTGAAGCTTCCTCTTCATTTCTAAGAGACACAATCTCACATTAGACATTATGAATGCCCTTCAAGAGGTTAGTGGATAATAAATATATGGTATAGGTAGCCTAAGTGACTCCCAAAGCAATATGGGTTATTGATCTTGCTTTTGGCTCCCTCTCAGAGACTGAGGGGAGGTCTGTATGCTGAAGACACATAACACATTGGACAGAGGACTTGGCAGATTAGAGCTAGATCTAACATGAAAGCCTCCTTCATTATGTCTGACTTTCATAGTACCAGAAGGTGTCATGCAAGCAGCCAATCAAGGGAGGCAATCAAAAGTCATTTCCAACTAAGAGGTCTATGGAGCACAACAATATACAGCCTAGCAAGATATCCTCAAGGTGTGATAGTGGCAATATTGACAGTAAACAACTAAGTGGACTTTTGCCCTGCTCAACAAGAAGGAAATAATACCTGGTACTGGAAATCTAGCCAATTATCTGAGGCTACTGAGGCCATGGATTTTAGAGGAGAGACTATTACCTCCCATTTACTAGACTAACATAATTCCCAAATGCAGTCTAAAAATTACCCTTATATCTACATATATCTACATATATGTGTGGCTGTCACCACCTATCGAGGAAACTTTTCTTTGTAACAGAGACCATTACACAATACTACAATTGGTCATAAAGCCAAGCTCAACTGATCTTGGGAAATCCAGCCCTAGTAGACAAATCTGTAATACAACTGTGTATCTAGGGCTCAGGGAACATTGCAGATAATGGTGTAGAATGGTGGAATTTCTATTTCTTAACAGTTCTGCTATTAGATATTTATGTTCTTGTTATTGACAGTAATCGTGCTATTCAACATACCTTTACCCATTACTTAAAAGAAAATAAAGACTACAAACATTGGAACCCCCACAGAAATGCTAATTAGTGATATTATGTTGACAAATTTTGTTACTAATCCTTACTTGTAAGCCACTGGTTCTCAAAACACAACCTAAGATTCTTACTCATCGTGAAATGACTTCTTATATTGCTCTTTAAACTGTGTCTAATGTTTACTTCTTTGGTCAAAAATTAGATTCAGTATTGTTTTATTAAATAGCCAAGCCTCACACAGGACAGATTTTATAGCCTCTATGAATGAAAATAAGTCTAATTAACATATTTACATTCATCTTTTGTCTGAAAAGCAAAAAAAGTAGCAAACTTTATTTTGCAACACTCAGCATTCATTTGTTTCTTGTGGCTAGAAGGGTGTTTTAATTTTTACTATAGCAAAATGTCACCTTTTACTTAGGCAAAATAAGGTAGTGGCAATTTCCATTTCAAATTTCTGTTACTATTAAGTAAGGAAGAAATAAGGTATTTACCTTTTATTATACCACTAAATAACAAAATTAGCCAATGACATTTATGTCTATTTAACTGTCATGTGTAATAAAATATTAATTTTTAAATTAATAATTAATAAAAATATTAATGAGATAAAACATTAAATTATTTCAAAGAATATAATACACGTTCATTGACAACTGTTAACAGAAATAGCATATTTTATAAAAGTTAAATTATAGTTCCATAAATAAAATGATATCCACTTAATATTCATTCAATTAATAAATACAATTAATAATGTATTAACTAAAATTCTAATGTGAATTAAATATTTCATATCAATATTAACCCCCTCTAATGTTTTAAAATTCAGCACATAAAGTTTGCTTTTTGGTAAAGGAACACTCTAGCTAATGAAATTGAACTCTCTTAGCAGGAGATCACATAATCTTCTGAAAATGAACAGGCAGAATATATTTGAATGCAGAATAGATTTGAATGCAGAATAGATTTGAATGCAGAATAGATTTGAATGCAGAATAGATTTGAATGGGAAACTATTTCAAAGCCATTTCTACTGCTATAAAAACACCAAACCTGAGACCTATATAGACTTTTCCAAGAAACAATGTTGGAGAATTTCAAATTAAACACAGTGTTTGCCAGATGGTGGTCTCAATCCTTGGGCACAGAGGATAGCATCAACAAGGTGATTGGCTACTTTCCTACATCTCTAGTATATAGGTCATCATATATTAAAAGATACCTGTAATAATATGGTAGCCAAAAGAATTTCTGATTCCAAGATACGATAGGCAGGCAATTCATGAATATGACAATCAGACCAGTCAGCCTAGGCAAGGGTATGCTGAATTAATAAAACCACTCCTAGTCTTGGTAGTCTGAAACAGCCAAGTATATTCCTGGCAGACCCTTAGTGCTCACATTGCTTTGGTAGAGAGCTAATATTGGCTCCATGATGAAGGAAATTTCACTGCGGTAGATACTTTCTATCTCTGAGCTTAGTGAAAGAAGTACTCATTGTTACATCTCCAGAGCAGCTCTGCTCCTAGGCCCTTCAAAAAAGGTTCTTTTTTACTGAGTGAGTTCTTTGTTTTTCAATTGTTTTTGATGTTTCTGTCCCAATAGTGCTTCTTCCAATCCTGCACGTTCATGAAATTGTACTTCAGGTTAAGCTGATATGTGAGCTTGCTGTGACTCCTGCCTGTATTAGAATTTCCAATGCATGACGATAATGGAAAATCGTTGGAAATTGAAAGGCTTTCTGAGAATTAACTGGCTATTGCCACAATTTCTGTATTTATATAACCACTGTCTGAGTTCTCTTTATTCTGATGTTATTTAGATGGAAAATGATGTAAATAAAGTCAGACATTTCTTTGTTTTGCTTAAGTGACTGTCAGCTATGACTCAGTAGTAGAATGTGTTTTCTTCAGAAAAACAAAACAAAACAGGTTATGTTTAAGGAGTCATTACCACACCGGAAACTCAGCTATATTTTGGAAAAGTATCACAATCTGGGATGCCCATAGCCATGGGCACAAGATACCCATTTCTGTTTTTCCAAACTTACTTCACAGAAAATCTTATTAAAGAGAAACCTAGAATAATATACTCTCAAATACACTTGAAAAGTAGATTTCCATTGTATAATAGCATGGAAAATATTTCACTAATTTGGAAACCCAAATCTCTCTGTAAAAGGAATCAAGGATTTATCTAGCCAAGAAGTTGTAGAATTGGCAGGATTATCCCCTGACCTTCATGGGATAATCACTTAGAAAGAAAACTCCCTAAATACTACAAAGGCATATGAAATTTATTTTCTCTAGAAAGTTATTTTAAGTGTAAGATAGAAAATAAAGTTCATCACACAATTTTACATGCCCCACTAGGAATTATTTTTTTCAAATTGAATGCCTTTACCTGAGCTTACAAATGGTCTTTTCTGTGCTCAAGGATGCCATGGCAACAGGGTAAACATAATTAACACACATGCAGCTGTATGTTGCATCTGCCATTAACCCATTTCCTCTATCACTATGGCTTTAGAATTGTTGCTACATCCCTGAAACAATTGAATCTGTGTAACTATACAATAAAGTGAGACAATGTTAATTATTTTCATTGCTAGACTAATTTAAAATGAGAATAAAATTAATTTGTCAAAAAATACATTTTAAAAATGTGTTCAGTTTTCTACTAATGCCCATGATAATCACTTTTTAATAAAAATTTTCTCACATATGATACATATTTTTCAAATACATTTCTATTATGTAGTAATTTATCTGAAATTTTATAGATTACTTCAAGCATATTAACTGCCCTTGGATCATAAAGGCCATGAGTGCATAGAGAAAATTTTATATATTTTCCAAATTTTTATAAAGTATCTTTGAAAGAAAGGAAGCCCAAGAGTTAATAAGGATTTCTACTGTAATTTTGTTATGGGTCTAATTCGACTTTAGTAAGTTCATGGATATTCTATGTGTGCTAAAACTGAGAATGCTACTCTGTCTATAATGTATCTGATGTTTAGCTTTCATTTCTCTGTTCAGACATTCATGTAGTGGATGTACATCCATCGTTATTGTATGGCAGATAGTCTTTCAAATTCCGGATCTACCCGGGAATAAAACCCAACATAATTAGGACCGAGTTGGGAGTTGCTTGACTCAAATAAGCAAACATGATTTTTTTCCCCCTCATATTACAGCCAGAAAATGAGGGACAGGCCCATGTTAGGTAACTTTCCTGAGGTCACAATTGGGTAGTCTTTGCTCTAACTCAGAACTTCCCTGTGGTTGGGCCACAAGTTCATAACCGCAGGCGCCTAGCAGCATCAGCATTAGACAGGGAGTTTTCCTGTAAACCCTAGAGAGTCTTAGCACACCACGTCAAGGCTAGTGCCTTCGGAGAGGAGGCCACAGAGAGGTCAGCAACGCAGATTCTTATTGCTTTAACCTTTCCACCCGTGTTCAGGAAATTCATATCCAGGTACGTCTTGCCAAGAGAAAGACACAAGAAAGAGAACTCTGGGAAAAATATTGTGACCTGATAGGCACAGAGGAAAATTCACAGTGCACAAAGCCTGGGAAAATTAAGTTTTTCTTTCAGTAAATATCGTGAAATTTAATGTAGTGTTCTTGATGCCAAGATTAAAGCATTTTTACTTTTTACAAATCCCAAATGAAAAAAAGTACTCAGAGCTAGGACACATGGAAGCAGTAGTATGGGGAAGTCCGGGGGAATGTGCTGTGGATTTCAACACGAAATCTGGGAGTTCGTAGACAACTCAAGCTGGATCTAGGTTCAGCTGAATCTATTCCAAATACTCAGGCCCACAAAGTGCAGGCTTTTCTGGCCCGGATAGATTGCTGTGTACTTGTGTGGGCTCAGAAAGCCTGGGAGAGGAGCAAGGTTTAACATTGTTAGTCAAATCAAGGAATTGGGTTGCTCATATTCAACACATGAGGGCAATGTTTCTTAGAACTGGTTATGTGAAAGGCATAAATATTGACAACACATAAAACAGTGAGTAAATGGGTGGAAGTTACAATCCGACCACTTGACTCAGCGTCAAGTCATCACTGGGGTTCCTGTGTGGCCGCTGAGGCAGCAAAATGAAGCAATACCCACTGTTGGATATTGTTCTTCGGTTTATAGCATTTCCAAACTTTTTCTTCAGCTGCACGGCCGGATGCCCAGGATAAAGAGCTCCATTCAGTGAGTGCCCAAATAATGGAATGTTATAACTGAAAGTATAACCTGGGCTTGCCAGTAAAGGCCTGGAATTCCACCACCTGGGATAATGAGGTGGAACTATTGTCATGAGATTGAGGACAGCTTGGACTGGAATGTCGTTTCTAAGATAGTCTAGAATATATAATGAGACCCTGTCTCAAACAGAGATAAGTAAATAAATATGTTTTATATGCAAACGTCACTGCTTTGCAGCCTAGGAAAGTACTAACGCACAAAAGAAGTGTCTTTGTTCAGTCTTCATGCGAACCACAGCACAAACCTGAGGTAGTTGAGATGGAGCCACGCATCTCTCTCGGGAAGCCGTGACAATACAGACATCAGAGGTGCTCCATCAGAAATGCAGAGGTCATCATCTCCTTTGAGACAGAAGCTTCAAGGTGACCTTGAAGCTACATGTAGATAGTGACTGAAAATGTGAAAACAATACAGATTGGGGATTTACTGAGGATAACTGAAAGGCATCTGGGGGTGGGGGGTGTGCCAGTAGAGACTGTAGTAAAAGAGAGATCTGAAAAAATCCTCCACGGTTTCCCTGAATTTGCCATTGAATCGATTCAATCAGGTAATCCATTCCTTTCACTAGCTAGATTACACGCATCACACTATTAAATATAGTATTATCATTTAAAAGTGGCCTTTCTGCAAGTTATATTGATAGTTTTTTTTTAGGGGCTGGAGAGATGGCTCATTGGTTAAGTGCTTGCTGCTCTCCTACTAGAGGACTGATATTGAATTCCCAGCACCAATGCCGGGTGACTCCAGGTGACCCAGTGTAGTCTATAGTTATCTGCACAGCCTTGATACACACATACACACACACGCACACACACACACACACACACACACAGAGAGAGAGAGAGAGAGAGAGAGAGAGAGAGAGAGAGAGGATACAGAAACACCTATATGAGTAAACCTAAACCTAAAACAATTTTAAAACTACTTTATCCAATTATATTACTTGTTTCTCTTTTCTTGTTGAAGCATTGCTTGAGAAAATGTATTACTAAAGGTCATTGGGCCACTATTCACTCACTCACTCACTCCTTCATTCATCTCTTAGCTAGGGGTTGCATCTACTGCGTCCACTGTTTGTCCTCAAGATCTTGCAACACATGCCAACATAAGTCAACGTGATTCCTTGCAAATGGTTCACACCCATCTCTAGAAATCTAGATTCCTAATACTAAGGAGTATCTTCTGTAAGTTATTCTTACTTACTGAAGTTTCTTCTCAGAAATCTTCAGAGGAAAGTCTCCTGGCATCATCCTTGTTCAGTAGTCATTTGGGTGTGACTTTATGCGTAGCTCTGGTCATCCCTAGGAGACAAATTTCAGTCATCTCCACATTCCTCTGGCTGTCACAGTTTTTCTGCCACCTCTTTCCCAATGCTCCCTGAGACTTGGGTGAAGGAGTTGAGATATATATATATATATATATATATATATATATATATATATATATATATATATATGCACACACACACATACACACACACACATTTGGGACTGATCTCCACAGCCCTGGATTTGGTTTGGTTGTTATTTCCAAGTCAAAACAGTAACTAATGTTAGCTTTAAAAAAACAGCCTTCTAGTTTAACAAGGGACAAGTTCAATACTAAAATAAATTGAGAGTATGGGTGCAAGCTGGAGGATAATTTGGTAAAACTGCGTGGAGATTAACGGCAGTAATCACTAAAACTGAACACATATGTAAACTGTAAAACGTCAATTATATCTTTAGGAGTTTGTCCTACAAATATCAAAAATATTTTTTTACAGTATTTTGTTTGTTTACTTGTTTTCATCCTAATAGAGATCTAGTTTAGGCACCAATTATGTACTAATAATAACTTATATTTATAAAATATGGTGTCTGCATACATAAATATGATCTATACTTATTTACAAAAGTAAGGCATTCATTAAATAAGATTAAATAAAATATTTTAATCAATACAAACTTTTGATATTAAAGTATACAGAACTACATTTTAGATATATTGTATACATAGTGGAAAGTCAAAAGTTCTAATGTTATACTTACAATGCAGTTTGTGTAGTGAAAGTAAGGGATAGTATTTACTTTTCATATGTATGTATATGTATAAAGACACACAAATATAATCTGAATAAAGATATTACGACTACTAATATTATTGGTAAGGAAGCAAATTATAATAAATGTAAAAGTAGTTACTTCCCTAAGTGACTTTTTGAAATTATGAGGTGCAAACGTTTACTCCTGAGGTATAAATTTTGAGTAAATATTGCTTCTACTTTTTTTGACATTATAAACATTCATTTCTATCATTTAAATTTAACTTAAATTACTAAGGCAATGGATGAGATTTCAGTGAGGTGGTGATGAAGTCTGCTCTAGAAATCCAGGACTCGACTCAGATCATAATAAGTACAAGCTTTACTATCTGGGAAGGTACTAAACCTCATTATGGAAATGGTGTGATGCTGTTTTTTTGTTTCTTTGAAAGAATCTATAGTCACGGGGAAATGGGTCTCATGAGCTTCTGTGTGAATTATCTTGTTTGGTTAATTGAGGTGGAAAGATCCCCACACTCTGGGTAGTACCTATTCCCTAGTTGGGATCCTGGACAGCATTAGATGGAGCCACCATGTTGAACACCAGCATTCATGCAGTCATCTGTGGCTCCCTGCTTCTCAGCTAGGGATATTACCTGCATGACCAGCTCCTCCTGAGCATTCAGTGTCGCGTTAGCTATCCTGCCGTGATAGACTATAACCTGGAACCTTGCGACTTACTGAAATTAATAAACTCTTTGTCGTTTCATTACTTTTGTCTGGGTGTTTCATCACAGTGACAGAAAATGAACTAAGACTGATGGCCAATGTGGCTGCAGCTCAAACAGGATGTGGCAGAGTTTGACGGATGACATTCCACATTTTATGGACTTTCTTGTATCCGAGAATCTACCACTCGCCAGGGGATATTTCTTAATATTGGTTTTTTATTTTGGAGAATTGACTAAAGTCTAGGAACATATTAGTACCTCTGAAACTCCCAACTGTAAGGTGGTTTCCAGAAGAAAATGAAAGTCATCAAAGAAATTCGTCCCCAGCATTTGCTGTAGCATGTGTCATGTAGGATTAATGGTACAGGAAGCAGAGAATACCCACTTGCTAATTTAAAACTTAAAAACAAAATTAGACAGTTCTTATTATGAAAGGAAACTATTCTTTGGATAGTTACTTTTTTAAAAAAAAAATAGTTTACAACAAAACGAAAGCTTCTCTTCAGTCAAAACGTTGTATATCTATTCATGTATCCATTATATATTTTAAATTTATAATTTTTCAAAAGATAAATTTCATTTGCACTGATCCTCCTAAATTTTAAAAATATTTTTGGAATTAACATATAATTACATTATTTTCTTTCCCTTTTTTTCCCACTGACCCTTTCCATGAACTATCCCTTGGTCTCTCTCCCTCAAATTCACGACCTCAATTTTTCTAATTGTTTTAAGCTGTTAAAACTTCTTTGGTATGCTTCTCTTACTTGGCATTTTGTAAATAACTGAGGCTAGAGATGGAAAACTGCAAACCAAGCCATAATCTACAGCCAACCTCAAAAAAAGAAAGAAAGAAGGGAAGAAAGGAAAACAGACTCAGGGCATTCTCACAATAACATGGAATTGGCAATGATTTCTCTTGGATAACCCATGGTCCCATTAATGATAGATTGCAGTAAAATTGCAGATAACAAGGCAGAAATTTTAATTTAAATTTAGATGGGAGTATGAAAATTCATTTGTGATTTGGAGAAGTGTTTGAATTTGTTTTTTTTTTTATTTACAAGGTTTTCAAATTAAAAGATACCAATTAAGACCTTGATAATAATAAATATGTTGACAATATCCTGTCACAAATAACAAGACTCAGTCATTCTGACAATCCAGTCATTTTATTGTAACTTGCCTTCATGTGTGTTATTTGATAATGTTAAAATAATGTCAACAGTCTATCTTAGAATGCTTTTATTAATAGTTCTATGACAAAAGTTTCCCCCTTATCTCTAGTTTGAGAAATAGGGATTATCCTGTCTAATCTCAATCTGTTCTTTCTTAATTTTTTTTGATGTTTTTCCACCCATAGTTTAAACTATAAATTTAGAAATAAAAAAAGATAGTTAAATATAGTTACTTTTCCAGATACAAAGGTAATTTTGCCACTTAAAATTTGAATATTTTATATGTATTTGATAATCTTATATATGTGCATTGGATAAAGTACATTTGTAACCTGTGGGCAAATGTAAAGCTTCAGTCAAAATTATTTTCCTTGGGTATCAAAATTAATTTTCATTAGTGTCTTCTTTAAGTCACTTGGGAAAGATAACGAAAAATAAATATCATATGTATTTACTTACTGTCCACATATTTAAGTCAATCTTTTGGTGTTCCAATGGCAGAGGTTTCCTTAGCCTGGGTAGTCAAATTCTTATTAGAGGATTGGCCATTGCCTTTCTGTTCTCCTTTAATTTCCAGGATACTGTTCCACCATAGCTAGAGTTTTATCTCAGGTGGATATTTTTCTTCTCTCAGACATAATAAACTTCACATTAGAACGGCCCAGCTTCATCATTGCTCATTAATTGCCTCCATCATGGCCCAAGTCAGACTTCAGTTCATTATTGGAGCTCAAAGTTTTTTGAAAAATATCAGATAGAGCTTTATTCTGATATATCCTAGATACCTGGTTCACAATAGAAGTATTCAGAAGAGAGTTGGAAGAGCATTAACTTGTTCAATTTTTCTTGTATGTGCCTGAAAAGATACATATATTTAATAAATACTAGTCTTTTGTTAATTGGTAGTATGTTTAGTGACTGCAAAATATATGAGTAACTCCAAAAGATACTTTCTCTGTTTCTGTGCGCCTTTACTCTTTTTCTCATTAAAAGAAAGCGTTAATTTCTTCCTCCTGGGATTAAATCAGAAAGTCTGACTAATGACAATAAGGATATAGTATTTCTGAGATAGGCTCACTTCAAAAGTCCTATAGGCTAGTGAGTGGTAAGAAGGTACAGACCCCTGCCACAGCTCTATCATTCTTAGGCATATAGCCAAATGAATCCATATTTTAAATCAGAAATACCTGCAAATTAATGCTCATTGGAGACTCTGGCCACAATAGGTAGATTGCAAAACTAACCAAATGCACATACATAATGGAATTGTATTCAAGAGTGAAGAAGATTGATGTTTGCAAGAAAAGGCATGGATTTAGAAAATAGTAACCTGAGGGAGGTGACCCAGGCCTGGAAAGAGAGAAGTTGCATTTTCTATCTTATGCGTGGGTCCTAGCTACAAAAGATTTTACAGATTCATGCTTGATGGGAGATGTCATTCTGTAAATATGTTTATCCTACTGGTTAATGAATAAAGCACTGTTGGCCAGTAGGAAAGCAAGATAGGCAGGACTAGGAGACAAGGAGGATTCGAGGAAGCAGTAGGGAGGAGTCAACATGGAGAGACTGGAGAGAGCAGAACACCGGCCCCTCTCTCCGGTAAGACCATGCGGAAATACTTAGATGAATAGAAATGGGTTAATATTTAAGGCAGAGCTAGCTGGTAAGAAACAAGTAACTCACCAACAGCTTTATATCGAATACAGAGTCTCTATGTGTTATTTGGGACTGGCCTGTTGGTGGGACCAAGCTGGCGGGGGAAAAAAACATACTCATAACACATGCTTAACATTTTGTGATGATTAAAACAGAAAGATAAAAGTAGAGCATTAGAGGGAGGGAGGAGAAACAGAAACACACTTCACAAATGAAAATGGAGACTAGGAACAAGACTGGGACAAGAAGGATCTAAATGAGGGATGGTGGCAGGATAAGGATGAGTAAGAGGGAGGGGTAAAAAAAAAAACTAAGTATCCATGAAAAAGCCATAATTAACCTGTTATTTCATAAGCTTTGTTACAAAACATAATAAGAAATGAGATTGAATGGAGGTAACTTTCATGGATGGGTAATTAACATTCTTTTAAATAATAATTTAGTGTAAAACTTTTAAGAACTCCAAAATGAAATATATATATATATGTTCTTATAAATATTCTAATTTTATAAGAATGGGTGATTATATATGTGTGTATATATTTTCTGAAAGCTTATGCTGACTATCACAACTAAGCAAGGATCTACATCAGATTTGACTCCATTATAAATATTATTCTCTCAAAGGTCCCATTGTGCTTTGCTATGAAGATGTGTCATTAAAAATATGTAACAGATTTAAGAGTTTCACTGCTGAGTGACTCACAGTTACATGCTCCAGATAGGCGAGGCACACTCATCAAATGCATCCAAATTTTGCCTTTACCTTTTATATGAGCTAAGGATGTGTAAAACACCTCATAACTGGTAGTTCTTTAATAAACGTAGCAGGTGAGTCCAAACCAGCATGGATAAGTAAAATACCACCTACATGCAATCTCTCCCAGCTAGGAGTGCCTTTCTATAAGAAAGTCATGTGTGTGAGTCAGAAAAACAGCCATATTTTCCATAGTGGCTGCTATAGACGTTTAGTAGTATCACAGAAACACTGTCTGACTCATTTCAGAAATATTCAGTTTCACTTATACTGAAGTATTTTTGTGTCATATTAAGAAATTCCTAAGATAAAATATGAAATTTCATTCAATCTGGTATAACCCACACACAGAAAATTTAATATTATCAATAATGTAAGCACCCAACTATGTAATTTTGATGAGGCATCTTGTGACCTAAATTATACTCGCAGAAAATAAAAATATTTGAACTGAACAAAGCAGAGTTACGAGAGGAATATCAGTGTTCTCTTTGAGTTATAGTTGCTTCGGGAGCACACAACTTGTAAGCAGATACAGGAAATCACATTTGGTGTTCTACTAACAGGGAGCAATCAGTGACATCTCTCACTCTATGGTAACACTTTAGCCAGTGTGTCCAACTCTGACTGCTATCTGTATTATAGATCTCAGTTCTCCTTTCAGTGCCGTCATATGATTTTGCTTCACAGTTCATGGTAAAAGACTCTGTTACCTAAAGTCCCTCTCTCCGCCAAATAACACCACCCTGTGTCCATTAGCGTGGCACCTGGAGTTACCTCCTTGAGAGACCTTCAGTACTTGAGTTCATTCTCTCTTTAACTTGTGCATTTTAGTCTTCATCTAAATAATATTGTCACATTTTAGGTATTTTCTTGCTTACTTTAGTTCTTCAGAATATACTGTATGTATGTATGTATGTGTATTCAACACACTACCAAATAAAGGTAATAACGTTTCTATGAACGTGTGCCCTACTTCAGTATGATATCATTTCTTCCCACATGATGATGAAGAAATTTTTTGAAGGAAGCAAGAGCCTGACTTAACATACTCTGTTCCTTAAAGTATCAGTACTCTAGTCATGTGCATACCTGGAATCTTCTCCTGTCTCTTTCTGAGAGGAAGTTCGCTTCCTTTACAGGGTGGTTTCAAGAAAAGAATAGTATCAGGTCATCTAGGAAAGAACACTATCAGTTCTGACTCCATCTAGCTATGGAGTGCTGGTCCTGTAGTAGAACCCACTGTGCAAAGAATGTGTGGTTCTCATATCATTCACAATGTTGTGGATTTTGAATTTTAGAAACTGAAGGAAAATACTCTACCTGTGAAAGTCATAAATCAGCTGCACCTTACTGCAGATGTCTGGATTCATCTGTTGCTATGTGCATGTTTCCTACTGGTAGGCTACTGTATCCACGTGCTATTATAAATAAATCATGCATGCTCCTGTAGCAATGTACCCTCTATTTTTCCTATTCTGTCTATTTCTCTCTACTAATTATCTGTACATCTTCATCTATCTATCTGTCTATCATCTATCTATCTATCTATCTATCTATCTATCTATCTACCTACCTACCTACCTACCTAACTATTTTATTTCTACCTCAATCTTGTCTGGGCAATGTCATGAGCCCAGGTATTTTTTTTTCATCTTATTGTTTGGTTCATACTTCCCTACTTCCCTCAACATCTGAAAGCCTTTTCTCATTTGTCTATGTAGTGAACTATCTCATTTATGCTCTAATCTTCCAATATATTATGTCTTATTTTAACTATTTCCTAATGTTCTGAGTAGTTGGAAGCAAGGCATGAGCTTCAAATGCATTTGTTGAGTGGTTTTCTTGTCTTTTCAACATAATTTAAAAGCATAATGTAACTTTGACACTACCCAATGCAGTTTTCTCAGAAAATTACTGTTACATTTGAATAATGAGTAGAAATCCTACTTTGATCTTTACATTTCAAGTTACTGGAGATGTTTATATTTCATTTGTATCAATTAGATATGAAATAAAGATTTTTATGTAACTTTGACTTTCCTTTTTTGATTCAACATTTAACAGACACTGGAGAGAGATATTTATGATTGTCAGTTATTTGTTTTTACATTTCTTTTAAATTTTTGATCTATACAAGAATTCTGCTTGCCATCTTACCTTGAAGATTTCTTTATATTCTGTACTTGTCCTCATCTATGAGAAGTAAGTTATCTTACTTTGTTATAAAGGATGAATATTATCACAGTCAAAATTGCATTCCTTTTGACAGTGGGTAATTTCTCACAGGCTCCTCAAGTGTGGAGATGATGGGACATAAAATGCAAAATGCTTAACCTTGCGTTAATGATTCAACAGTAAGCATTGGGGCAAAACTGCTCTGGAAGTCATTCCTGAAAAATTACCTCACCTCTGAAATAATGATTCATGACTGAAGAAATGTTCCATGACTCCAGGGCTGAGAGTTGTAACAGGAATGTGGCAGGAGTGAGGGCATTGGAGAGAAAGAATCTCCAAGGAAAAAGGAAACAGCACAGCACACTGAGGAGCAGCTCTGTTAAATCTGTGGGTGCTGTCACTCTGATCTCATTGCTGGCTTTGGAACCCTATATTCAAGCCCTAAACACACACACATATGCACACACGTACACACACATGCACACACATGCATGCACGCACACACACACTCACACTCACACACGTACTGTGTCCATGCATCTTATATTCATATTTAGTGAGCTAGACAGAGAAACTGCTAAATTTATCTGATAGATACACATGCTAATATGTCATTCTAAGATGCAGTCAGGCAATTTCACCTGAACAAAGATATATATATATATATATATATATATATATATATATATATATATATATCCACTTATTGTTAGAATGAGGCCAAAGCTACACTGGAGATGTATGTCACTTGGTACAGTGCTTGTCTGGCATGCAGGAACCCTGGTGTTCAATACTCACCATCACATAAATGAGTCATGGTGGTGCATTTCTGTAATACAAGCAAGCATTTGGGAAGTGTAGTCAGGAGACCAGGAATTCAAGACCATCCTGAGGTACACAGTGAAGGCATGAGGCCATTCTGATATGTGTTAAGTCCTAACTCAAAAAAAAAAAAGAATAAACATTATCATAATAAAGAACAACAATGTAGTCAGAATTGTATTCTTCATCAATACTTGAGATCAGTAGACTGAAAACCTCCAACATGTCAGTTGTTTGCAATGGGCCTGAGTGGCTCCTTTGATTGTAGGGAGATGCCCACTTGTAAGATCATTTCTACTCAGCCCTTATGGGATGTCTTTATCAAACCCCTCCCTTCAAGGCTAACATACTATGCAGAAGAAAGAGAGAAAAGATGAGAAGGACCAGAGGTGTTGGTTGGGTCCAAGGAAACAGCATCTTCAAGACACTCCAGGACTCATGAATTTACAGAGACTATGACTACACACTAACAGACACTGTACACAGGTTCAAACCAGAAAAAAAAAAAAAAAAAAAAAAAAAAACCCAGCAGAGACAAGGCGCGATGGACACAAAGTCCCAACTAAGAAGTCATTTGCAATTGATAGCCATCTATCAAAAAGCAAATCAGTTTCAGTTTTCTGCAGTGGAGTATCATTGTGTATATCAACAGTATTCCATGGTAGGTTTCATGCCCAGCAGTAGATGGCCAAGACAAAATTGACTCAAAACTTGTTGTTTTGGTTCTTTTTTTTTTTTTTTTTTTTTTTTTTTTTTGTCTAATTGGCTTTCTCTCTCTCTCCCTTCCTTCCTTTTTCTCTCTCTTTCTTCCTTTCTCTCTCTTTCCCTCTCGCCCTCTCTCCCACTCTCCCTCTTTCCCTTCCTCCTCTGTACCTCCCTACCTCTCTCTTTCCTTCCCTTCTTTGAAAGAGGCACAAAAAGATGCCAAGTTTGATGTGCTGTGAGGTGGAGAGGATCTGCGAGTGGTCCAGAGAGGGGAGTAATATGATGAGAATATAGTGTATATAAAATATTAATGTACAAAAGTCTGAAAATTGCCTGCTATTAGGTACTTCATGATCCCAGAATCAAAGAAGTATTATAGAGTTGTAATAATTATTGAAGATAGCATAGTTTCCTTCCTGTGACACAAAAGAAACATTAAAGTCTTTTGTTTCAAACCCCTAATTTAGAATCTTTAGAGGAAGTTCTGATTAAAACTATGTAGGTGGCTATTCATCACATCTTTAAAATTGTGCAGTTTAGAAAAAGCTATGTGAGAATTGTACATCATTAAGGTAATTTTTTTCAGGATTAAAAAAAATGTTAGGTAATGTCTGTGTGATGCTTTTGTCAGATAGAAGCACTCGGCTGTGAATGAAACATTATTCACACACTTGAGGTTCTGTCACTCACTCCTCAATGATGTCATAATTTGTACTTGTGAAACTTGTGTTAGTTTGTTGATGCTTTTATATCTAGGAGACAATTTGACTCCATAATAAAATAGTCCAAATTCTCACAGTCTTCTTCATAGGGTTAGGCAAGCCAATGTATCTTGAATTAAAAACAAAAAAAGCTGCCATCATTCAACAGGGCCAGCAAGACTGTAATTCAATTGGTGATGATTCATGGTATCTGCACAGTCCAATTAAAAGAATAGGGATTTGTAAGACTGTCTGCAATCAGAAAAGGTAAAGCTCTATAAGCTGTAAAAGCATAAGTTAACCCAGAAATAGAATACTAGGCTTCTGATCAATATATTTTTCATTTATGTATATGAGTAAGATGTCTCACAACTATAGGAGAAATTATGGAATTATGATGAAGGCAAAAAGAGAAGTAGAACCAGGTAACTGGAGGATGTAGAAGCAGCTTTACACTTACAAGGCCAACCAATGACTCGCCTAACTTGAGGCCCTTGCTCAGTATTACCTGGATGGCCAGGAACGAGAAGGTGGATGGCCCAGAAACCTAGGGTAGAACCAAACATAACTGGCAAGGAAAGGCAATGAAATGATTCCTAATGATTCTGATATACTCATATGTCAGTGCCTAGCTCAATCTTTACCAGAGAGGCTTCTTCATAAGTTGATGGGAATAGATGTACAGACTCACAGCCAAACATTAGGCAGAGCTCTGGAAGCTTCTCAGAAGAGGATGAAGGAGACAGGACAACAGAAGAACACAGCCCATGGAATAAACTAAGCAGAGGTCATAGGGGCTCACAGGGACTGGAGCAGCAATCATAGAGCCTGCATGGGTCTGTGCTTGGTTCTATATTTATGTTGTGGTTTTTAGCATGGAGTTTTTGTGGAACTCCTAGTAATGGGAATGGGGCTGTCTCTGACTCGTTCGTCTGCCCTTGGGACCCTTTACCTTCTATTGGGTTGCCTTGTCCAGCCTTGTTACTAATGTTTGTTCCTAGTCTTACTGTGTCTTCTTATGCTCTATTTGGTTGGTATCCCTAGAAGGCCTGCCCTTTTCCCATAGGGAAATGGAAGAGGAACACTTGATATGCGGGAGAGGGAAGATGGGGAGGAACTAGGAATGGAGGGACGGGAGGCTGAAGTCCGGAATGTATTCTGTGAGAGAGAGGTAAAAATAATATATTGCTTCCTGCATTGTTTGATTTAGTATATTTGACACCAAGAAGAAATTCAGCTCCTGTAAAATAATCTGAGAAAAAGTCACAGCAAATTCAGAGGGACAGCTGCCAGTTCTAGAAACTACACAAATGCAAATGTGCAAAGAAGTGAAGGTATGACATGATACCAAGCTTCTGGGTTGTGCGTTCACCCTCATGCGGTCTTCCTCATGCCTGGGTTCCCTTAGCTCATTAGCATGTCAGCAGTTCCCCTCTCTAACCCTGTTGTTCTTTTATTGCTTCTTAGTCCTGCAGTAACACAGCGCTACAAACCAAGTGAGTTACAGATACTTGATATGTATGTTCCAGTTTGGGAAGCCAGATTCTAAAACTGGGTTCTTGACAGGGCCAGGCTTCCTCCAAGAATTCTAGAAGAGTCTATTTTCTTGTTTCCTCTATTTTTCTTTGGCTCTTAACATCCCTTACCTTTTTGGAAGATAACTCCCCTTGCTTTCTTTTTTCTACTCCTTATATGATCCTTAGGGCAGGTGTCCACACTACAATCCCTAATTAGTTGTAATGGAATTGATCCTTTTCAAAATTTTATAACATTTTGCTTAGGTCCTTGGTGAACTTGAATCCTTGGAAAACTCTTTCACTTATGTGTTCATACATTTCTAAGATGCTCATGGTTCATTAGGCAAACTTAGTCCATATAGGTTCAAGCCTTTTCAGAAGTGAACACTTAATCTTTGCAAGAAACTACACAAAAATAGGATTTCTAGTTTCCCATTTGTCAGGAAGTAAAAAGCAAGTATTTGCATTTGCTCCATCATACACCACTGTGGGATATTCAGCATTGCCTTTGGCTGGTGTTTTATATTCCACATCCCAAGAAGTCCTGTCATAGATGGAATGTGCCAGTTGGCAGGCCTGGAGACTGCAGTTCCAAATGCAGCAGCTGCATCTTCATAGGAGCATCTAATTGACAGAGAGGTTCAAGAGAAGGAATTTTAACTACTTCTAATAAGACTAGAGGAAGTAATCAAGATAACTGGACATAGACATATGCTTCCTCTGACACCAGTGAGATGAGTAGAATATTTTGGTTGCACACCTGGGTGTGTTCTGTGCAGTGATGAGTTAAAATACCACTAGAAAATGGACCCTAAGCCTCTACAGGCTTTGTGATGGATTTAATGCTAGGTAAAAGAAAAGAGAAACAATTCAAACACAGGATGTCATGCTACTGAGCTGGCTAGAAGAAATAAATCTCATGGAAGGACTTTACTCATGATCATGCATGGCAGGGTTAGTTGCTAAAAAGGAAAAGAAAACTCTTCCCTTGAATTCTCCCATCTTTTATTAGCTACATTTAAACTAGTGATCAAAATACTCCATACTTTTAATGTAGGTTGTTCACTTCTCCTAGTACTCACTGGGGAAAGCCAAGCTCTCACTGGGACCAGATAGATTTGCCTTGACACCTGGTGTGGCTAAAGCTTCCACCACAGAAGTACAACTCTTGGCTAACCCATGCCAACAGAGAAGTTATGCCTACAGGTATTGTTTGTTGCATGATAAGACATGAGAACTGGTATAAAGCAAGACCTCTGCTCGGTCCTTTCAGAAATGAACAAAACATACTGTGTGCTCTAATTCTCTGTGTTTTTTCTATATGGAGTGTAATTGGTTCACTGTTTGGTTATTGGTTCAACCCAGTCAAATACTTTGGATGCTATGTACAGTATACTGTTTCCTACACCTTACTATCAGGGCACATAATCCAATGAGAAACTCCTACCTTAAAACACAAGAGACCTCATTAACCAATATGGTTTCCTCCTTCAGTTTTCACTACTATAGTACACTACCATCGATTGGACAGCTTAAAGAACAGCATTTATTTCCTGGTGATCTGAGGGCTCAGACTGAAGATCTTGAGGCAGTAGTGTTATATTCTGATTAAGGCTCTTCCCACTTTATCTTCATATGTACAAGGAGAGAGAGAGAGAGATAGAGAGAGAGAGAGAGAGAAAGAGAGAGAGACCATTACTGTCTCTATAAAAGCATAATCTATCATAAGCACCTGTTAGCATGGTACAATTATGCCATCCCCATCTCCAACTCCAAATCCTACAATGATGGACCATGGTTTCAGCATATCAATTTAGAGAGAATGTGACCCCTAGCAGTGGCCTCTGGGATTTACACGTCTTTCCTTTACTCGTTGTTGTCTGGTATCGGCTGATGGTGACCAATCTCCCCATTGTCTGCACTGATCTCTGTGTGTTGCCTTCTCATTACTGCCGTGTACTGCTCCATTGTGTAGCTCAGGTAAGGGCATTTTCCACTGGAATACTGCTAAGCTCATTAATGCAATATGGTTTCCCTATGTCAAGATCCAGCCATAGTTTGTTTACATATAAGGATGATAATCTGAACAAGACAATATTCTATGGTCATAGAGACCGAATATGTGATTCTCTTTGGGGGAAGGTCACCATACAACTCATCAAAATGTCCTAATCAATTATTGATCTAGTAAACCCGTCAATATAATAGATCAGTAACTGGAAAACAAAAAGAGAAACAAACCTACCTGTGTACTGCAGTGGGTAAGATTGGTCCAGTTCAGGTATATGATCTATTCAGAGTCTTTTGTCTTCATGTTCTTGTTCCTTGAAAAATTATAGAGAAAAGAAGAAAGCTAACTACAAGGAGGCACACAGAAACAAAGAGCAAGATTTAATGACATAAGTCTGATTCATAGTATCCCAATGGGGGTTTCTATTTTAACCTTCACTTACTTTTATTGGTGGCCTCCACCAGAAAAGCTAGCTTTTTGGTGACGAGCTTGTAAGTTGTTGTTTTTAAGTTACTTTAAATCACTATTAATTTATTATTAGTAGTATTATTAGTGTGTGTGTGTGTGTGTGTGTGTGTGTGTGTGTGTGTGTGTGTATGAATGAGTTTGGGAATGTCCCTGCCATGGTAGATATGAGGGGATTGAAGGAGAGCTGTCTTACCCACTGAACCATATCATTGAACTTTACTTTGCATTTCTAACAGGTATCTTTTTCCTTATAAAACAATGAGTAACAAACAAATTCTAGGGAGCTTTATCACTCTCCATCTGCAAGTACAGTGATGGAATTAAACCAAGATTTCATTCAGTTGAGTTGGAATGATAAGAATACCAGTTATTAAATCTCCAAGTTATTCACAGCTATAAGTAGGTTGTGTGTGTGTGTGTGTGTGTGTGTGCGCGCGCGCGCACGCGTGCACACGCATGCTTGTGCAACAGAGAGAGAGAACATGTGTGTTCAAAAACACAAGTATAGCAGAACTACTAGTATTTCTTTATACAATATGACTTGTTATATTGTCATTAGAGAATCCTCTATCAATGTTCATTTATATATACATTAACCTTTACATTTGTCATATGTGAAGAATTTTGCAAGTTCTCAAATTCTTTTGCCTAATCATTATTGCTGACATGTTTAATGGTTTGGTTGCTTAAAGTCTGAAATAAATTCTAATTCTATTGGGCTTAATAAAGTCCATAGGGACATAATTTCTTCACCAGATTTAGGTTAGGAGAAAAACAAAAAAAAAAAAAAAACATATAATGTCTAAACTGATGAAAACCTCTTTCAAGTATATAATAATAAAATCATACACTGATTTATCAAAACAAGCTCACAACCTCAAAGGCATGGTCTGTCCATTCATACATGAACAACAAACATAGAGAAATAACAAACTGAAGACCTTTGTTGCTATCATCGTCATGTCTAGTAATTAAGTATCCTGAACACATTTTTGTAGTTTTTAGTCTCAACTTTCTCAGGTATTTTAAGGACTACAATATTTTCTTCTGTCACTGAACCATTGAAAGCTCCATTATTTTTGAGATTTAAGATATGTAAAGATACAGTTAGACAATTTTAAAATATGCTTTGTCGCACTTATTTTAAACATTTTCTGTGCGTGTGACATCTCTGTTGTACCTCATCATGTTGTCAAGATGTAACTTCTTAGAAGCACTCCTACCACTTTTAAGCTAAAGGAAATGTGATGTTCTAGACTGTGTTATTGTGCAACATATGCCCTGTAAACCACCAGAAATATTTGCTCACTGACCAGTAAAGTATGGTGAATATAATATTAAATTTAATTTGAATTAATTCACATTCATTTTAATTATTTACTTTTATAAGCTATATACCTTATAGAAGATGATGTGTTTCATAAATATATTTAGAAATTATTCAAATATGCTACATATTCTGAACATATCCACCTCCATTACCCTGATTTTTGTTGTATAGACAAAGTCAGATAGGGATATTGATGTATTAATGAATTAAATTTTGTTTATTCAAATCAGTGATCTTCATGTTTGGCTGTACATTACAAATATCAGGAATTTGCAAAACCTCCAGCTCCCCTGGAGTTTCTGACATAAGTCATCCAGGGTAAAGCTTTCATGCCCTGCCTTATGTAAAAGCTTATGCTGTGTGTGTTGTTGGTGTTAAGAACCATATCCCTAAAGAGGTATTCAATTTCAAGTGGGTTTTATACCCATCACCCTGTCATCTATGCTTTCACTTAGGGATCTGAGTGACTGATTCAAATGACTGATGAAGCTGCCTCTCTTGAGAGTCATTCTTGGACTTTTCTTCCCCACATCTATTTTAAGGCTGGTGACAAATTACTCAATGCTATGATCAAAACTACATTTTATTCCTCCACATTTCTCCCATTGAATAAAATATAAACAAAGGAACATAAACAAATACAAATTTCCAAGACAGTGTAGACAAGCCAAGATTCTCCCCTTTTGCTATATTTACCCTTTATCTCTAGAGTTCTAATTTGGTCAGCAGCATAGAAGGCACATTTTTTTTTCTGTGATAGGAAGCTTTCCTGATTATCCTCTTAGTTATTCCAACAAAACTACATATACTGGAGGAGGAAAACCACGTTTGAAATATATATACTCCTTTACAACTAGTTTGATTTTAAACTATCGGATGTTTGAAAACAATAAGGACAAAGACCATAATCCTAGAAAGTGACTATTGTGGAGGAAGCTGGAGGGATGAAGAAGGTGATGCCCCATTCAACATAAAGAGATTAACATATAATTATGGTTACTACTAAGAAGACAAATTGAGAGGTACTTTAGCTTCAGAAGAACAGAGTGATCAAAGGGAAACTTGTTTTGATAGGATTAGAGTTGAGCTTTGGCATAGCTTGGGTGAATGGGGATGAGAGGAAAACCAGACAAAGAAAACAGAACATAGTTTGATTTGGTGTGCGGAAGGTTAGAACATGAAATAATAGAGACCACTTAGTAGATTTGTACTTTATACTAGAAGGGATTAGCAATTACTAGAATTTTTTAATTAAAGGAGAAAGGTATAACAATAAAATAGATTTGGGAATAATGTTTATTACATAATCAGTGAATTTCTGTATTTCTAGTTTGCTCAAGTCTCAGCATCTCAGAGATGCCTATTTTGGTTCCTCTATTTAGTATGACCACTTGTCACCACCCACACCCTGTGTATTCCAGTCCTAATGCCACTACAGTTATTCTTTTGCATTCTGTCACTTAGCCACTTTACTCATTTATGCTCATATACCATTGTCTGACTCTGCTCATGTGCTCTCACACCACATGAGCAGAGATCGTTGTGGTCCTTGTTCCTCCTGCTTTGTAAGAAGCTTCAGGAAGGCATCTTACTTGTAGGAGAATGTATGTTTAGTAATTAAGGACTTGATCTATTCCTTTCCTTCACCTGAAACAAAACCAAAACCTTTGTCCTTCATCAAGACCTCCTACGAGACAGTTTAAAGTTAATAAAGTAGCACATAAGTTGCTTTATTTCCCTGGGACCTTGGCAAGGCACGGTGGGTGTCATCATTATGCACTTGAGCTCTGCAGCAGACATACTCACTTTCTCAGCAGAGAGGTCATGAACACATCTTTCACAGCCAAGGAGCTGTTTTCTTAAGTGTAGATGCAGGGGGTGTGATACTGAGAAGCTAGCATGGTCAGTGTTTATCTGGGCTCATTCTCACACATATCCATTTCTAGTCACAACACTCAGAATGGACTGCACATTTATAGGAGGTGAACTCTCAAATTCGCAGTTAAGCTAATCTGCAAGCACACTTATTTTTGGCAGAAACTCAGTGCATTTTAACACCTGTGATAACATCTACTCTTTCCTTGGAAGTGCAATGATATATGTAGTTCAAGGACACCATCTCTTGACACTTTGACCAGCAAAAGTTACAACAAAGCTCTTCAAAATAGCATGCATGTCTCATGCTATGTAGCTGTGGCCCTCGTGTAAATGGATGATATGTAAGTGGGTCACATAGTATGATCTTTAGTTCACTCATCTTTACTTGCAAGTGTTCACTGCAATGAGTCTTTTGTCTGGTTTGAGGCTTCTGGCTTCTGCTCTGTCAGTCCTGGGCTCTCACAGGGGCTCCTTGTTACAAGTAGGTTTTTCCGACAGCTTGGTTCCCCAGCTGCGCCACCCCAAATAACCCACAGAGACCCTGTATTTGATATAAAGCTGTAGGCCAGTTACTTGTTTCTTATCGGCTAGCTCTGTCTTAAGAATTAACCCATTTCTATTTATCTAAGTATTTCCACGTGGTCTGATCTTACTGGAGAGGTGGGGCCGGTGTTCTGCTCTCTCCAGTCTCTACATGCTGACTCCTCCCTACTACTTCCTCTTTCCTCCTTGTTTCCTAGTCTCGCCTATCTTGCTTTCCTATTGGCCAACAGTGTTCTATTCATTAACAAATAAGAGAAGCATATTTACAGAATGACATCTCCCATCAGCTCCTCTTGGATTTCCTATTGTTGCCTTGTGTTGGAAATCCTGTAGCTTTGGATTTGTAGCTCCAGGCCCTCCATATGCTCTAGCAGTTCATAGATGAGGTCTGGTTCTGGGCCTGGGTGGTAGCTGGGTTGGTCATTCTACCAGCTTTCATCATAGTCAACACCAGGTTGAACTCTCCAGCGCTGGCCCAGCTAGCTCATCCAGTGCAGCGGGCAACAAGGAGTGCGCCCTGTTTCCATCCTGCTCTTATGCCCTCAGGTCCGGCTCACCCTCACTCACGCCACCATGGCCAGCTCTGTTGTTTTTCTCAGATGAGGTGCAGGGGTCCACCCTCCCAATTGCTCTACTTTGCTCTTCCATTCTCGCGCCCACCACCCTCATGCCCCGCCCCAGGCTGACTTTCCCACCTGCTGACAACAGCAAGAGTAGGGGAAGTAGGGCATATTTCTCTTACCATGCAACCACATGAACTATGAGGGAGGGAGCTCTCCTGCTCTCACGGGACAAGCTTACCTGTGGCCCCACGAACAGGTCTGTTGTGCTGTCCAGGTGAGGTGCCATGCATGCTCTCTATATGCTGGGCTGATGAGGGGCGGGGCCAGCTCTCCCACCTCCTGCAAGGGGGTGAGTGGGCAAGGGGCAGAGGAATAAAGGGAGAGGGGCATCTGTTGTGGGAAGGAGAGGAGCTCCAGCTCAGGGGCGACATTGTAGCCTTGTTCTGTACTGGGAGTGTATTTTGTTGATTGAACCTGGTAATAAACCTGACTTGATTCCAGAATTAAAACCTTCCTTAAGCATCTTGCCCTCACCCATGCCATGACATGGCAGATTGGAGGAGGGGCAGGGTCAGCCCTCCTACTATGTTAGTGTCTGAGGGCTGACCTTTGCCAGGGTCGAACTGCGGCCTTAATTTGTGTTGATGTCCATGGCTCCTGTTATGTCCACGGCTCCTGTTACCACTAGAGGCAGTGAGATAGGACTGCTCAGAGTTGGTCCCTCCCCTCACCGGCTGCAGGACTGGGGGGAATAGGAACTGTACCTCTCCTGATCAGCACAGTAGAGTTGCACCTGTTGGCAGGGGTAAGGTTGGGCTGGCCCTGAAGCCATGAGAGTGGGAAACCAATTCATTATTTCTAAAGAAACGATTATTTCTTTTTCTAAGATGAGGAATCAAGATGTCTTGGAGTACTGAGAGATACCAGAGTTGGGCAGTGAACATATACAAGAAGTATGGGATATCTTGTCATGTTAGCAAAGAGGTTCTTAAAGCAATCAAACAAAAGATGGGAGCTTATGGAAAACTACATGAGCCAATTAAGAAAATAGTAAAACACCATAGTAACAATAGAGTTCACAATAAATCAATTGTGTATGATTATGGATGGACCTGTGGCCTAGTCTTAAGTATGGTTTGTAAATCTAGTGAGACTCCTTTGACTAAAACTAAGCCCTAAATGGGATATCTCCATCAAATTCCTCTCCTTGGTGTTCAGGAAATACTGCTGAGGGGGTGGTAGAATAATTATAACAACTGGGGAGGATGGAGGAAGCTGAAGAAACAAGGCCTTTTATTTATTTATTATTTGAATGAAGACTGTTGTTTGAGGCAGGGTCTCTCTGTGTAGCCCTGGGAGTCCTGGAACTCACTTTGCAGACCAGGCTGACCTTGAACTCAGATCCACCTGCCTCTGAATCCCAAGTGTTGGGATTACAGGTTTGTGCCACCACTACTACATGGCTGAAAAAAAAAAGGACTTTTAAATACTGCAAAAACAACATATATATGAACTCACAGAGACTATGGTCTAACACTCAGGGCATGGGTCTACACCAAATGGGATCCCAGACTTAGAAGTAGACACATGCCCCCATCCCTAACCCAGAAGTTATCTCCAACTGATATACTTTTCTAAATGAAAACTTAGTTTTCTCCAATGGATTCTTACTGGATAGTGGCAATTTTAAACTGTTGTTAGCAATATATTTAGCTAACCATGAAAATTGCATTCAACCCTTCTTTCATGGAATTTATAACTAGTAAAGCATCAGTAAACTTTACGATTTTCTTCTGCTGTTACTTATTTTATTCTTTGGGATTATGATATGATTGTATCATTCCCCTGTTCTATTCTGTCCCTCCAAATTCTTCCACATGCCACCACCTGCTCTCTTTCAGTTTCAATGCAGCCTGCTCGGTCTATATGGTGTCACTTGAATATTTGTTTTCAAGGCTGACCATTTGGTATCAGTGTGCTTTTTCCTCAGAAAATCATTTCTCCCCCTCAGCAATCTTTACTTGTCTGTGTAGAGCTGAGGCCTCATAAGCATTGTCCTATCCGAACTAGCATGTCTATTGTTGCTGTGTTACGTTCTTATTTCAGCAGTATTGTTGGTCAGACATCATGTGCGTAACTTCTGAGATTGCTACAGGACACAAGCTCACAGCACACTTCCTGATCTTCTACATTTTGCTGCCATTACACACCCTATTCCATAATGCTTTCTGAGCCTTAGGTACAGGACTTGTACTGTAGATATATCTACTGGGACTGGGCTCCATAACTCTGAATTTTGATTGTTTGTGATTTTCTGTAATGGTCTCTGTTGAGTAGATAAACTTTATTTATGAGGGCAGAGGATTCAGCTTACCTGTGGATACAAGGAGGAAGCAGCCCTGGCGGGCCTGCAACTCACTATATAGCTTAGGCTGGCCTGGGGCTCACAGAGCCTGTACCTCTTTTGGGTTTCCAGGCATGTACCATCACACCTGGCCTAGTGGGTGTGTATTTCCCTTTCACTTGTTTGAGATAAGCTTTCTCGTCTACTGTTGTAGAGTGGATGCTTAACCCATGAAGTCCCAGGTATTCATTTAGTTCATCAGGCTACCAAGAGAGAAATGTGGATCCCAATCCAGTCACAAAACCGCTGACCTATAATCTGCTCTGCCTGCAACGCATATATGAGCTCACAGAGATTGAAGCACCAACCACAGGATCTACATGGGTCTGTATCAGGTCCTCTGTGTGTATGTTATAGCTATTAGCTTAGTATTTTTATAAGACTTCCGGCTGTGAAAATGAGTTTGGCTCTGACTCTTGCACGTGATCTCATGACAATTTTCTTCCTGTTGGGATGCTGTGTCTAACTTTGATGTGATAGTTTTTGCTTCATCTTATTTGAAGTGAGATATTCACCCCCTCCACCACCTTTAGTACTGACCACACCCATTTGGGTGTGGTCACAGGTGTGGACTTGGCCTATGGTAGGATTAGGTCTGGGGTCAGGACAGAGCTTGCTCCTATACTTAATATATTTTATTTTCTCATGTTTGGTTGTTTCATCTCAAAGCCTATTCTTTTCTAATAAAAGGCAGAGAGGGAATGGATCCAGAGGGGAATGGAGATGGGGAGGAACGGGAGGAATAGAGGGAGGGGAAACTATAATCAGAATATACTGCATGAGGAGGTCCCATTTATTAATTGTCGATCTCAGTGTCTGTGCTACTGGAGTTATGTTCAGGAAGCAGTCTCCTATACCAATTTGTTCAAGGTTACCTCCCACTTTCTCTTCTAAGAGGTTCAGTGTGGCTGGATTTATGTTCAGGTCTTTGATCCATTTGGACTTGAGTTTTGTGCCTGGCAATAGACATGTGTCTATCTGCAGTCTTCTACACACCATCATTCATTTGTGCCAGCACCATTTGCTGACCTGTCAGTCCACCCCTTAGGCATGTACCCAAATGATCCACATCCATGTAACAAAGACATGTGCTCAACTATGTTCATAGCAGCATTATTTGTAAAAACAAGAACCTGGAAGCAACCGAGATGCCCCTCAACTGAAGAATGGATAAAGAAGATGTGGCACATCTACACAATGGAATACTAGTCTGTGGAAAATAACAATGGAATCTTGAAATTTGCAGGCAAGTGGATGGAACTTGAAGAAACCATCCTGAATGAGATAACCCAGTCACAAAAAGAGGAACATGGTATGTACTCACTCATACAAGGATTTTAGACATAAAGCAAAGGATCTCCAGCCTATAATTCATACAGCCAGAGAAACTAGGATACAAAGAAGATTCTAAGAGAGTCATATAGGGTACCTCACAGAAATGGAAGGAGACAAGATCTACTGAGCATATGGGGAGTGGGGGTGCAGTGAGTGGAGAGGGAACTAGGAGAAAGAAGGGGAGGAGAGGAAAGCATGTGGGACTAGGAAGATTGAGTCAGGGGAGAATAGACAAGGGAGGGAGGGAGAGAGAGAGAGAGAGAGAGAGAGAGAGAGAGAGAAAGCATCAAAGATGGAGCCATTATAGGTTTGAAGAGAAAACTGGAGAACTGAACCTAGAGAAATGTCCAGAGACCTACAAGACTGACCCCAACTAACAATTTGAGCAACAGTGGAAAGGCTACCATAAATGCCCTTCTCTAATAATGACATCAATGACCAACTTATCCACCATCATAGAGCCCTAATCTAGTAGCTGGTGGGAACAGAAGCAAACACCCACAACTAAACACTGAAGCGAACTGAATCCAGATGCAGAGAGGAAGCACAAGACCAGGTTCCAGAAACACATGGAGTCAGCTGACCTGAACAAAGAGGACCTAATGGTCCCCAGGACTGATAGCTGGGAATGCAGCATTGGACCCACTGAGACCCCCTGAACCTGGGTCTCAGTTAGAAGGCTTGGGCAGTCTAAGGGACCTCTGACAGTGGAACCAGGATGTATCCCAGGTGCACAAAAGACTTTGGGATCTCATTCCCCATAGAGGGATATTCCCTTAATGTAGAGGCAGGAGGGAGGGCCTAATCCCTACTCCAAAAGACTTGACAATTTACATGATCCCTTCACATCGGGGGTGGAGGGGGTGGGGGGAGTGGGGAGCGGGGGGGGGGGGTGAGGGGTTGGGGATGGATGGATGGGAGGGTGGTCTGGGGGCATGGGAGGGTGGGAGAGAAGGAGGGAGGGAAGGCCAGAGGGGGAACTGGGATCAATATGTAAAATAAGATAAATAAATAAACAAAAATCTCAAAAAATATATACTATACTGCATGAGAAAAGAATCATTTTCAATAAAAAGAAAAGAGAAAACAGCAGCCATAGTCAATATGAGAAAAAGTCTTGCAAAAGCATCAGGAAACTCTTAGTTGTCTTTGTTCTTTTGAGATCAGAATACTTCATTTCAATCACACAAGTCTTAGTAATAAAAGCAACAGTACATTTTAAACTCTGTGTGTGTGTGTGTGTGTGTGTGTGTGTGTACTTTATCATTTGGAGGGGGATATTTTTCTCTCTGACACCTTATATCATTGTAAGATAAAAACATGGCTTTAGTACAAAAGTATATTCTGTGATTTGGTGACATTTTATATTATCATAGTAATTTTGTTCACTGACACTTAGGTACATGAAATAAGCTTTTTATAGAGCATGTGTTCATTAGCAAAATGGGACTTCAAGCCAGGTTCTTCAGTGAAATGAAAATTTTGTTGACACTTGGCTGTAGAGTACACACACTTAAGGCAAATCACATATTTGGCAAATAGTCTAAGATCCAAATATAGCAGGCACTTGTGCATAATTTGGCTTTGACCATGTTTGCATTAGATTAGGAACATACCAAGTTTTGTGTTTGTTTTATGTGCTAAGAAAGGTAGCTAATAAGAGTATTTTCCTAAAGAGCCTAAGGAGAGCTTCAGAAAAAATTAATAGCGTGAAAAGCTACACATGGTGACACATATTTTTATTGCCAGTACTCTGGAGACAGAGGTGAGAGGATGATAAGTTTGAGGCAAGTCTAGCCTGTATGCTGGGACCCTGTCTGAAAAGAATATGAACAAATTAGGCTATGAAATCAAATATGTCTCCTTTCCCTTAGGAAAGTTAAACACATCCTATTTAATACTGATCTAAAGTGTTTCATGTTGTACTATTCTATAGTAAGCTACATATTCACTAGATCTGTTGTATTAGTCTTAATAATATAGGATGCAGTCATAAAAAATAAGCTTTTGAGTCAAAAATTATTACAACAGAGACAGTAAAAATTTTAAAATACCCATCCTATAGTTACTAAATACATGTAAATTTTCAATTCTGAAAAGAATAACCTTGTGATAAGACTTATGTGTAGATGTACTATTTATTTTATTAAAAAGTTCATAAATGAGAATGAAATAAATAACATTTAGATCAATCGTCTTTATATACATTTAGGTAGGAAAGTATAACTTAATATTTGATTTCTATTTTTAAACCAATGAAGATTATATCTGGAGAATGTTGAAGACTTTAACTTGTAGAAAACCAGACATCTTTCTTTTTATTTTAATAAGCAAAAATCCCTTATATTTGCTTTTCTGGTGACCTAATATAATGAACTTCAAAGGGTAGACTAATGAGTGTGTAATCTTGAACCAGGAATGAGTCACATGGCATCTTAGATTCCACATAACTGTTACTATATTTGGGATGCACAGTTTCAGTTAAACATTAGGTGTAGGTTTGCAGTATGTAGTTTGTCTTCTAAGCAATAATCACATCAAAATATGAAGGTATTTGTTCACAGCTGTGGAATGACCAAAAGAACTTCAGAATCTATTGGAAGTTTGGAATAGGACAATACCGAAACTATAGGAGTAGTTGATGAAGGAAATGGAATACCCTCTAATAAACACAAGTTACACTAGTTATTAATGCTGACTCAGACTTGAAGTGAATGACATCATTAGTCATGGCTTTAGTGAGCAACTTATAAATACGAAAATTATACAGAGATTGAGGAAATAAAATTATTCAAAGACAAAAGACAGATTATTCAGTCCAACTGAAACTTTGTCCTCTCCAACAATTAAAGTGAGCTGACTCTTAAATGAGCTGTCTCTTTTGTGAGACAATGTCTTCTATATGACAGGGAGCAGCATTCATGAAATCTGAACAGTATGGCCACTTATACAACATCTTTACAATGGCAATGACAAAAGACATTCCAATATGAGAGGAGAACATTTCACAAGGCCTCCACCACTAGATCTACAGACAATTAATAGTTGCAGAGAGAGAATAAGTCTTCTTTAGCCATGTGTCCCCAGTTAGGTAACTCAATACTAAGTAGTCAGTTCTAGATACCTACACTGACATGCAACACTAAATGTGCTCACCATGATGTATTTTTGTATACCTGTATGTGTGTATAACAATAGTAGGGAAAAAGGAGATCACAGATTTGATATGATAGACAGTTGGGAGAACACTAATGAAGCTAGAGCAAGAAGAATGGGAATTATGTGAACAGTAATCAAGTGTGAAATCCTCAAGTGTTTAAAAATATAGTGACCCATACTCTTTTTCAAGGTGAAACAAGATTTATATTCACTATAATACTATTTATTTTTGCTTTTCAATACATTAAAATATAAAACGTTTAAAAGAATATTACTAGATACCAAATAATACTTTCATTCATTCCCAGAAAGTCAGACAAATTATGAGTAATGAGTAGATCACTCTTTGCCACTCATTAGTGATTGGCCCGTTTTACATAATGGGAGAGAGGGTTATATTTCATTGTATATTGTCTTTCTCATGAGGAACTGACTCAGAGAAGCTTCAATGGATTTCCTAAATTGAAAAAGGGTAGAAAGAAAAACAAATTGGCCTTCAAAGACTAAAGTGATACTAAAACAAAAATGAAACAAAACAAAAATAATGTCAGAACAACAGCAACAAGAACAGAAAACAAAACAAAAGATAAAGGTTACTTTATCTTTGCGAATTTGAAGGGGAAAACTTTCAAATAAACACCCCAGAGTCACAACCAGCCAGGGTGGAGGAGTTGATACCAACATGTAAACATTTCAGGGAATAAATCTGTACAGCCACTGAGCTAGAGTGGGAGCCAGTTATTACAGATTTCTAATCTAAACCCTATGTGCTCTGTTCACAGCATTTACTTCATACTTATTTCTTCCACTTAGAGGGAGGCCTGCACAGTTTTGCCCTAACACCACAGGCTCCTTACAAAGAGAAACAATAGCAGATGAGGCTAGACAAACTTGCCCCCCCCCAAAAAAAAAGCTTAGGAAACACAGAAGGAAACTCAGCATTACCACTAGCCATGGTCATGACTTTATATTTGATGTTATAGGTAAAATTCAGAACTAGGCTTCAGAAATTCAGATTGCTCATTGAAATCACTTCCCTGTTAGGGAACTGTGAGATTAGTAGCCAGAATAAAACTGAGGGACTGGCTCTTGGATGTGTATAGCACAGGTGACTGACTGAAAGTACAGGAAGAAGAATCTGCTGATAGACTTAACGTGAGATGTGAGGGAAAAAAAAATGAGGAAATCTTTCACCTGAAAATTAGCAATCGCCACCTGACTCACAGCTGATCATTTAATAATGAGAGAGTGGGAAAACATCTGATTTTTAAAAATTGGTGCAGTATTTAATTACTTTATTACTGTAATGGTAGGCATATGGTACTCATGATGGGTGATAAGACAAGAAACTAAGGCCAAACCATCTGAGACTGCAGTGTTCTTGGGTAGACTCCCAGAGAGGCTATCTTTTACTATGTGTCATACTTTCTTGAAGGATGGGATTTATGGAAATTTATACAAATGACCTCAGAATGCTGATGGACTAAAGAATATATTGCATTCCTTAAAAGTAGCAAACATGGAGGTCCAGATTTCAAGCAGGTTATTTCAGAAGCCAGGTATACTTTCTTATGGCCAGAATGTCACATACTTTAAACTCATTTGTGACAGAAAAAAAGATTGTCCAAAAAATAGGGCACTACAAAGGAAAAGAGAAAAAGAAGAAGAAGTGTGATATTTCCTCCTTGTGTTACTCTTGAGTTTGACAGGAGACACAAAGCAAACTATGGGGTGAGACTCAAGTAATGACTTGCTCTTTCTCACAGCTGCCAGAACACACAAAAAAAGGACAATTACAAGTTAGATCTCTGCTAAGGAATGAGTTCTCCCTGGAATCCAAAATAATGGAGCTCATGAAAGAATCAGACAATACTACAAAATAAAAAGCTGAGCTGTAGAATGAGGCACCTTGTTGTGAGGTTTTGGCCAATGGGATTCCATGGACTCCGAAACATTGAAGGCTATTGTTCATGGTCTTGGTTAGTCTCCAGAGCATGAGAGCAAGAGCCTGTTACTAAGTGTGCCACATACTGGACTCACAAAACATTCAGAAATCAAGGTGGTATCAACCTAGGTGTTTTAACTAGTTTGATAGCACTGAAAGGCGCTATTATGCACACACACTCTAAGTAGAAAACTGTCAATCCCACCTAGCTATGATCCCTTAAAACCACAATAATGAGTGGTCTGACACGATATTCCTATTGGTCCAAAGTGGCACTCATGGTATAGAAGTAATCAAGCATATTTTAATTGGATCTAAACCCAACAAACTCATTTCTGCTACTTTTAACTGGCCCAAGAACTTCTACAGTCATTGCCCTTGAGAAAGACTAATATTATTTTTGTGCTAAATAGACAAAACATTCAAATGAATCCTAATGTGTTGCTGCTAAATCCAGGCAATGCTGCATATCTCAACTCTTCTCAGCAAATCTTCTTACAGCAAATGACAGTTAATCTGGAAACACCCAATTGGCATAGGTGCAGAAAATAAGAGAATTTGGGGTACTCAGACATAAATGGGATGTACCTGTCATCCTCTAAGACTCAGGGATCTTCTTGGGAATACAAAAAGAAAGATTGTAAGAGGCAGAGGTAGCGATGACTTCAAGGATACAATATTTTCCAGACACAACAGTGCAGTTACACATATCAACTCAGAGTGGTTGTGAAAGAATGTGCAAGGTTTGCACAAGCTAGGGTCAGACAAAAAAAAATCTCAGTACTATCTGAGGAGCTTGTGCAATTTGATAGGTGCTGAGATAAGAAGAGTTGGCTTTCTTTGATGACATGATCCTTGGTAGGTCACACGTACTCCAGGGTAGGCGCCACTCCCAAGAGTAGTCAGGTATAACAAACAAACAGCGCACCACAAGGGGAGAAGTCAATTCACAGCTAGGAAAGTGAGTGTGGAGAAGGTGGGTGTGTGAAGAGTTAGGGTGAATATGATCAAATATGGTCTATGACATTCTCAAAGAATTAGTAATAGCATTAGCTTTTGGAACCATCATGGAAGCAGTGCCTTAGCATGACCCATAAGGAAAGTCATGATAATCATAGAATACTTGTCTTTGAAGGGTTTGACTTGACACTTTGAAACAATCGATGAAAGAGCCTCTGGAAGAGCCTTCCCTGAGGCTTCAGGAAAGGAAAGCACATCAGATCATATCAGAGTGCTGTGGAAGTAAGGAAAACAATATAACTGCTTATCCCTCCTTTAAAAAAAAATGCCTGTGTGTTATTTATTTTCTTTTATGACGACACACCATGGTCAGTGAAAAATGTAAGAGAAAAGGTTTATTTCAGTTTACAGTTTGAGAAGGCTAAGATTTCCATCATTCCAGGATGACAAAGCAGAGGCACAGAAGCTTGAGCTAGAAGCTGAGAATTAAATCTTAAATACCAAATAGAAAGCAGACAGAGAATGATCTTGCAG
Organism: Phodopus roborovskii; assembly: GCF_943737965.1. NCBI lineage: Eukaryota > Metazoa > Chordata > Mammalia > Rodentia > Cricetidae > Phodopus > Phodopus roborovskii. Next base: position 23,732,196 of record NW_026126470.1, on the reverse strand, counting down.
TGATGTGAGGCATTGAAGTCTAGGAGCCAGGCTGCAATAATTTACTCCCTCCATCAAGGTAAACCTACCAAGACTCCTTAAACAGAACTATCAACTTGGGACCAAGTATTTAAATGCCTGAGACTATGAGATATTTCATTCAAACCACCAAATCCTTCATATTCTAAGGCAATATGAGGGAAATCAATCATTTTTGTACTAGTTCATATAGTACAAATAATAAAAACCCAGAGTCAGATATTGGAATTCCAGCTGAAGATCAGAAAAGCAAAGCAGACAGCCAGTATCTCTTACCTCTACCAAGGCTGAAGTGAAGATTATATCTTCCCTGTGACTAGAAAGTCAATATCATATGGGACCCTTTACTTCTTCCTTATATACCTCTCTAGTTCTGGGATTAAAGGTGTGAGCTCTGTTACGCTTTTAGACTAATTCATTCTCATGTAGCCCAGGGACATCTTAAACTCTCAGAGATCAATCTGCCTGTTTTCTAAGTCCTGAGATTAAAGTTGTGTACCACAACTACCCAGATTCTATGGCTAACTAGTGTGGCTGGCTTTGCATTCTGATCTTCAGCTGCTTTATTAGATAATAAATAATGTATCACCACAGGTTCATACTAGCCAAAGGGAATACTTAGTCATTTCTCATTGAGATGCCCAGGAATATGAGGTATTGAAGGATGATAATATGAGAGAACTGAGCATGAGGGATGTAGTGTTTGATGTCCACTCCACAAGGCCTTAGAAGAACCCTATTCACAAAAGAATTAGGTAAGAGGTTGGTTCATGAGGAACCCTAGCAGTGGCAGAAAATTTTAGTGGCTTCGCAGTATCTTGTGGCCAGTTATGGTCTCTATGAATGTAGGAGAGGCTCTAACATATCTGAGTGATTTAGATCAGAATATATACCAGGGTCCTAAAGTACTATAGCAATCATGAGATGAATAGAGAGTAAAAGCAGAAAATGGGTATAAGGTATATTCTGGACACTTGAATACCAATCTGGCAAAATTTATGACTAGCCAAAATTCCTAAGTAGAAAAAGAATGGCAGTGAAGTACTGTGCTGGCGATCTTTCTGAAGGCTTCAAACTCCATCAATTTTCAGAGAAGTTGTAAGGGATGAAACAGTATCGTGGTGATATATAGGCAGTGGTGGTACGCACCTTTAATCCCAGGACTCAAGATTAAGATGTAGATGGGTCTCTGTTGGTTCAAGGACACGTTGACTACACAAAATTGATAGAGTCCTAAAGAGAAACAGTTCATACAAAGATGAATCTCAGTACGTTGGATCACATGCCTTTAATCCCAGCACTAGAGAGGCGTACATAGTAAAGGGGCTCATGTGGGGATTGATTCTCCAGCCACACTGAGGAGAGGCAGCAGTCTGAGGCTTGGTGAGAGCCCTTTCCCTGAGGATTTGTAGAGACAGGATTGTCGTTTCAGCTGGGTAGAGGTGAGATCTACTGGATTGGCTACTTTGCTTTTCTGATCTTCAGCTTAAAGCTTGAACCCTAATATCAGTATTTGGGTCTTTTATTTTTCATATTACACAGTATAGGTGAAAAGACTTGGGATTCTAGTGGTGGGCAGCGAGTCCTCAGAGTATGTTGTAGCCTTTTCTTCCCTGTAAAAATTACTGCTGGAGATGGGATTGGTAGAGCACCCTGAGGCCTTCTCAGCAGGCAGGTGTGGCCCATACAAAGAGAAAGGCAGTTCGGCTAACTTAAAACTGTCAGAGTTGGGAAAGTTGACTTTATTGGCACTCGTGGAAGACTATAGCTTGGCTTTGCTCATCTTGGCAACTAAGCCAGCCGGGCAGATTAGATCAGCCTGGCTGAGAGTGTAGAGTGAGCAAACATTTACTAGCACCTCAGAGGTAGCCATACACCAGGATATAGACAGCAGATGCTCATGGCAAATGACTGAAGGGGCAGTGTCCCGTAGGTATTGTTCTGACACTTTTTTGGAGGAAAGGATCAACTCCAGTGATGGAATCTTTAGTTTCACTATTTGATCTTACTAAGGGTTCTATCGTAGTGTTTCTTTAGCTGTGCAAAGTCAGCTGGTACATACAAAGAATGAATGGGGATGAAACTTCAGAGGTACTGTCCACTCTCTGTAAAAATATTCTCCAATATAATACTCACCATCAAGTTTCTTATAGATTTAGAAAAGCATCTGTAAGATGAGTAAAATGTATCATCATGAGAGAGAAAGAGAGAATTTGGAAAAATAGAAGTACAAATGTCCAAGACCACATTTGTATGTCAAGCCAATATTTCTGAAAATCTAAATTGCATCAGTATATGTCTGAGTTTAAGCCGTATGTGAAATCTACATTCCTAATGTGCTACTGCTCAGCTGTTGTTCTTTGATTCTATTCACGTGGCAAAATACAAATACAAACATCATTTGCTAATAAACAGTAAGTGCCAATGTTGGTCAGCATTAAATAAGGACTTTATCTTCCATGTCCAGATCTTGGTGCTCTGGCTTTATCTCCCAGTGGTCCAGCTCTTAGTAAATAGTGGTAAAGCTCTGAATTTTGTGTGGTAGGAGAATCCCTGCTCTCTTTGTTACATCTCTACGCTAGAGGCACAGTGACTCAATTCTAAAGGTTAAAACTCCTTGTTCATCACAGGTGGTATCCCTTGGTGGCTTGTCTGGACGGTTCTTCTGGCCAAGTGTGCAGATTTTTGGCTCTTTATAGCATTTTGCTGTTTTAATTTCAGCATTCTTTACTCTCTCAACCTCTGTGCACTTCCACAGTCTTGCTATCCAAATTTTTCACTGTTAGTAGCTCTCTGGAGAGCTTCTATCTACCCATTCCAGTTGTACTTGGAAGTAAGAGGCAAAATATTTTCTTCACATTACCAACTCAGTCCACTGATAGTAGGCGCAGACCCACAAGTAAGTATTAAATATTTTGAGAAGGCGTTTGTAGGTGCAGCACTGATTGAGACCAAGGGACAATGACAAATCCCCTGAGCAGTTTCCCATAGTGTGAGAGAGCAGCAGAGCTATGCATGTGAAATAATGCCATCGGTGAGAGACGAGTCTCTTATAACTCAGACTGGGGACTGCTGTGAGGAGGTCTGGTGCGGGTGCAGCTGAGGGTCCTCTGAAACATCTTTGTGTGGGGTTATCTGAAGTTCTTACACCTAAAGGAAACTCTGCTTGTATGCTTGTAGGGCATCTGGAGCAGTCTCAGCTAGCACACAGTGGCCCTCAGCAATGCAGCAGCTGGAGCAGTTGCCATGGCTGCTGAAGTTTTCACGACCAGGATAAACTCATTCCAGCTGTCAGTGGCCTCTCTAACGTCTTCTTGTGACATCACCGGAAGGGTCAGGCTCTCTGAGCATCCCCACGGGCTATAGAAAAAGCCGTGTTTGTGACATGACATGAGGGACATTTTGCAAAGGGGGACGGGGTGGGAGGGGGAGGCTCCTTGACTGACAGCTCCCACAGTTCCATGAGCATACTGAAGGGGCGCTTTCAGCTGGTGCAGTTTGAAGCAGCAACATTTTCTGGATGCAGTCATAAACGCGAGCATAGCTACATTGCCCCTGGCTAGTTTTCCCTCCACTCACCCACTACCTATGGTTGTCCTAGAGTTTGCCTCCTGTCCCAGACAGCTTCTGCTTCTCCACTGCTTTAAAGGCAGACCTGACATACATAAAATAAAGCAACCCAACTGCTTACGCGTCAGACTTAAAGAAGAAAAGTGATAAAAGATCGTACGAAAAAAAAATTAACATGAACTTAACATTCTTTTTTTCAGTATATTTTTTTTTAACCAAGTAACATGAAAACTCCAGACATGCATCCTCAGGGAAGGTTAGGGCGTTCTTATCAGTTTCACGGGATCATTTTCATTTGTCAAAAATGTTAAGGCACAGTAAATGGTCTAGATAACTCATCATCCTCTTTCTTTATTGATAGAAAGTGATATCAGAATTTGAAGTATCTGGGCATCCTTCAAAAGTGTTGTGGACAGAGGATACTAATAGCTGTCAAGAAGGAGTTTCGGGACAAATCAATGAAGGCCCCAACTGACTGGATTACGTTGGGTTTATATTTACACCCGTTTTAGTTACTGTTTTCATTGCTATCACCAAAGACCTGAGCAAAACTGCTCGAGGAAGGGAAAATTTATTTTGCCCGAGGGCCCCAGGGTTTTAATCTACTCTGATGTCTTTTATTTGTTTCTAAGCCTATGATGAGGCACCAGTGTGTATTTGAAGAGTTTTTTTCCAGGCCTATGATGAGGCAGCAGAGTATACGTGCAGAGTCTCCTTGGAGAAAGAAAGCAGAGAGGGAGAAGGAGAGAGAGAGAGAGAGAGAGAGAGAGAGAGAGAGAGAGAGAGAGAGAGAGAGAGAGAGAGAGAGGTTTAGAACCAGGTATGATGTGTAATGTCACAAACCCTCAATGACCACTTTCCATCCAGTAGGCCACACATCTTAGTTTCCAGAGCATTCCAAATCTGTACTACAGGGAGCTAAACATGCAACACATGAGCCCATGGGGACTTGATACAATGTGTCCACACTATTTTCCTTTAAGATGGGAAGTGGCTGTGGACATCTCTTCCTTTAGGAACTAATGGCACTTCCAGTGATACACCTCCCTTTCTATAAAGGAAAATAGCAGATAGTTCTATATTTAGTTGCACTACAGAATACTGAATACGATAACTAATTAAATTCTTTCATGCATTTTCATGTTTGTGCCTGGCGTATTTTCCATCCTTGGATTGGATACTCTAAATATATACACTTACTTTGGAGTAAGCACGTAACTTAAAAGCAAAACAATATAATTCTGTTTATTTTGGCTTGGTTAACATAACATATTTATTTGTGTCTCTTTTTAGTACAATTAATTGACCCTTCTGTTTACAACATGAGAGATGTTGGCAGAGGACTTACACAGTGACATCATTCTCCATGGTCTCCTAACCATATGTTATCTTTTCTAGTTGCAAACGCTTTATCAAGCCAGAGGCAGACTTACAGAACAGTTCTGCCTAAATTTGAGTTTATATTTTCTTCCATGTTCTCCTGGTGGCTGTTATGACATTATAGCTTCTTGTATTCTCATGCGGCACTATGTAGACATCATAGATTTACAATGTGTTGACATGCACATAACTGACATTTCTTTTTGTTCCATTGTAAAAGACAGTTGAAATAAAACACATCTTTCCAATTGTTCATAAACTGGTAACATATGGCATGAAGTTTGTCCTATTCTTTTTTCTGTCCATATTTTTAGTAAGAGATGGAAATTCACTAACTAAATTTAGCATAGTCTTTGGAGATTAACTTTATTTAATTTATAATGGTACAAAGTGTCTGTGATGAATTTTAGGAATGATACAAAAAAAATAATGGGGAAAAATTACAATCCATACTTTTTCCTATTGTATGTAGAGTTCTTAAAGTCACTTTTAGATATATAACATAATGATCTCATACTTATTGGCCATTTCTCTCTGTTCTTGTTTTCATTCCTATGTTTCCATTTCTGAGCCAATGATTTTAATGAGCTACAGATTGTTTTCAACAACTTTTAGCTATTTCTACCTGATCAATTTGCATGTCTAATGCTGAGATTTTAATGTGTCACCCAAAGTCCACATGTTGCGAACTTCTTCCCAGTGGAACAGTGTTGAAAATATGACCGGTGTGAGGCCATTAGTCTGCGCCACCTCTGACTTTATGAATGCGTTAATGTCGTCATGAGTAGGATGTTTGGGAGAGCTTTCATTTCTTTCTCACCCTCTTTCTCTATTACCTTTCTACCTTCTCGCATGGACTGGTGCAGCACAAAGGACTCTGCAGATGGTGGCCTTGGGAGTCTTCATCTTTCTGAATCAGACAGCAAATCTCCCTCTTTGTGTTCACTCGATGGTGTTCTATTAGTGTCAGATGGAACAGACCAAGACAAGCACGTTGGTCAAATTTCCCCAAGCAGCAAACATTAGAATATTTTGTGTTTCCTTCCTTTGTGAAGACCCTATTGCTTCATCACTTTCAAAATAGGGTCGATAACAGGAACTTCTCAAAGGATAACTGCCTGAGGCCAGGAGTAGAGTGTGTAAATACCTTCTTTGTGACCGCACCCTCAGACATGTTTGCATAAGAAAAATGACCTCTACTCTTGCCATATGATCTCTCTGCATCCTATGTGATCCAGTTAAGATTTGATGATCTGACGGCTCTGCTGACTTGTTTTATGTCATTAAAACACTAAGGAATACTGACTAATGCCAAATTAACATTGCTATCTGTGTTCTGCACAAGAAGAGCTCGATTCCCCTTTTTTCCCTTTTACAGATTTTTGTTACAATTTTTCATGCAATACATTTTGAACATTTCCCCTCCTCCAGCACCTTTTAGAACCTCTCTATCTCCCTATATGCCTAACTTCATGCCCTTTCCCTCTCTCCCCCTCTCTCAGAAACTTGAAACAAATGAAAAGGAGTAAGTTGAAAATAACATACCAAAAACAAGACAGTTCAAAACAAAAAGTTCAGAGAGAAACATGGAGTGCACCTTGTGTTGTCCAATTCAGTCTGTCCCCTGCCATCTGTTCAGAGAGTGCAGTCAGGGGTCCAGTAGCTCTCCAAAATACTATCCCCACACCACTCAGTGGTTATAAGAGGTTACACACACTGGATGACACATCCTGCGCCTAAGAAAAGGACTCTTTGGCATGGAATACGATTGACATACCCAGTGATACCTCATTGAAGAAAACTGATTTTCCTTGTCCCAGTAGGTATTAATTGCAAATGGGAAGTTGAAATCCTTAATCAGATTTGACAAATAGTTTCTGAAATTTTACCTTTAAGTTAACACGTCTTCATCTCCAAACTTCAAAATAACTATTCTGCATTTGTCAGTTATCCTAGTAAATATCCACTAATGTAACTTCTGTATCAAAGACTCCTTTACTAAGAAAGTGTTCTCTGATCGATTAGAATGTCTCAATTTTTTTGGTTATGTAGTTTTAAACCTTCATTTGACTACTACAGAGGCAATTCCACTGTTTGAGTAAGTGATCTAGTCATAGCTATTTAAATCAATTCTATCTAGTCAAGACTGATTTATGTTGAATTTAGTATGGGCATAGAAATTCGTATAAGCCAGTTGTGTAGAAGATATGGGCATGAAAATTTAATGCTGCATCTGTGTACTTCACTAGACTTAGATAAACTACACGTACAAGAGAGGAAAATGCTTATGTCACTGTAATATTAACAAAAATGTATTTAGAATAATTGCAACATCCCTAATGACTGGGACAAGTAAAACATATAATAAAATGGACAGATAACAATGTATAAAGAACATGCCAAATGATTCACCTAAGGTTCTTTAGGTAGATTCAGGAATTAGCCTTGACTAATAAAATCTAAAAGTTAGTTAATGTGTGATTTCATATCAAGTAATAATTTGTTATTATATCATTGATTATAAATAATTTGGAACAGACACAATGATTTTATTCATTTATTCAATTATACTCGAATACTAGACTAGTCAGATGTATATAGAATTTCCAATGCAAAGATTATCAATAAATGTAACATTAGAAGTACAGCATACTCCAAATATAGCTGCCTTGTTCACATTATACCATGAAAATGAAACAAAAATGTCTCACTGATGGCTATAGAATTATTCTAAATACATTTTTGTTAATAATATAGTAACAAACATTTTATTCTCCTGTATGAATAGTTTATCTAAGCCTAGGGAAGTATACAGCAGCAGTATTAAACTTTTATACCCCTATCTATAGCTGGATGTTTTCCATCCTGTCTGGTCCCACAGATGGTTGTTTCTTAGCATGGGACTCTTTCTGTGACATTCTGAATTCAGACTTCATAATTCCAGCGGCATTTAAACTTTTACAAGTTGAAATCTTTGGCAGGTGGGGTCTACTTTTCTAGACAGAACAGACATCATGGTACTGACCCATTTTATAATCTCGGGTGATTTCTCTGTACTATTTTTTTCTACAACTTTGTCTTAAAATATTTTTTAATATTTTAAGTATTGTGTGTGGGTATATCTGTGTGTATGTGCATGTAAGTACAGGCTCCTGCAGAGACCAGAAGGTGCTGGATCCACAGGAACTGAAATCATCACAGGCAGTTGTGGGGCACCTCCCATGATGCTGGAAACCACGAAGTCTCCAGAAAGAACAGCAGGCATGCTTAGCCTCTGAGCAACCCCTCCAGCCCCATCTGACCAGGACTTTAGAGGCCTCCTTTCCCCGTCAAGAGATACATTTCATATTTCTTTTGTTCCGCTTGTGCTCTTTGTCATTGTAGAGCTGCATAAGAGAACTGAGCAGTAACAATGACATAGCCTGGATTCTGTTTTCCTGAGATTTTGTCTAATGATCAAATTAATCCAGTGCTTATTAACTTACCCTGACTCGGGTTCTTAAAATATACCAAGAATGACACTTAGATTAGTTCCTGATGGATAAAAAGACTTGTGTGCCTTTGAAAGCCCATGGGTCAGGCCTTCTCGTTCTGTTTTGTTGTTGATGTTGTCATTTTGCCCTTATGTTCGCTCACCAGAATGTTCCATTAATCTCTGTGTACAGAATTCTTGAGTTTCTCTAAATTGTAGCTGCAAATGCTTGCTCACTCTCTTCCCACAAACCTGTTCTAGAGTCTAAAACCCACATGCTCAGGTTTACAGTAACACCCTACGTACTGTCCCCACTTATCTGTATTATTAGTTACTTTTCTCATTACTGTGACAAAATATCCATCAAAATCGTCTTCAGGGCACAGTCCGTCATAGTGGGACAGGAATGGCAGCAGGTTACATTGCGTTGGATTAACCATGCAACAGGTACTCATTCAACAACAGTGTGAACATTAGTTAGTGAACAGAAGTTTACTTCAGCAGCCAGAAACGCACCAAGATAACCAAATTTGTGAGTTTCTTGAACCATATAAGGGAGACAGTCAGGAAATGGCCCCTGGCCTTTTTTAGATTTGTTGTGTTTAAGAATCCTTGTAAGCTATCAGCATTGGACTGACCCGGACCCCCTGAATGTGGGTGTCAGTTAGGAGGACTGGGCAGTCTATGGGGCCTCTGGTAGTGGTATTTATTCCTAGTGTAGAAACAGTCTTTGGGAGCCCATTCCACGTAGAGGGATACTCTGTCAGCCTAGACACGTGGGAGAGGGAATAGGCCCTGTTCAAATGATATTGAGATACTTTGTAGATCTTCCATGGAAGGCCTCACTCTCCCTGGGGAGCAGAGAGGGGATGGGATAGGGGTTGGTAGTGGACAGGGGAGGAGAGGAGAGGGAACTTGGACTGACATGTAAAACAAGCTCAATTCTAATTTAAATAAAATAGGAAAAGGTGAAAAAAAAAAGAATAATTCAAGACGAGTAAAGAGAAAATGGGCAAAGAACATAAGTGACCAATCAAGGATGAGATAGAGTAGAGGTTTCACAGGGACCTGGCTAAATATAAAGTTCGGCTCATTACAGAGAAACGAAAACAGAAACTGATTATTCTCTAACAAGAAGAGAGAGGACGGAGGCCAGCTATGGATATGATTCTTCCTCACATGAATCTTTTCAGACAGAATTTTGTTACTAAACCCATCAACTAAATTATTGAACTCTCCAAGTAGAATATTGAAAATTTATTTTGGTATGATGTGTTCTATCTTATTTGTCATTTTACTTTGGTTCGATATTCAGAAGTTAAAAAAAAAAAAAAAAAAAAAAAAAAGAATCCTTGTGAGCAGACAGAGGAGGCCCTTTCAGCATGAACCCACATACAAAGCAGATATGTGGGAACATTAACATACTGTAGTGGGGGATGAAATGTAACAGATAGCTAACACATGACTGTACTCTCCATTTTGGGCCAAGGAAATGGTTTTGGATGTACATTATAAGGTCTTCTGAGGGTCATGTAGGGTTGCGTAGCCCAGTGATATATGCTAGTGATTGTGACAGTATTAAACATCAAGCCAAATATAAAAAAAAATAGAAGTGTTGTGTCTATATGGAGATCGTGATGTTATGAGCTGAGTTATTCCCCCTTTAGGATCTGTAAATTGAAGGCTTAACTCAATGCAGAGGTGTCGATCTTATAGGAATTTCGATTAGTGTCATCATAATAAAAGACACTAGAGGGCTCTGCTCCCATCCCCATGAGAGAACACACTGAGAAAACAACCAGAAAACCAGGAGGTGAATTAAATGCCATTTGATCTTGGACTTGTGGATTATACAGATCTGAGAGGATACACTCTCTAAGACCCCAGTCCTTTTTATTTTATCCGAGCTTACTATGAAGACAGCATGATATCTGATAAAAAAAAAAAAAAAAAAGAACATTCGTTTAATTCATCAGGTGAAGCAGCTGTCTCAAGAAAAGAATGTAATTCTATGCAGACAGACATTGCCATTTGGAACTGATAGGATGCGGGAAGCCCAAATGTGAGGAAAGAGTGAAGCTAGGCTGTGGAGCTTTCTAAGTCTGCAACAAGGCAATGGCATTTCAATGTGTGGTCTTCAAGGAAAGGGAGGGACTGAGCCTCCAGGAACCGAGATTATCTTCCTTGCCACTCCCACCTCAGACACAGGGTGGAGATGGCTGGGAGGAAGGGACAGCAAGCCAAAGAAAACGATTTTCTGTGTCTCGACGCTTTAGGGTTTACAGTTGATGTTGGAACAAGAAAAGAATGACTGCATTTTGCTTGTGATAAGGTCATGAATTTTGAGTAGATCAGAAATGCAGTGCTGTAGATAGAAGCCCATCTGTGAGGATTTCGTAGATAGAAGCCCTTACCCCAAAGCTGTTGTGTTTGGTAGTAACTAGGGTTCAGACACATGATATGGTTAGAGCTTTGATATGATAAGGCTGGTGTTCTTAAAAGAAGAAAGCCTAGCCTTGTTATTCCCTATGCCCATGTGAGGACAGTCAGATGGCAGCGATCTGTAACTCATAAAGGGAACTCATACCAAGAAGTCTTCTATTTACTATAAGTGGACACATATAAGAAACCCTATTCACAGTGTTTCTTAGGAAAGCCCTAGCAGGCTAATAAACATGACTAAACAGTCTTAAAACAGCATTTTAAGCTCTGAACAAACAGTCTCTTCCTAAAATTCTCCAACCTCGATTGTATAAAGATGATTTTGGTGAGACTAGTGATAGTCTTCAGTCCATTTCTTCCTTCCTTTTCCCTTTTCCTTTCCTCTCTTCCTTCTTTCCTTCCTTTTTTTTTTTTTTTTTTTTTACTAGACAGTGTTTCTGTATAGCTTTTGAGGATGTTGGAGTGCACTTTGGAACCATTGGAATGTACATAATTATGATTATGAAGCAACCTAGTTGGCATTCACTGCTAAATAAAATTCTCTTATAAATGAAGAATAAGATGCAGTAAAAAAAAAGCACAGTGGCATCCTAAAATAGAATAAAAGTTAGTGGCACTTATCTTTTGCCAAGAAGAGTTCAAATAGTTTCACATATATTTGCTACCCCCACCCACACACACACCTAGGTAAGGTTTTTCTATGTAGCCCTCGCTATGTTGGAATGCACTCTGTAGACCAGGCTGGCCTCAAACTCAGAGATCCACCTTCCTCTGCCTCCTTGCATTCTGAAGTATGTTTTCATGTCCTAGAGTACATTTATTTTTTTCTTAAATACTTTATACAGTTATGAAAGTAATACCTTCCTAAAATCCCAGAGTTGACCAGAGCATTGCTTTTCTATGGAGCCTAATAATTTCCCCAAACATGTTTGACATTTCCTTATGGTTATTATTTGAGAAGTAAGTTTATGTTTTCTCCAACAGCTAGCTTGGATTATAGTGTGTGTGTGTGTGTGTGTGTGTGTGTGTGTGTGTGTGTGTGTAAGCTCACTATTAATAACTCTATAATTACAACATTGGGCATTAGTCTTTTGTGAATTCCCCTCTTTCATACTTCTTTGTTGAAGGATGTGAAGAAAACAAAAGCACATATAACATTCCAGTTTCCTACATTATAAAAAGACCCCTTTCTTTCATGTTTTGTGCTCCATTTCTACAGAACAGCTACCATCAGTGTTTAAATAAAGAAATTTTTTATACGCAGTATAATTCTTTCTTACAAAAAGATGATAATTCTTTTTGAGATAGGGTTTCTCTGTGCAGCTCTGTAGACCAACCTGGCCTGGAACTCACAGAGATCCGCCTGTCTCTGCCTCCCAAGTGCTGGGATTAAAAGCATGTGCCACCACCGCCCAGCCTAAGGATAATAATTTTTACATGCTTTACTAGTTTTGTAAATAGCAATTTGGAGAATTAAGTTTAAGAGCACAAATTTTTTAAAATATGATTTTGACACTTGCTTCTCTATGAAGGATCATTCTCTAAAATTATGTACAAAAATAAGACTTTTAACACTAATGCGGGAAGTCACATTCTACATTTAATAAATATTTTGATGGTAGCTGGGTGGTGTGTTGTGGTGCACACAAAGGAATCCCTTTGAGCTACGTGGAGTTGAGTCAGGTCTTCTGGAAGTGTTCCATATTTATCACTTGTTCTGTCTTCCTGAGACAGATACTGATCAGTAACATCCTACCCATCAATGACGCCCCACCTGTCAAAGATGTGCCAAATACTTGAGCACCAAAACCACGAACACCAAACAATTCCATTGGATTAGCTGATATCTGAGACTAAAGACGTTCATGTGTCATCACCTCACACTCAATTCTAAAATCAAAGAGCTGGATGAAGGAGTCTTGTTTTAGATTTCCAGCAATACATGTTTTAGATGAACTATTTCTCTCATTGTCAATCATAAACAGTTTACATCATTTTCATTTCAGGTTCCAAGTAAAGAGCTTCTAAAAATACTTCCATCCTACCAACAAAGAACGCAGATTATGCGAAAAGGTGAGCATGCCAAGTTCATGTTAGCATTGAGAATATTTGAAGAGATGTCCACAAGTTTCTTCCAATTTTCCTTATGTTTGTATGTCAGTTATATTTACCTGGTACTTTAAAAGTTCAGTTCACATATGCATACACACAAATATACAAATTCATGACATATTTTCATTTGAATTCAGTATCTTATGAAGAACTTTACATTTAACAGTGTCTCTGGTGCTTATAGAAAGAGACTACAAATTGTTTCTCATCTTCCAGTTACTAAATTGGACATGTTTAGACTTCAAGTATCTAAGACTTCAAACAATCACTCAGGATTAGTCAGTAAACTATTGTTGGCACTGTTTAAAATAAAATTTATGTCATCTGAGAAATATTTGGTTAAATTCACCATGGTCCTACCTCCCTGTTTATCTTCATTTCTGAAGAAAATTGTTTTTCTTCCTTCAGCCAAGATTTAGCATATAGCTAACAAGATTTTATAGACCCTGGGAAAGTATAACATAATTAGTATTACCATACTAGCAGCTTTGGTTTCTAATACAAGACCTGGACAAGATCGAGCTAATAAACACTCCAACATGCAGAGGAAAGGGGTTATTATTTGATGACATGAGTGGCCTGCATTTGTCACTGGAAGGATTTCAAATTGTAATTAGTAATTTTCTTTCCCTGGTTCTTTGCAAATCATTGGTTCATTAATCCATCACAACAACTACAACCATTCTGAAACCTTCAAAAATGTATGATTAAAATTTATCCTTGGAATTTCATACATTCTGCCATGCTTTGAGATAGTGTTTTCCTCAGATTCTTCCCCCAGCTCCTCCCATACAATTGCTTCTACACCCACTCCCAACTTCATGGCTTCTTTTACTTTTAATCACCTGCATTTTATATCCTATTTTGTCTGTTTGGTTGTTTTTCTTTGGAGGACCACTCTTTTTCTGAAGAGAAACAGAGGGGAGTGGAGTTGGGGAAGAGAGGAGATAACAGGAGAGGTTGAAGAAGTGGGGGAAAGGTAAACGGTGTTTGGGATCTATTGTATGAGAGAAGAATCTTAAAAAATATATCCAAACAGCGTTTGGCTCATTAGCCTGGCCTTATTTCCATCTTTCAGTACTATCTTCTTTTCTACTTTCTTGTTTCAGCAAAATAATTTTGATCTTCACAACTATTTTGCTTCCAGCTAACTTCAAATGCTTAGCTCTTATTTTCCTTAAATGGGCAGAGCTTTCTGCTCTTCACCATGCAGATTTTTGTGAGATTTATGCATACAAGTAAACAAAGTTAAAACAATTTCAGAAGAAGGCCCAGATCCTGCTCTCTTAGTAGCTGGTCGCCATTGGATGATTGTTCCATCTGAAATCTCAAAGTATGCAGGTTCCATAGGAATTACGTATTAGAAAGAAACCATTCGAATGAATCACTGCAGAAGGACAGTGACGTGAGCCTTCTTTTACAACTCTTTACCAACCCAGAACGGCAGGAACTAAAATATATAATGGGAACACCTTCTGGTTCAGCAGCACAATCAACATAGATGAAATCATATCCTCTGAACATATACTTCTTGCATGAAACAATATTAAATTTATAACATGTCTTTCTAGCATGAAACTATTTGTTTACTTTGGGAGAAAAGTATTTTCCTGTTTCTGAGTTTCACCCCAGAATTCCTTTGGAAAATTATTGGATCAGGATGATACATTCTTGACAAGCAAAGCCAGAATCCATAGCTAGCATAGCTGGGGTTTGACCGACATCCAAGTTTCAATAGTTGACTTGCAAGGTAAGTCCTGAACTGAGAGAACAGGCTGTTATGAAGGCTAAAGGGGACATGTTTTACATAGCTGGTTAATGATTCTGAGAGTAGGTGGTTCTGATTAGAGTTGGCATTAATTGGAAGGAGGGAAAGTCTTCTTTAATTTAAAGGCTTTTTCTTTTTCATGTAGAATACTTACAAAGAGATCACTTTCCAAATCATCCCCCTTGAGGAGGAGGTGGTTAGGAGTGATAAACATGTTTGTTTAATGATACTTACCCAAGCATGTGTTAGATCACTATAGTTACCGCCATAGCATCATTGATAGCCTAGAAAGGTGCCTTTAGGGTTTCAATGCTGATTTAATGAACAGTTTTTCACCTTTACTAAAACTGATATGGGTCCCAAAGGCCTTCTGTTTCTTAAATAGCTATATAAGTATCTCTAGTATCAAGTTAAAAATTAAATGGCTGACCTCATGCCAGACAGCTAAAGGCAAATGTTCTTTAGATACACTATAGTTCTCTTATATTTTTTAAAGAGATTTATTGTGAATGGATGTTGAATATTGGGCAAAGATTTTTTTCTGTATTAATTAGTTTGATCCTATGATTTTAAAAACTTTATTAATTTTTTTCACATTGATGAATTTTGAATATTAAACTTAAGTATTGGTCTTGTTAGATACCTATCAATTTTTTTCCTCTCAAAATACAGCTTTTCAAATTTATTTTTTGTAGGTTTAAATTTTCAAAATTCACTGATTTCTATTATAGTCAAAGCTAGTATAAGAGATTAAAGTTCTCTTGGACTTCTTGGATTGGGGGTAAAGTAAAGGACACATAAGAATGGTACCTTGAGTCTTTTTAAAAACATTTTTAAAACTTTCAGTGGGTCTAAACATCAAGGTTTCGAAAGCGGCTGAAGCTATGACATGGGCATTCTATTACCTGGATCTTGTGTTGATTTTGATTAGTAAAGAGCATATGAGTCCCAACCTACAACAGTCACAAGAAAATATATCTTAGTCATGATGTGTACTACATGCCATTGTTTATCTTATAGAAATGCTAAGGTATGATTGAGATATAAGCAACAATTAAGTATCTGTCATATTTGAAGATGGTTTACAATAGAGTCTGAGAGCTCCTACTTAGTGATATGATACATCTATTTTGTTTTGTTTAGTTAATGATTATAATATACTAATGATACATGTCTTTTGGTACTGTTGCTTCTTAGCAATTAAACATAAATGGAAGGAAATTTTAGCAAAATTGGTGATACATGTATTAGGAAGTGCTGTAACACAAACACGTTGTACTATGAATGGATTTGTTCCTTTTAATGGGCAAAGGATACTTTTGAAATCTCAGAATGTAAAGTAAAAATGACCCTTACATGTGGCAGTCTCTGAGGTTATTATGTCTGGTAGGGGGATACAATGTAGACTCCAAATATATCTTCTGTAGATGTTTTGCTCTCTTGAATACGGTTATCCTTGTAAGTTGAGCTAGCAGAGATATAAGAAGCCAAAGGAAATATATGTCCAACCCTAGGAGGAGTTATACAGAAGGTAAGTCCCAAGCATTGGAAGAAGAAAGTGTCTCTTTTAAGAATATACTTAGAGGAGGTCTGTACCTCCTGTAAAAGTTCTACTGGAAAGACATTTCTACTTCAGTATTTTACTGAAAATCTCTTATACCTCTGCCCATGTCTGAGGACTCTATTAATAAAATAGATAAAACAAACAAGTTACAGCTGAGCTGCAGAGTTTGTCACCCTTACTTTTTTTAATCTTGGTTGTATCCACTGAGACGTGTCAGACTGGCACTTGATGTAGTGGTGTTTAGATGGTTATCTACTAGTTAGTAACAGAAAATTGTGCAAATATTAGGAAACTATTATTCAAAAAGTCACTGTTTTTTTTTTTTTTGAACTGATTGCAAACTCTACCCTGGACAGTCAGAAGCAGATGGTTCTGGAAAGAAAGACACCAACATTTATTCTTATTTGCTATTAAACAAATGGCATTGAAGTAGTGAAAATTGCCCTCTCATGTGAGAGATTTGCATATGATAATTGGAAGGAGCTGATGAGTCTGCCTGGAAATGAGCATTTTCTATGCTCTCGAGCTCTCGGGAAGATTCTAAATAGCTATCTATGTTACTGAGATTCTGTGGGTGTAACACTGTAGAAAAAAGCAAGCACTAAATAATGGTGCAGAAAAGCATGTATGCGGACCCAGAGAAGTCACAAACCCTTCCAATCCAACTTGTTCTTCATGTGTAATTAATAGCATTTTCCATGTGTACATTATAAAGCGACTCAGACTCTTTCAGATCAGAAAAGGATTTGTTTTTAGTTTGCAACATTTTTAATCCCTGGAAGATTTCTGAATGCAATTAAATCCTCCCAGGAGAAAATATTTTCCACAGGAAAAGCAATGTGCAAGTTAGTATTTCCATTAAAGTTAAGAAATGTGTTCAGAAAAAAAAAATATATATATATATATATATATATGTACATATATATATATATATATATATATATATATATATATACAGCTCCTTATAATTTTGGAACATATTGGATTAATTAATAAAAGCAGAAAAACATTCTTAATTTATCATGTTTACTAACCATTTGTGTGGGATAAATTATTAGATAGAACAGAGAAAAGGAGCAGAATTTGAGACAGAACGGAATAACTAAAAATTCAATTAGTAATGAGGCATTAGCTTTTGTATCTCGATAAAAATGAAAACTATCATGTCAACAAAAGTTTAATATTCTGTTTTAAAAATAAACTGTGGTAGCACATTAGAAACCTTGTTTATAATATGAACCCTATAACATTTCTCTCTGGCCTAAATCAATTACAGATGCAATGCATACACTGGGCACATTAACACATCACTTTGAGCTTCTAGCTGAGAACCACTGGTGTTGCTTTTTCCTGAACAAACGAAAGGATATTGGAATATCACACGGTATAGATGCCGAGATCAGTGAACGTGCCAAGTTTGGTGCAACCAACGTGAGTTACTTTACAAAGGAATACAGCAATACTTAATCAAACATGCCACATATACACCTTGCTATTAATAACCCTGCCATGAAAATAAGAAACACTCCTAGTGTACAAATGGACTTTGGGAGCCCATCCCACATAGAGGGATACTCCCTCAGAACAGGGGTGGACAGGAGGGTGCAGGAACTGGGATTGACATGTAAATCAAGCTTGTTTCCAATTTAAATTAAATTGTGGAGAGAAAGAAACACTCCTTCCCAGGACTAGAGCAAACTCTGAGTGGTTTCTAAAACAAAAGAAAACAAAAAAAGACAGGCAAGTAACTTTAAGAGGAATTGGCTGAACTCTGACTTAATTCCTTCCACTTAACTTTTTCAAGGGAATCTGCAAGGCTTGGGAAAATTCTGTACTGTCAATGACAGGCATATATGCCTATGCTTTAAAACCCAGCACTGGAAAATTACTAGAGGTGCTAAGGAGGAGGTTACAGGGTGGGGTGGTTAAGGAGAGTCTTTGTGGGAGCTGAAAAAGTATTTCATGAAATGGTTAAAATTGATTTCCTTTTCCCACGTTTTATCACTGGATGTAACATCAGAGGCTTAGACTTCCCTTTCACACCATGTGAGAATTAGGGTCCACTCCCTTCTTTTTGATAAGATTAACTTCAACAACACTACCTATCTACCTTTTCCCTATTACATACCACTCTCCTTCTGCTACGCATTCAGATCTAAAATGGCTATTTCTTTCAATCCTAGACAAACAATTGTTCTCTTGGTTAGCCCCCAAGCTCCTTCCAACAGTAGATAAACATGGATTCTTTGCTAACTCAATAGATCAGTACTTTACATAGTATAAGAAACTAGGAGAACTAAAATCTTTAAAATTATGCAAGCTTACTTACACAAAAATTTAAAATCATCATCAAAGATAGTAGTTATACTATATAAAGTAAATATAACTACATATGCATATGTATACATACATATACGTGTATAAATATATTGCAATTTTGCAAATATAACAAAAGTGTAGTTTTTTTCTTGCTTATTTGGGGGGTAATTCCTTTGTTTCCCTTTATTTATTTAATTTGAAACAAGCTTGTTTTACATGTTAATCCCAGCTTCCTCTCCCTCTCCTCCTCCTCTGTCCTTTCCCCAACCCCTATCCCATTCCCTTTCTGTTCCCCAAGGAGGATGAGCCCTTCCAGGGGTGATCTTCAAAGTCTGTCATATCATTTGGATCAGGGTCTAGGCCCTCACCCATGTGTCTATGCTGAGAGAGTATCCCTCTAGGTGGAATGGGCTTCCAAAATTCATTCCTATACTAGGGATAAATAGAGGCTTCATAGACTTCCCAGTCCTCCTAACTAACACCCACTTTCAGGCAGTCTGGGTCAGTCCTATGCTGGTTTCCCAGATAACAGACTGGAGTCCATGAGCTCCCCCTTGTTAAGGTCAGCTGTTTCTGTGTGTTTTTCCAGCCTGATCTTGACCCCTTTGCTCATCATTCCTCCCTCTTTGCAACTGGATACCAGGAATTTGGCTGGTGTTTAGTTGTGGTTGTCTGCTTCTGCTTCCATCAGCTACTAGATGAAGGCTCTAGGAAGGCATATAAAGTAGCCCACAGAATGGGAAAAGATATTCACTAACCCCACATCTGACAGAGGACTGATCTCCAAACTATACAAAGAACTCAAGAAGCTAGTCACCAAAACACCAAATAATCCAATTAAAAAGTGGGGTATAGAACTAAGTAGAGAATCCTCAGTAGAAGAATCTAAAATGGCTGAAAGACACTTAAGAAAGTGATCAACATCCTTACCCATCAGGGAAATGCAAATCAAAACAACTCTGAGATACCATCTTAACTCCTGTCAGAATGGCTAAAATCAAAAGCACCAATGACAATTTATGCTGGAGAGGATGTGGACAAAGGGGAACACCCCTCCATGCTAGTGGGAGTGCAAACTTGTACAGCCATTTTGGAAATCAGTATGGCAGTCCTCAGGAAATTTGTAATCAGTCTACCTCAAGATCCAGCAATTCCATTCTTAGGCATATACCCAGAAGATGCACACTCATACAACAAGGACATCTGTTCAACTATGTTCATAGCAGCATTATTTGTAATAGCCTGAACCTAGAAGCAACCTGGAAGCCCCTCAACTGAAGAATGGATGAAGAAAATGTGGTACATTTACACAATGGAGTATTACTCAGCAGGGGAAAACAAAAACAAAAAGAAAGAAAACAACAACAACAAAAATAAAACAATGAAATCTTGAATTCACAGGCAAATGGATGGAACTAGAAGAAACCATCCTGAGTGAGGTAGCCCAGTCACAAAAAGACTAACATGGTATGTAATCACTCATATATGGATTTTAGACATGGAGCAAAGGATCACTAGCCTACTATCCACACCACCAGAGAAGCTAGGAAACAAGGAGGGCCCTAAGAGAAGCATACATATTCCCCCGAGAAAGAGAAAGGGACAAGATCTCCTGATAAATTGGGAGCATGGTGAAAAAAGGAGAGGAAGTTAATAGAAAGAGAAGGGAGAAAAGGAGGGGAGAGGAGGACATAAGGGAGCAGGAAGTTTGAGTCAGGGAAAGAATAGAGGAGAGCAAGAAAAGAAATACCATAATAGAGGGAACTGTTATAGGTTTAAAGAGAAATCTAGCACTAGTGAAATGTCCAGAGATCTACAAAGATGACCCAATAACAATATAAGCAATAGTGGAGAGGCTACCTTGAATGCCTTTCCCCGATAATGAGAAAAATGTAGTTCTTAAAGTTCAAAAGTAACTAATAATTTTATTTTATAATTGTAGCATTGCACTGGATGGAAGTGTTTTCCCATAATTTGTGAAGAATTATTTATTATTTGTATATAGGAGGTCTAATGATTTTTCTGAATTAATCTTGTATCCTTACACATTACTGAAGATATTTATCAGCTATAGGAGTTCCCTGATAGAGGTTTTATGGGGGGGGGGGAATCACTTATATATAGGATCATATCATCTGCAGATAGTGGAAGTTTGACTTCTTTCTTTCCAATTTCTGTTCCCTTGATCTCCTTTTGTTGTCTTATTGCTCTAGCTAGAACTTTGAGTACTAACTATTGAACAGATGTGTCTTGTTCCTGATTTTATAGCCTTTGAGTTTCTCTCCATTTAATTTAATGTTGGTTGTGGACTTGCTGTATATTGTCTTTAGTATGTTTAGGGAGTTCATGACTGGGAAACCCACAGAGACAGCTGAGTGGAGCTTGCAAGAGGTCATGGTCTCTGGACATACAGCAGGGGAGCCTGCATGGGGCCCAACTAGGCCCTCTGTATGTGGATGCCAGTTATGTGGCTTGATCTGTGGGACAAAAGACGTTTTTGGTGCATGAGCTGGCTTTTTGGAGCCCATTTGTATGGTGGAATGCCTTGCTTAACATTGATGCAGGTGGGGAAGGGCTTGGTTCTGCCTCAGTTTGATATGCCAGGCTTTGTTGACTCGCCATGGAAGGCCTTACCCTTTCTGAAGAGTGGATGGGGGGATGGGGTCTCAGGGAGGAATTGGAGGAAGGAAGGGAGAACTGTGGTTGATATATAAAATGAATAAAAAGTTTAAAATAAAAAAATAGGTGTTACATGGGACATTAATGGGAATATACTTCACTATTTCATATATTGAAATTGATAAATTACATTTAATTCATATAATTTAACCAACATAATTTTTCAACAGCATATTCCCATGAAATAGTTATTTAATGCCCTTATATTGTAAGAGGTTTTGTGTTTTGTATTGTTTTTCAAGACAGTGTTTCTCTGTGTAGCCTTGGCTGCCCTGGATCTCACTCTGTAGGCCAGGAAGCCTCAAACTCAGCCATCCAGATATCAAACTCTGCCTCCTGAGTGCCAGGATTAAAGTCATGCACCCCAACATCTGGCAAGAAGTTTCATTCAATACAAAACTGTAACAGGGCAACGTTCATCATTAAAGCAGCATGTGGTAAGAGGGGGAGATGAATATTTGGAACACAAATGTAATCTGTGGGAGAACCACTCTCTCCTTCAAGTACCATAATATCACAGAGGAATGAGTGACTCCAACTAGGAGACTAATGACACAATAAACAGGATCAAAGAAAGTGGTGATCACTGTTCAAAGCATGGCCCAGGGGCTGGGAATTTACATACTTGCTGGTGAGAAAAACTACTGTATACACCAAAAAAACCTATTTACAATTAGAACTAGAAACAAGCCCAAGAGGGAGGGGAGTAAAACCCAAGTGTTCTTTTGGGACTAGGGTATAACTAATAACATAAGAGGAAGTGTTTGGTTGGGTGAAAAGATGAGAAATTCAAACTTAACATGCTAACGCCTGGTGGGGTTATTGGTAGACTGTGGTTTTCCCACGAGGAACTTTAAAATAAACACATTACTTATGTATGTCAATACTTCACTTCACATACTTGTCATTCTATGTGAAGTAGGCTAATACATTCAGGTAATTGGACAAACACGAAATAAAATGAAGAGTTGGCATAGAGATGAATAAGACTTAAAGTAAATTGGCAAATAGCTGAGATTTTTAGTCATAAATTGACTTTTCATTTAACACTGTGGACATTCCTAATTTCATAAACTAGAAAGTCCCTACGAGTCTGTGGATTTTCTCATTTTCCAGATGGCTTTGCAGGCTTTGGGAAAATGAAAAACCAACATTGAAGGACACGTGCCAAAGTCAACCTCAGAGTCTTGCAAAATTATGAATGGACATAGTAATGTAAACAAAAAATTATGAGGAACTGGGAATTAGAATATGGAACAATGTCTTCAGGATACAATGGGAAAAAAAGTTACACTTCCTATCTTGTCTTTCAAAACTATGTGAATGTATTTAGGTCGTTGGTTGAAATAGTAGCTTTAAAGTAGGTATTTATTTAATACCCCAAAAGGCAAATAGGTCATTTTAGTTCATTTTACTACTGATATTGAAAGAAAAAGACACCTATAATTACTGTGGTAAAATTCATTACAGATAATGGACTGGCAATTTTTTAAAAATTTTTGATAGTTTGATTTATATGTTTTTTAGTGAATTTTAGACTCAATTATTCATAACACAAAATCCCTAGCATTGTTCTTTTAGCTGTGATATGTTAGTCTTCCGTATTTGAATACCAGACAGGTAAAATATTAAAGACACAACATAATCAGCCTATATATGAAATTAAATGTCTGAGTAGAAAAACTAGTATATACAATATGTTCCTGATATATTGATGTAGCATGATACATTTTATTTTTGGAAATTAAAAACAAGAAAAATATTTCTAATAAATATGAAATTTTCAAAATCAAACTAAGTTTTGATTTAAAAGAAAACTTATTGATGAACATTGTTTAGGCATAAGTTCTTTCAATTATTTTTTTCCTACTCTGATGAGTGTTGGCTTAGCTATTATATACATACACTTCCTATGTAGATTGCTGTACATATTTTGACCCTCAACTTTAGAAGTTCTGTAAAATCATAACAACTGCTCTGGTGATTGTAATACAAGTCAATCAGTTTCAAAGAGTATACGCAACACATTTGGTTTTGGTGATCTGAAACATACAAAAGAAGTTGATGGTTTTATTTATTTATTTATTTATTTATTTATTTATTTATTTATTTGTACTTCTGATTGTGAAAGAAAATGGTAAAGAAATATGAAATGATGAAAAGAGAAAAAGGTAAGGTATATCTAATATTTATGTATTCATACATAAATATTGTGGTAGTATGAATGTAATTGTCCCCCAAATGCTCATAGGAAGTGGCACTATTGGAGGTGTGGCTTTGTTGGTGTAGGTGTGGCCTTGTTGGAGGAAGTATATCACTGTGGGGACAGGACTTGAGGTTTTCTGTTCTCAGGAGATCTGTGTCTCAGTTGACTTCCTTTTGCTTGCAAGATGTGAGGCTCTCAGCTACTTCTCCAGCACCATGTCTGCCTGCATGTCACCATGCTCCCTGCCATGATGATGATGGAATGAACCGTGAAACTCTAAGCCAGCCACCCTATTAAATGTTTTCCTTATAAAAGTTGCCATGATCATAGTGTCTTTTCACAGTAAAAGAAACCATAAGACAGAAGTTGGTGCCAGGAACTTGGTATTTCGGTATTAGGCCTGAAGATGCTTTTGCTTGGAGCTATTTGGACTAAGGGACTTTAGGTTATGAAAACAATGAAATGATTTAAATGCTGTTAAATAGGAGCATAGAAGCCAGTGGTGCTCTGAACTATTTGAATTGTGGGCTATAACTCAAACAGATTCAGAGGAGAAGAATTTTAGTGCATTGCCTAGAGATTGTTATTGTGATAGTTTGGTGAAGAAAGTGGCTGCCTTATGCCTTTGCCCAAAGAGCCCACCTGAAGCTAAAGGAAGTGTTTTGGATTAATTCCACTGCCACAGTTAATCTCAAAACAGCCTACTATAGACTTTGTTGTGTGGTTATTAGTTGTAACTCTAATGAAGGTTTATAATGAAAAGAAGCCAGCATCTAGTTATGCCAGTACCATTTGTTAAAGATGCTTTCTTTTCTTTTTTCCATTATATAGAAGACCACAGATAGATCTATATCTAGCCACATACACAAAACTTAAGTTCAAATGGATCAAAGACTTCAACATACATCCAGCCTCATTGAATCTTGTAGAGGAGAAAGTGGGAGGTACCATTGAAGGAATTGGTACAGGAGACCACTTCCTGAACATAACGCCAGTAGCACAGACCTCCTGAAACTGAGAGCCCTCTGTAAGGCAAAGAACAAAGTAAACAAGACAAAATGGCAGCCCACAAAATGGAAAAAAATCTTCACCAATCCCACATCTGACAGAGGGCTTATCTCCAAAATATACAAAGAACTCAAAAGGCTAGTCACAAAAACACCAAATAATCCAATTAAAAAGTGGGGTACAGAACTAAATAGAGAGTTCTCAATACAGGAATCTAAAATGGCTGAAAGACACTTAAAGAAAGTACACAACATTCTCATCCATCAGAGAAATGCAAATCAAAACAACTCTGAGATACCATCTTACACCTATCAGAATGGCTAAAATCAAAAGCACCAATGGAAGTTTATGCAGGAGAGGATGTGGAGAAAGGGGAACACTCCTCCACTGCTAGTGGGAGTGTAAACTTGTGTGGTCACTTTGGACATCAGTATGGCAGTTCCTCAAGAAAATAGGAATCAGTCTACACCAAGATTCAACAATTCCACTTTTAGGTATACCCATAAGATGTACATTCATGTAACAAAGGCACCTATTAAACTATGTTTATAGCAGCATTATTTGTAGTAGCTAGAACTTGGAAGCAACTAGATGCCCCTCAACTGAAGAATGGATGAAGAAAATGCGGTACATTTACACAATAGAATACTACTCAGTGGAAACAAACAAACAAACAAACAATGGGATCTTGAAATTCACAGGCAAATGGATGGAACTAGAAGAAACCATCCTGAGTGAGGTAACCCAGTGACAAAAAGACAAACATGGTGTGTACTCATTCATATCAACAGATAGCAAAGGATCACCAGTCTACAGTCTACACAGCTAGAGAAGCTAGGAAACAAAGAGAACTCTTAGAGAGACATAAATGGTCCCTCACAGAAGGGGAAAGGAGAAGGGGGAAGGGGAGAGGGTTAGGAGAAAGAAAAGGGGAGAACAGGAGGAGAGAGGAGGAGAACAATTGGGGAAAAGCTACCTTAAATGTTCTTCCCTGATAATGAGAATGATAACTAACTTATATGCCACCCTAGAGCCTTCATCCATTAGCTGATGGAAGAAGAAGCAGACACCCACAGCTAAGCACTGAGCCAAACTCCTGAAATCCAGTTGCAGAGAGGGAGGAGTGGTAACAAAAGAAGTCAAGACCAGGCTACAGAAACCTACAGAGACAGCTGACCTGAACAAGGGGGAGCTCATGGTCCCCAGACTGTTAGCTGGGAGATCAAGATAGGACTGACCTAGACCCCCCTGAAAGTGGGAGTTTGTTAGGAGGACTGGGCAATCTATGAGGCCTGTGGTAGTGGATCAGTCCTAGTATACAAAAGGATTTTGGGAGCCCATTCCACATAGAGGGATACTCTCTTAGCCCAGATACATTGGGGAGGGCCTAGGCCATAATCCAAATGATATGACAGACTTTGAAGATCCTCCATGGAAGACCTCACCCTCCCTGAGGAGCAGAAAGGGCTGAGGGGGGGCAAGGAAAGAGGAGAGGAGGGGAGGAAGAGGGAACTGGGGTTGACATGTAAAACAAGCCTGATTCAAATTTAAATAAAAAATATTATCATTATAAAAAAAGAAGAAGAAGAAATTTAATAAAAGAAGTGGTAACCTCAGGGTAACACCCCACCCAGCTAAATTTCCAAATTTGAAAAGGAACTAAAGAAAATCTTAGAGCTGAGTATGGTGGGGCACACCTTTAATCCCAGCACTCAGGAGATAATGGTTGGTTGATCTCTGAGTTTGAGGCCAGCCTGCTCTAGAGATCCAGTTTCAGGGCATCCAATCTTAGGCAGCAGAGGACAGAAATTGGAGAATATGTAATTGCACAAGGGGATCATATTCTAGCCCTAGAAACCAGCAGAACTCAGCATACTTGGCCATGTTGTTCTGGCTTTATCGATAAGGATAGAAGTGGGTAATGGAATTTACCTCCATGCTTAATGCAAGCTGATGAGCCAGGCATGGATAAGGGGTATCTCTGAATCTAGGCCTAGAGAGGATGTTGTGTGAAGTTATGTGTTGAAACCTAGATTTTCTTGGAGACTCCAAGATGTTAGAGATGCCACACCCGTGGGATAGTTGTTGAGGAAAGCTGTGAACAATGAGTAAAATAGCCCAAGAGAAAGAAGTGTGTTGCAGTCAACAAAGCTGAATGGAGTTTGAGATATGAAGAGCATTTTGACATCAGACATGGAAATGCAGAGTTTAGAGTTTGCCCTGATGGATTTAGGTCTTTCTATGGTCCAGTATTTCCTCAGTACGCTCTCTTACCTATTTTTGGAATGGTAATATGTATTCTATGCCATTATAATTAGAAATATGTGATCTGCTATTTTGATTTTAAAAGGGATTACAGTTAAGAGATTACATGAATCTCAGACGAGACTTTGAACTTTTAAACATTGTTGAGACTGTGATAGACTCTGGGGACTTTTGAAGGTGCATCTTACATTTTGGTTTTGTTAAAATCTTATGAAGGCCAGGGAGTGGAATGTAGTTTTTTAAATTTAATTGGCCCTCATTATCTCATAGGGAATGGGCAGTATTAGGTGGTATGGCTTTGTGGGAATGGGTGCGGCCTTGTTGGAGGAAGTGTGTTGCTGTGTGAGCAGGCTTGGAGGTTTCCTATGCCCAGTCGACTTCCTGTTGCTTGCAAGATGTAGGACTCGAACCCTCTTCTCCAGCACCATGTCTGACTGAATGGGGCCATGCTCTCCACCATGATGACAGTGAACTGAAACTATAAGCAAACCACTGCAAGTAAATATTTTCCTTCTAAGAGTTGCTGTGGTCATGGTGTCTCTTCACAGCAACAGAAACCCTAACTAAGATACATATGAACATATAACATAAAATATACATAGTTCTATATATGCATATATATCATATATTATCCAATATGAGTATAAATAGAATCACATAATTACTCTGGTATTAATGTACCTCCTATGCTTTGAAACACTCCCTAATCCAATGGTAGTGAGATATAAAGTTTTATAAGACTGTTATGGTCTTGAGAATTCTGCCTTCACTCATCGATGGTTATCCTAAAAAAGACTTGACAGAGAAGCTTCCATCATGTGCTTTTCACTACTTGTCTGTGATCTCAGAGGGCTTCTCTTCTCCAGGAGATGCTACAAGCAATGCCATGCCAGTACAGAGAGCTCTCCATAGTCCAACTAAATCTCCAGAACCTTCTTAGGAGCCCAGCCTCCCAAAAGCATGAGATAATGAATTTCTACTTTCTGCAAATTATCCAACCTATGATTATAGCAGCACTAGACAAACACACACCAGTATAATCATGTGGTCACCTTATTACTGCTTCATCTTAAAATTTGTAGGGGACACGGTTCTATATCAGTATATCTTTAAAATTCTTATTTTACAGGCCACGATTTTCTGTGATTAAGAACTATTAAAACAATTTATTTCCTCATTAACTTGAAAGTTAGAACAATTTATTCCCTCATTAATTTGAAAATTGAAACAATTTATTCCCTCATTAACTTGAGTTGCCCTTGAATACTCCTTTGTCCTTGCTTTCACTAACAATGGAAAATACTTTACTCTTTGGTGACCTCAATATTGAAAATAACTTGTGTGTGTGTATGTTACATATTTGTATAAACATTTATGTTCTTAATCATTTTAAATTGGAATGTGGATCACATTGTAGGAGGAAAACAAGACTAGATACACACACACACACACACACACACAGACACACACACACAGACACAGTGAAATACTGGGTCTCTACACATTACTAATTTATAGCAATTAAATTTTCATCCTTCCTCTTTGAATTATAGTTGTAGCTGCTAATTTTGGGCCAGTATATTAGAGTAGATTTTACTTTTTAATGCATAAAAGTCTTTATTAAATATTGTTACTATTTGTTTTCTCCTTGCAGAATTATTCTGAAACTTGACTTTTGCCATCCCACATAGTTTTAGTAGGATACAACAAGCAGGCTTTCTAAACATTCAAGTCTGTTGCACTATCATAACCCTTTCTCAGTTTAGCCTTCAGTATCATTTTCAGCAAAGTTTGCTAGTTTGCATATGGTTTTAGTTTTTTTTTTTTATATTTAAGGCTTTAATCAAATTGGAATCTATTGTTTGTAAAAGTTGTGAAATGAGAATCCATCTTCCCGGTCATTTCCTCTCAAGCGTGTCGTTGACTTTCGTCACCCCATTTTTAACAGTGTGTGCTTGCCTCGTTCTTTAAATGCCACTTTGGCAATTAATTAATGTTGATATATACAGCTGTGTTTTTATGAAAATCTTAATTGAGTTATTTTGAGCCATTTGTCATTTATGTCTTAGTACCACAATCTGTTAGTTATCATGATTTAATCTGGTAAGATAATGGTTTCCCTAACTAACACAAGTTTAA
This sequence comes from Phodopus roborovskii, assembly GCF_943737965.1. NCBI lineage: Eukaryota > Metazoa > Chordata > Mammalia > Rodentia > Cricetidae > Phodopus > Phodopus roborovskii. The sequence continues at coordinate 23,703,254 of NW_026126470.1, read as the reverse complement.
TGCATACATGAAACCTCACACTTCTGGGACACCGTGGATATTAATTCCAAATGCATCTTGTGCATCTGAACTATGGAGACGTAGAAAAGGTTTAGAGGCATGGATTTTATACTATGTGAAAAGTTTTACTGTCTATCATATTACTTTAAAATTTTTAAAAACATGTATTTTTGTTTTTGTGTGTGAATGTGTGTTTGACCTGCATGTATGTATGCACACGGCTTATGTGCTTGGTGTCTGTGGAAGGGATAAGAGGGGGCTTCAGATCCCCTGAAAGTAGAGTTTGGAAACTTGTGAACCTATGTGTAAGTGCTGTAAACTGAATACAGGTCCTCTGCATGAACAGCAAGTACTCTTAATCTTTGAGCTATGACCCCAACCCCTCATATAACAGGCAGTTGCCATCTCTCTCCTACTTATTTTTAAACCCTACATAGCTGCTAAAAGATTAGTTTAAGGATAAGAGGATAATTCTGATTAACACATGGACATGCATTCTGCCCCATAACTGATACTTTAATAATCCAACACAAGTGTTATCTCATTTTGTGATCAACAGAATCAGCCACTAGAGGAAGTAAGAGGTTTGCATGGCTCAGCAATAGCACAGGAACCAGCTCACCGGAAACGATCCTTAAGATTCATTTCTGCCTAGCAGAATGCCCAGAAGCTCTTAGGGACAGACACTACATTTATAGTTTGGTCACTAAGCCAACGCATATGAATAGACCTAAAAATTACTATAATTAACTAAAGGCAATTATAATAATCTCTACACAGTATGTAAAAAGAACAAAAGCTGTCATCTCTACTGGGTCATGTACTTTCAATTATTTAATTCACAAAATAATTCAATGTTCTCTTGTCCCATTAAATATAGTGATTATGATAGAATCCTAGGATGAATAGGTATTAAGGAAACTTTCTCCAGAACACTGACAAGAACAGCTTTTGAGTAATTTAAGTAGTAAATGATTCTTAGTTGTAAGGATTACCCCGTGGAAATGATTCTGGTCTCATAACCAGTCAGATGTCCTTCTCTACACAGTTCCAGTCTCCTACAAAGCTAGAGAAATTAGGAGACACAATGCAGCTAATGTAATCTAATTAACTAACTAACTAACCAACCAACCAACTAACTAACTAACTAACTAGTGTGTGTGTGTGTTTGATCATTTAATGTTATTTAGCTCTTACATGAAAGCTCTCAGCAGCTTACATGTCTTTTATTTTTATTTATTTATTTTTGAAAACCACTACATTCAATTAGTGCTTTACATGTATTCATGGATGACAGCAAAAGAGCAGAGGACTCCTATCAGTGACCAAATCCTCAACAATCATGACCTTCACCAAACAAAAGTAACTATCATCTGCCATTAACCCTTTAGTAAAGGTTGGGACTTGCAAACCCTGTACTTATCGATAACAGAATTTTGACTGGTTTGGTATTTTGCAGGGTTTGCATTGATAACAGCAGCTACCAGAAGTTCAGGAGTGTGGTAGCTCTGACACATCAAGTAAACTGCATTATACAGCAGCCTTTCCCATCTCTGTCTCTTACATGATGCTTCCTCTTCTATGATGTTCCCTGAACCTAAATGGAGGTGGTAGTGAGCTTGCTAATATAGATATCCCATATAGGACTGAAAATTCAGCCTCTTATTTTCAATACTTCGATCAGTTATGTATCTCTCCATTAACTACTGCCCACTGCAAAAAAAAAAAAAAAAAAAAAAAAAAAAAAAAAAAAAGAAAGAAAAGAAAAGAAAAAAAAAAGAAAAAGAAAAAAGAAAAAGAAAAAAAGAAAGAACAGAAAAGAAAAAGAAGCTTCTTTGACCAAGGTTAAGAGTATTCCAGTACTATGGGTACCACATAAATATTTAGAAGGCACTTTGACCATAAGACCATTTAACAAGGTAACAGTGTCAAGTTCAATATTATTACCCATGACCTCCCTAGCCACGGGCATTTGACCAGAATTACAATGTCAGACATGAAATTTCTTAGATCACACCTGAAATCCAATCAGCCATGTGCTGTGTCCAGTTCTGGGTAAGACAATTGTTTTTTTCCCAGCAGCCTGCATGGCGCCTTCAAGTACTATGAGAGCTGGCTAGCAAAGGAGGAAGGTTCCTGGTGGGTTTGAGATGGCTTTCTCAAAGTCTTACAGCTAAAGTGTGTAGGGTCTTCAGCAATCGTGTTTTACCACGCAGTTATAGAGAATAACCAAGGGCAAGGGCATGCTTTTCATTGTGATTAATTATCCACATCTTCTGGGGGTGACATTGTCCACTGATGTGGAATAATGAAATAGTTATTTGCAATGGTTATATAAAGTAAATGCCTTTCTAACTCAAAATGTTTGATTCAGTCTGTTGATCTATATAAAAACTTATGTGCACATCATTGAGGTAGATTCACGGCTACTAAGCTTGTTGACCTCAGTTTAATTCCAATAACCTGAGAAAAGAAGAACAATTCCAACTTACTGAACATAATCTGTACATTGTATGAAACACACACACACACACACACACACACACACACACACACTCACGCACAGTGTTAAAAAAAACATTTCTATATGTGGAAGTTTTCTTGGGAGTACATAAAACAGCAAATAATCTTTCATTAGGTATTTCCATTTATAAACTTTTTGTACCCTTTACTATCTTCTCTATTTTTTTATCAGTATTATAGATGACTAAATTTTCCCTTTGTTTAGGTTTGGCTGACAACAGTAGAGCAGTATTAGAAGTCATAATTTATTCAAGGAGGTATCAGAGGGTTTAAGAAATTTCTACTCTATAGATAGAGAACAATTTTTCATTCTTGAGGTAAAATTGGTACTTGGAGAGAAGCTTGTGTCTGAATCTTTGACTGCAGGGTCTCCATGCTTTATTCTGTATGTTAACCTGGGGAAGAAATCATGTTTGGAGTATAGGATTGTTAAAAAGTCGTCATTTAGTTAATCTCACTTAAGAACTTCCCTTCTTGGGCACTGTATCAGATCCTCAACCATGGTTGTCTCCATGGACCATTCACCACTGCTAAAGTCACAAACCCTACAGCATGGTTTTTTCTCAGTTTTACAGGTTCTTGTTACATTGTCTCAGTTTTACAGGTTCTTGTTACATTGTCTCAGTTTTACAGGTTCTTGTTACATTGTCTCAGTTTTACAGGTTCTTGTTACATTATCTCGGTTTTACAGGTTCTTGTTACATTGTCTCAGTTTTACAGGTTCTTGTTACATTGTCTCAGGTATGCTTTCTGTGCATCTCTTTTTTCTCCTTCAGCATCTCTAGTTCAGGGTAGGCAAGGGATCCTATATGTGGAGCTTAGCTGCTGTACAGCACTGCAGAAGTAACTCACTGCAAGAACAGCTTCACAAGGGAGAGCTGAATGGAGGGTAAGCACCTTCTCCTTTCTTATAACAAACGGCTGATGGATGCCTCAGTTTACCAATGACTTAGAAAATGACCCCAGTGCTCAGAGTACCCGATCTCAAAGAGAAGCCAAATCAGGAGCCAGTTATTTGCTCTGTTGACATCCTTCACTCACTCACTCCCATTCTCCTTCCTGCTTATGGGATGGATTGATCGCTATGATAAAGTGTCAGAACACAGGAGCTGCTGGAAGATCTATTTTCTGCTGTGTTCTGTTCTGCTGAGCAACTGCATGAATTAGGTTCTGTTGAGCAAATACCACTTTATAAAAAAATTCTGTCAGTCTATATGAGCTGTCAGAGCAGTCTGCTGTAAAAATTCTTTCCCCTGTGGCATCTCTGGTACATGATATATTATACAATAAAGATTATTGCCTCTCTGGCTGGAATATCAACAATGTGTTCTTAGACCATTTTCTTCACCATATATTTCAGAAGCAAAAATACATTTGACAGAGCATATTTGTCATTGTTTAATGGTCTGCTACGAACTCTGCTTGAAATTGCACCCTCCCTTTGCCTCTTTACATCAAATGTTCACTGCCATTTCTATTTTCCAAAGTATTTACCATTTTCTACATTATATACAAGCTATCTTTTTTTGTCTCTTCACTTATTATGGACCCTACTCCCTGGTATGCAAGCTTGGCTGTGCCAAAGTCACTTTATGTGTTATGTGTGCTGTGTTTCAGTTTTGATTACCCACTATGTATCCATAATGATACCATGAACTGTGCCCCTCATAGTGAATTGAGGAGTGTGCTCAGAGTGAGAGCGATGAAGGCTTTCTATCGGGCTTATACACACTCAACCAGAAAAACTGTGATCCACGTTCACGGGAACTGACTTGCAGACTTCACACAATAAAACTAACAAGACTTAGGAAGAGTAACATTGGACCCTGTAAATGCTAGCAGACATGTCAAAGTATAATGATTACCAATATCTCCTAAAATATTTCTCAAACATTCTGTGTAGTTTTTAAGTTAAAATTATTTCATTTTTGAGAGTATAGTATAATTTCATTAGCTCCTTTCCTTTCTTCCTCCAATCCTGCCATATACCCCTCCTTGTTCCCTATCAACTTAATGGCATCTCTTTTTGTTAAATGTCACACACACATATGTCTGTGTAGTTTTTCATCTTGCCACATCTTACCTATGTATAGATTTTTAGCTATATTTGTATCATGACAGCTACCCATACATAATGTACTAAATTATGTGCAACTGAGTTATTATCAATGTTTTCATCATTTTGGGTGACAGCCCAGAAACTGTGTGACTTTCTTCCCCTCCCCCAGGCTGCTTGCATGGAATTTGTATTTTTCTTTCTGGTACTGAGTATTGGATAAAGGGCCCTTCAGATGTGAGGGGACTACATTATATGAACATAATGCCATATATGCCATAAGAATAAGACCAAATGATTCTATTTTTCCATTTTTAACTGAAAATAGTTTCTTCTCTCATACAATTCATCCTGGCCATAGTTTCTCTCCCCTCCCCTCCTGTCCTCTCTCCTCCTCTCCTCTCCCCTCCCCTCCTCTCCTCTCTCCTCCTCTCCTCTCTTTTCCTTTCCTCTCCTCCCCTCTTCTCTCCTACTTGCTCTCCCCCCCAGTCCCCTCTCCTCAAGATTCTCCCTCCATTTCCTCTTTAGAAAAGAGCAGGCCCCCAAGAGATGACAGCCAAACATGACAAAACAAGATACAAGAAGGTAAGGTAAAAGCCCTCAAACTCACACTGAGTCTGGAGAAGGCAACCCGGTAGGAGGAAGGCAGTCTCAAGAACAGGTGTCAGGACACACCTGCATCCACTGTTAGGAGTCTCAAAAATGCCAAGTTAACAGCCAAATGATTTCAGCCAACACTTCCAGACACATGCATCTTTGACCTCTAATATCTGCTATCCATTTTTATCTGCACCAATGCCTGCCTGCCCTCACTCCAATGCTTCACATTAATCTACCAGTGCAGGTAGATTTTCTTCAAGGCCAGCATTTAGGAGACAAGTTCAGTCGTGAGCCTAGGCCCTTGCTTGGATACCACACTGTCTCACTGAAATAAAAAAAAAAAAAGAAAGAAAAAAGAAAAGAAAGATTTACTAAGGGCCATTTCCATTCTGGTCTTTTTCTGATTTTGTGCCAGGAGCGTGGCATAAGCCTTAGAGATTGCCAGCCGTTTTCTTAGAGTAGCCCATTGAGTTAGAAGATTGTTACCTTCAGTCCCAATCTACCTTCTCCCCCTCCCCAACTTCCTCAGAAGTAGAATTTAAGGCTTACAGGAATGCAGTTAGGTAACACCTTCTTATGCAGTTATTTAGCAACTCCAAAGACCACTTCCCCTGCTAACAACGTGCTTATCTGTATTTCTTCTTAGCCAATATCCTGCTCACCTATGGTTAAGAACACCAGGCAGTCCTGTTACCAGGCAATGACCTCCCCTCCCCATCTGATTCCCTGCCTTACCTAGCTTCCAGCCCTAACTACTATATAACATACTTGAGAAAAATAAAATTTTGCAGCTTGATCAGAAAGCCGAACTGGCTACCAGTTTCTCGTGTCTCCTGTCCTTCATTCCAGGTCCTTTGGGATTCAGGCCATATTTGCTGCCCCGCTGGTCTGGGCATCTTTGAATATCAGCCAACTCAGGCAGCTTACACACAGCTAAGACTACAGAGTCTGCATTTTTGTAATTTCTAGTTTTACACAGTTGTTGCTTCTTGGATTGAAATCACTTGTTCAACACCAGAAGAGACCTGAATATCAAGTGTTCAGTTTGTAATAGTACAGTTTCCTGTCTCATTGATTTCAGATCTTTGTATTTCAAAAGCAATTACTAGGATTTCATATGACTGCCTGAAGTCTCACCCCACAGTGTATGCTGGGGCTCTCTCTATTGACATTGCTAATATTGATTCATGCTGGTATTAAGTCTTCTCTCCCAGTGCACATGAAATGCATCCATACTGCTGACTCCAGGCACAGTTGAGCCACACCAAATCGTTCTCACCCAATTTCAAATGGGGAATTTCACTTTTAAAAAATCTGTATTAAACTATCTGTTGCTAAACAGGACAAGGGGAGTGCCACTAGCAACATCTTACCTTAGAACTGTAATCAAAATTAGGCGAGAGACATTTACACTTCTCTTTAACCACAAAGGCAGAACAAACCAGCATGGGGACAATTGTTGGCCTGAAGTACCCAAGGCCAAACAGGCAACAAAAAAAGAGGTTAGATTTATAAAATGTAGATGTTCAAGGACTCCTTGATCAAATTTGAAGGGAAGCAACTTCAAAATCATGGTAACTACTAAGTCTTGGGATGAACATTGGTGGTATTTGTGATACCTAAGTTTCAGAGTCATATTCTGTAAGTGGAGCTTTATATCACCAGATGCAAAACACTGAAACTCTGAAGAATGTAGTTTTCACCTAAGTGTATTTGTGTGGGTGCTCACATACATTTCTTCTTCCATTTATATAATTTGTCATTTTATAATCCACTTCTTTCAATCCACTCGAAAATCAGAGGTTATATTTAAGAAGTATATTATAAAAATAAGAACATATCCTCAGAGATTTTATAATTTTCTCATAAAACTCAGATATCATGGTAGTCACAGTGGAATAAATTAAAATGGAGACATTTAACATGGAGATATAGAATATGTTGGGACATTTGTAAACCAATAATCTTTAAAGCATAAAAACTTAAAAAGGTAAAACTGATTTTAGAAGGAGAAAGTTAAACTCCGTTTTAATTGCCTACAATGAGAGTTTTATGGAGTCAACATTGCTGCCAGCATTAATAATGTTCCACTTCATTTTTTTTTGTCGATCACAATGTTGATCATAAATTCATAGCTATGGACATATAATAGATTGGATCAAAAACTGCCACAGAGTTCAATGAACCAAGAAGAAATCTTACTTTTGCAATGAATATAACAGACTGTAACCAGTCCTGTGATTTTTATGTTGTATGTGCATAGTTACTCAGAAAATTCAGTATTAAATTAAACTTTTATAAGATTTTACAAAAATATTAAAAGTATTTAAAAGTGTATTTTTTTGTTTCACTCATATTTAGTAAGCTTAAAAAGAAAAAAAAAGACTAGGTGATTTTAAAGTCATGTAATATACAAGACAATATTTCTTTTGTAGAATTTCTTCACTTTCTAAACAACCACAGTGCTACTATTGAAAACAAAACCAGGAACTGAACCTTCACTTCAATTATTTGTTGTCTGTTTTTTGCTGCAAGTTCTGGTGTTACAATATTTATATTTTAGGGACAACTCATAAATATTCAGATTTTGAAAGCTGGGAATCCTGACTATGATTATTATCTTAACTCAGATCAGAAAGGTACATACTAATAAAAGATGAATGGCAGCCACTCAAAAAAGACATCTGGACAGAGATGGGACTCATGTTGCAAGCTAAATGCCAGATGCTGGCTCTGTTTCAGAGGGAAATATTTAAATGGTCAGCACTATTTCCCTACTATATTGAAAAAATTTAAAGGTATATCATGAAAATATTTCATAAAATTCTATTAGCTTTAGCATGAAATGCAGCTACATGTTTTGCCTCAGGCATACATACCGTGTATGAAAACCACAGAGTGCCAATGATGTCTTATCAGGTTCGCCACAGTCCTATTTCTATGCATATTTGGGAGTTCACACAGAAAGGAGGTAATTTACCCAAACACACAGGTCACCCACAGGGCACAATTTCCTCTTATTTCAAAGGATCTGTACAGTAATGAAAAATCTGAGCTGACTAACTATAGAAGGAGACCATCTTTGCTTTGGTCTTAGTCTTCAGGTGTATATTTGGTGGAAACATACGCATCAGGAAATGGTTTTCTTGAAAGGGTTAAAATGAACACCGGATCATTAGTTTTGGTTGACAATTTTCTATTTTTTATGATATAGTTATTAGACACTTTCAGATATTTTCCCTTCCAGTGGTCTCTCTAATAATACTAAAAGTAAAAATGTATGCTTGCCTCTAGGATGCCAAGAAACTAAGTTATGAAATATTTCTTGGGTTAGACACCTGAGTTAGACACCTTGGTTAGACTGTTAACTAAAACATTAAATAAAGTTATGAAGTACATTTTGTTATTCTGCCTAGTGTTTTGCTGTTGTTGATATTCGTATTGCATTAGTTTGATTTAAAAAAAAAAAGGAAAAGCACACTTACATGCTCACAGGCAAAACATGCATACACAAAGTATTTCAAAAGAAAAGAATTAATTTGAATGGAGGAACTTTACAATGGTGGATAGTAACAATCCCAGACTATGAATAAGCAAATAAAAATTCCAATGAGAGGTGTAGAATATCAGAAAGGTTCCATGTAGTCTCCACACAATGCAGACTGTCACACTGTTTTTCTTGGTGTTCCTTAGAACTAGATATTCATTGTCAAAGACATCACACACCTTGATATAGGATATAGAAAACCAAAGTTGGAATTTTGAACTAGTAGTGTCTTCCCTGCTGGCTAGCATATACAATAGCACAAGGTGTTCTCCATCCTCCTTGGAAGAACAATCATTACACCTTATGCAGCTGTGAACAATGTGGTCTTCAGTACAAACCGGCTAGACAAGATGTACCTACTAATTTCAGTATTGGCATCTCTATTGTGGGACTTAGACCCTGATTGGACTGAAGTCCTGCTCCGCAGGCCAGAATTCATGCCAGGTACTCTAATCCTGATCTGAAATAACTTTTAATATAGAGAGATCATAGCCTTATATGGTTAGCCACTATCATAGCGTTCTGTGGTTAGTGTGTTGAATCCACACATAGATACAGGAACATGAGGGGTCCTTATGTACATATGGTCCTCTGGTATAAACACCTACAGTTCTTGGAAATTTTATTCTCTACCACCTAAGCAATCATCCATATCCTAAACATAAAAAGCTCATAAATTAGAGGCAAGAGATTCTAACATCAGAATTGCAGTCTCATTGATATCCAAGATATAGTTTGTCTCTCATACCAGCTATAAGCTTGATCCTTGATGAAGTATATTCATTATATATTGTCAGTTACTATCCTCATTTAAAGTATACTCTTTCAACTACAGTTAAGAAACTACTTCAAGTGCATTCTAGGTATGATTACAGCACTATTTAGGCACCATTTCAGCTATAGCCCGGGTCATTAAGAAATCATGATTGGTCCATCTGGACTTTGTTTCTACTATATGCTTCACTATTCAAATATTAGCAAATGTTCTAACTTCCTTGTAAATTTTTTTCAATCACATTTTAATCAGAAATAATTTGCTTTGTCAAATGAATAGCATTTACTACATTATTATGGCTTTTGATGGATTCAAAATGACATGCTAGTCACATTTGAAGGTGACTAACACAGCACCCAACTCTATAGAACTTAGAATCCATACTATATTCTATTTTGCTGTCTGTGAAGAGGCCAAAGGCCAAGATGAGTAATTGAGTGATCTGAAAGGAGTTTAAATTGGATGGGTATCTGGGATTAAAATGGAGGAATATGTATAGAGCCACAAGTAAATCGCAGTGAGGGAGTTGAAATCACACACACTGTGTTTAACACTTGGCTTTATTGTAGAATCCTGACATTATGTATACATTAAAAGTAAAAGTATTGAGAATGGTGTGTATATAGCCAAGCATGAACACTGCTCTATCATCTGAGGCACAGAAACAGAAGAGAATTTGTAACATTGCAAACACTGGACTTTTGAACCGAATTCTAGGATGTGTACAGACAAGATTTACTTAAGAATACAGTCTGGGCTTAGACAATCATATCTGGAAAGTGTTATATGTTCAACCAAATAGGCACATGTTCAAAACTCAGGGATCTTCTCTAGATTATTACAAAGAACCAGTAATTCTTTTGGGTGACACAATTGGATAAGGTTTAAGTTTAGTTATAGGACCTCAGCAACACTTTTAAACTTATAATGTATGTTAGATTTAAATAATACTGTAACATTTAGTACTGTGATGAATATTTTGTATTTATGCTGTTAACCTTCACATCAAAACTTCAAAGTACACTACCAATAGTCATGTCCATTTCAAGGGATAATTAATTTGTTCTTATTACCACAGGCAGGTGTTTATGGAGAAATGGAGGTCTTTGAGCCTAAAGTTCATGCTCTTCATGAAGATATCTTGTGTTATTTATATAAACTGAGCTAATAAAATTAATGATAAATTGTTGTATCTTGAACTGATAAAATATTCTTTAAAAACACAAACACACACATTTTGGAAAGTTGTCCACAAGACAAGATAATTCACGATAGGTTTCTCAGAGCTCTCTAATTCATCTTACTCATAAGTGAGAATTTCTTCAGTGATAAAAATCTTAAGCCAGTTAAGACAGGTTCACACCTGGAGATGAGTGATTCTCCTTGATTCATGAATCTCTGGTACAAGGGAAGGGTGTGGATTCCTGGCTGAACGTGAAATTTTACTTCGGTAGTAAGTCTATTTCTGATATTTACTCTGGCCTGTTATTATTTATTTTTCAAATAGTATGACATATTCCTAATAAAGTCCTTGTCAAACACACTTGCAACTTTAGCTTTTGGTATAAAACTATGAAGTAACATATTTTGCAGCAAAATACATATTTTATGATTAGCAAATCAATAAGAAAATCCAGAACAGTCATGTTGATATCTTCATTAGCTTATTTAAATTTTAGTTTTCCTAAAGCTTTTAATGAAGTTCAATTGATTTATTATTGTTTAATTTCCCAAAGGATAAGAAAAGCAAAAGAGACATATGCTGTTCACTCAGTCTAGACAATGTTAGGTTGTGACATGATTGATTCCATTGGATAGAGTGCCAGGAACCGGGTCTACTGCTCTGTGTCCTATGTGACAAGTCACTAGATGTTCCTGACAGAATCTCATCTAAATTAGAGAAGTGCTGATAAAAGTGAGACCAATTCAATAAGTAAGTGCAAGTTCAAGGAAGGCATTTGAAACTCTCTACAAATCTGTGTAACTACAGTCTAGATTTCAACTGATAAATACTAGAAATATAAAATTAGTATTACACATTAGAGTTCTTTCAAACTAGCTATCAGCTTTCATTAAAGACCCGACTCTATTATCACATTTTCCATAAATTTAAATTTATTTGCATAGTGAAGATCTATCAAGGGCTGAAGACTAGGTAATTTCACAATTTGTTTTTTCTTTCACAGGAAAAGCAAAACTATTTGGTAGCTATCTTTAGCTGTCCATTCTCTCCTCTTCTACACCTGAGTGTCAATGAAATTCAATCCCTCCTTGACCTGAGGGAATATCTTGTCATACTTTCGGAATGATAGATACTTCTTTCTCATGAGAAGTTTCTCCACATACTAGTAATTGCATTGTTCCATGGTGTGGCTTAGACAATTATCCTTTGAACTCTCAGCCAAAGACAGGAACTTTATTTTCTATCACATGAATTGACTGAGCAATGTGCTTGTGATGATAGAACAGTCTCTGAATTCAAGTGTTCAGTCTAGGGACACAATTTGTCTCTTATACCATAGAGGGACACTTAAAATGCAATGCAATTCTTTCTAGACTTATCTAATGCTTCCATAATAACAATGGTAAATTCCAGTGAAAAATTCATCATCTATTTCTAACTTCTTTTGTACTGATAAATGTTTTAAGATGGAAACAAATGTTTGAATCGCCAGGTTATTTCTTAGAATGCAAAATCCTTACAGGAACTACTAAGTTGCAGCTACTTTATGATTAGCATAGTTCACAACGAAAAATGTGTTGCTTCCGGGAAGTTCTGATATTACTAGTAGATGTGACTAAACTTAGTGTGACTGTTTTCATGCATATTGTCTTGTATATTTTCCCTGAAAGACCTGGAAACTTTAGGGAACAGGGAGTACAATATCTCAAGTTAGAGATAAAAATGACACATACTTAAATGTATTTATTAGAACTATATCTTTTAATAAGCATTAGGAAATACATATTTAAGTAGTTTCTATAACTATTGGTATTTAAGAACTTGGCATCCAAAATTGAGTACTATTTTCTAAAATTATAGAAATTGATATGTTAATATTGTGAGTAGATCTGTAAGTACATTGAATTACTATTAAATTATACTCTTACAGATAGTGTGACACTAAATGCCAAGAGGTTATTTATTTCCTTTTCTTAATGCTATGGGATCCTAGTCTTTTAAATTTACAGAAGGTATTAGAATAAATGGTAGTTTTCATCTTTTCTTATGCTAAATATAATTAAGAATTTCCAGATTAATTTAGTCAAAACTATAAAACTGTCTATAAAGGAAAGAAAAAACCCTTATATTTAGTCTACATCTCAACAATTTAAATTTCAAAAACTTATCTTTTACTCTAAAAATATGAAAGGCTAAACTCACATCTTACCAATCAGGAACAACAGAGATCTGCCCCTTATGTGAGTCTTAACTTTCCTACTTTCCTTTACCTATTAACATTTTATACAGAAATTAAAATAAAATATAAAAGCTTTTTCTTTTTCAATAAACCTGGAACTGCAATTTTCTTTCCCGCTATTTAAAATATTCTCCTTCAAAAGGAAAGAACATTACACCCAGAGCATTGGCTTTGCCATTGAAAGGATTGTTTTTTTACATTTTGACAATACCCAGATCTGAATTATTTCATCAAGGAATCGGGTCCCTTGTTTGAAGTTCAAGTAGTTTCCAAGTTTCACATGCAGAGTTTTCAATAGGAAAAAAAAATCAATACTTAAAAAATATTAGAATGTTTGGCTATACTTTCAGACCTTCAGAATTATATTTATTAAACAATAACTAAGTAGATGTTTTTCTAAATGTGTTATGAATTCATCATTAAAAAGCAAGAACAACCTCACTTTTTCTTCTCACAATCAGAACATTATTTCCTTTTATTTTGTGACTTCTAGTCTGCTTTAATGCAAACTTGCATTTACTACTCTGAATATATTAATTGCAGAAATACTCTGAATATATTAAATTACTGAAAGCCTGTTAATGAATATTGCTGGTCTCATTTACAGTAATATATTCAATGGACATACACCTACCCTGCACACTGCTTCATACCCTGTGAGTTCTGGGGGGGTGATTGGAGCCACACTGTGATTACCTTTGGATTGTAGATTTTTTCTAAGATTATACCAGCCATACTACACACACCATGGACTGACTGATCTTCTCCCAAAAACATGGCCTCTGACCCAGTGAAGTCCCATTGAAACTGAAGTATGAATTCTAAATAAACAATCTCACTTAAATGGTGGGCTAACTAAATGCATGATATGACATTCACAGTGACATTAATAAGTTAATCTTAAATGAATTTATGCTCCAGTCGTGAGCAAAGCTGTATTAGGTAGCAGCATAATAGTATAAGAAAGAGAAGCAATTTCTACTACTGCTGATCATGTGACCTTAACTTTTCCTACAGTGTATGTTGTCCACTTAAGTCCCATGTACTTAATAATAATCCAATTGATCAGTTATGTCTTTAGGAATGACACATCCACAAGATATACAAACTTACTTGTGTGACACACTTGTATATAGAGATGAGAAAAAAAAGCAATAAAACCCTCATTAATTACAATATAATTGCTGGGGGGGGTATGTCTACAAATGGACTTGTACTCACGAATATTCAGGATTCCCAACAGATACAACTTGAAAGAAAGTACTTATTCTGGATAAGGCCTCTGAGTATGCTCATAGACACAGCTTGTAGCCTTATGAGAGCCTAGGATGACTGGTTATAGTTTGTGGTCATTCTGGAAGATGAAGATAAAGCAGAAACCAAAGAGGGGTAATTCATGAGGCCTGCCCCCAGTTTCCTTCATAAGATATCATCCTTGAAATATGAATCTTACAAAGAAGCACAGGCAACAGGAGACCAAGTGTTAAAGCATGTGCACCTGTGGAGGACAACACCTGTCTTCACGGAATTTTAATACAGTCTAGATGATATTTCACTAATTGCCTGAACATAGGAACTTTTTTTCTTGTACTTATTATTGTTGGTGATTTAAAGTTTAATCTTGACTAGCACCTTAATATATCAATTATAATATTAGTATAAATTAATATATTACATGTTGTTATATTTGTCTAGTAATATTGCTGTCACTATGGGAAAGCAGAATTACCAAGGCAACTTGCAAAATAAAGTGTGTAATTTGTGGGTGAGGGTTCCAGAAGGTTAGAGTTCATGATCATCATGGAAAGAAGCATGTTAGCAGACAGTAGGCATGGTTCTTGAGCAATAGCTAAGAGCTTAGATGTTGATCCACAGACAAAAGGCAGACAGAACTAACTGGGAATGGTGTAAGTTATTGAAACCTCAAACCTCACTTCCTTCAACAAGGCCCCCCTCATAACCCTTCCCAAATGGTTCCCCAATTGTGAACCAAGCATTAAATATATGAACCTATGGAGGGCCAACCTCATTCAAACCACTATTATATCTCCATATTAGTTATTAGGCAGGGTTCTGTAAAAGAAAATACCTGAAAAAATATATATATACATATATATATAGTATTAAAACTCTATATAAATTTTGTATACATACACATATTAATAATATAGATACATACAATTAATGTATTTTATATTAAATAAATAAAAGTATATTGTTTTAAAATATATTTATTAGTACAGGTTCCAACTTACAAATTGTTTGATAATATTAAACTGGTCAGCTAAATTTAAATTTAGTCTGTCATTCAGTAATTTGAATTCTCACTTAATTCAGAAAAGTATCATTTACTTTGTTAATGATCATTGCTGAGGCTTATTATGGACTTGGGAAAGGAACCAATAACCTTTCATAGCAGTAGCTCATCATATTTCAGTAAAATGTTTATCACCTGGAATATTTCAATTTAAAACACCAAACATCAGCTTAAATTTCCATTGCTCAATGAAATAGCTTCATATCTGAAAGGAAACATAAATAATTCCATATTCATCTATACAGAAGTATTGGCTGCTAAAAATATGAAACTTGCCTCTATCAACTTTGTTGCTTTTGTAGAATTCCTTAGGAAGTTGGATTGTGTGCAGTTAATGATTCTTGGTTAAATTCAAGCTTCTTTGGGATAATACTGTTTTTGCTACACTTAAGCTAATACTTTTGCAAGGATCTTTGTGCATGTGATAATGTCAAAGTATGGGATAGAAATTGGAATACAGACATATTTGTAGGACATGAGAAAGAGGTCTGAATACAAGTTGTTAGGAATCACAAACATGCTGAACCTTGACACTCTTTAACAATGTAGCAGGAGATCAGTGATTCAAAGACAGGAAGCACTGGAGTCTGGCTAGGCAGTGTGATTCAACTGGACAATCAGAACTAGGGAACAGGGTAAGAATAAAAGGGGGGAGGTGGAAGGAGAGGGGGAAAGGGAGAGGGAGAGGAAGGAGAGGGAGAAAGAGCAAGCTGTGTGTAGCAAATCAAAAACACCAAAATCTGCAAGAACAACCATGTTGAAAGGAAGCTGCTCACCACAGACAGAATTTCCCCATCCCCAGGGACACACAGCTGTACTCCAAGGCCTTTTAGCTGATTAACATGTTCCCCGACAAATTGCTCAGTATCATTCGCTGTATGGAATTTCAATTACTTATAAACCTAGCTGTGTTGATAAAAATGTCTCCTTGATACACTCACTTGAACTGAATCACTGGGAACCATCTCCTGGCCACACAGATATCTTAAAGAAACCCACACATTCCATGAAGAACCTTTTCTACACAGAAAGGGATCTGTGAAAAAGTGGACACTAGCCAGTTTGTGTGTCACACCTATAACTTCAAAGCAAAGCGGCACCAAAACAGCCTGTATTCTAGAAAGAGTGAAAGTTGCTTCTACAAATATGGACATCTATCAGCATATTTCATGCTGCTTCTGCTCTAATCATTAATCTGAAGAGGGATTTTTATAGCAATGGCAGCTAAATAAATACAAAGCTACTGTGAGTATAACATTAGGAGGTAACGACGTGAGTTATTCAGGTAAGGCACTACATTCAATACTGCCTATAAATCCCAAATCAAGCATAAGGAAACTCTGAAAGGATCAATAGAAGGTCAATGATAGTATCCATTGCTATTAGCTGCTTACTGCACACATTTTGATCCTTACAGTCCAGCTTTACAGCTGAGAACAGATAACAGTTTGTGTTCCTGGGATGGATTTAGATGTGCATCTGAATACAAACAAGATGGACACTCTGAACAGTTTTTGTGTATATCCATCCAGTACTTGTAATCATGTCTACATGAGTTTTTTCTCTCTCTCTCTAGCTGTGCTATCCAGCTGCACAGAGGTGCCCTGGTTGCCTCTTTTTCCTTCCCTCCTAGAAACAAGTTCATAGTGTGAGTATATTGTACATGGGCTGCAATTATCAGCAGTCAACAATTTACACATCATTTTCATGAAAAAAGCAAAGCAAGGTTTGCTGTAGAGCAGTCAGGCCAAGTATAACACACCATGCATGTTTCATGAAGAGAAAAAAAAAAAAAAAAACCAATGCCTATGTGGCCTACATCTCATATTTATTAGCAAAGAGTTGATTGCCTAGATTTTAGAATCAGAATCCATGAATAGAAGGTTCAGAAATGATCAGCTCATTGCACATGGGTAACCACACAAATTTACCTGTATTTGAATGCAAATCAATAATCAATATTCAAAAGAAATATTTTATCTCCTGTGAATTAGTAGTAACTTTGTTTCTAATATATTTAAGATCAGGCTACAATTTGTAAAAATTCTGTTACTAACAAATAGAGGATTCATACATTTTACAATTAGTGAAAAGGGAGAGTCAGAAATTTGAAGGACATTCAAAGGTTTGCATATCTGAGAGGTTTTGGAGGTTGGAGAGAGAAGGGAGAAGTGTTACAATTATATTGTATAATTACCAAAACTTAAAAAAAAAACATTTTGCTACCTATAAAACAAAAATCTCAAATGTATACTGGATTTTTGAAAACCAAATGATAGTACCATCTTTTTCAGCAAAATAAAAATTCATTATATTTATCTTAACTTGTTTTAATACTAACTTGAAACTGATGTTAAGATAATAATTATCAATAGACTATTAAAATCATTCACTTGTCATTAAATGTTGCCTTAAATTCACCCCACTGTTAGGTTTATAAAAATAGTTGCCCATTTTCTGTCCTGGTGGACAAAACTAATAACTTAACATGGTTAAATCTGTGCGTTTATTTTGCTTCCATTTTCCTTCTCTATCTCCACCCTGTAGCTATCAGGACAGGAGGGAGGCTCTAGAAAAAGGTAAGTAGTCTACAAGCATCAGAGAGAGACAGAGACAGAGACAGGCAGAGAGAGAGAGAGAGAGAGAGAGAGAGAGAGAGAGAGAGAGAGAGAGAGAGAGAGAGAGAGAGAGAGAGCGAGCAAAGGCATTGTGAACGTGTACCATCTTACACGGGTTCTCTAATTCGGGGATTGTGCTCACTTGCTGGAATGCAGCCAACTGGAAGAGATACTGCTCTTAGGAGTTTAATCCCTGACATCTAGATCATGGGTAAGCACATAATTATAGGCTCTTCCTCTTCGAGAAAAGGAAGGAAGCTGCTCAGCCAAATGGACGTCAACAGCCCCGGAATTGCCATTGAATAGAAGCTCACCTTAAGTGCATGGAAAATGCTGGTTGCTAAGCTACTGATAGGGTTTGCCCTTCCTCTGCTTCATGGGCTGTCACCAGGTCAAGGCACAATCAATGACGCCAAAGCTGCTTTTCTTTGCTAATTGAATGGTTTCATAGGAAGTGGCTAAAATTTTCCTCCAAATTAGCTGTTAACGTCTATTCTCAGACTTTCACGCCAGGGTTAAAGAGTGTGGATACAGGCACATTTGCAGATGTGAACAGAGCTTGGGAAGTGGAAGAGATTGAAAATTTACTAGAATAGTAAACTGCATATGATTGTTAAAATTTCACAAAGTAAGGGTTTTGTCAATGTTAAAAATGCTATCCTATGATAAAAAGAGATACCGAACACTTCAAACACTCTAATCTGTGTCTGCAAATGTTTTACTCATGGCAAAGTACCGTGAATATTTCTTCTCATGGAGTTGGAATAAGGAGACGGTCAATCTCCGAAATGGATGGAGACAATCTGGATGGACAACATGCATATCCCACTGTGGTGAAGCACAGTGAATATGGTTTTCATCTGTTGTCTCTGACCCATTTTCTAAAGCATCAAGTGCTCAGTTAAAAGCTGCTGTCAGACTTACAGATCTGATCCCCTATAATCAGCTCTATTTCATGTTTGGAACTCTGGTTACTAGGTTACTGTTCACTGAAGAATTTCAAGATAAAAAAAAATGTAGTATCTTTCTAGCACAGTTGAAAAAACTCAAGTGAGAAGACAGATTTTTGAGAACTTGCTGTCTGTAGGCACTGGTTATGTAATAGGTACATAGTCAAGCAATGGTAATGATAGTGACTCGGAGTCTGAAAATACTAAGACTAGGGCCCACAGACAGATATTATTGATGAGGTGAGAAAGGTCATTATTTGGGTACTGTGAGCTATGGGGCTATTACATTACTAGAGTTAGATTTTCCAACTATATGTGTGAGAATAATTCTGCCATTTGAAAGGTATTCATTGTTTTCTCTTGAACTATACTAATTGCTATCTTGCACTCAAATGATTGTGAAAAGAGTTAGAAAATATTTTCACAAACTTCTGAAAATAAATGACCATTAGAGTTATGGTGAGCCCATGTCCCTATATGTTATTTCATATATTATATGGTTACATATAATGCATATTTTAACTATGAAAAGCCTGGATTTTCAAATTAGTTTTAAACCTCAAGCAATCATGTGTGGGGTATAATGGATTAATTTTTTCCTTTCTCATTTAGATGTATCATGTCCTGTGAACACAGGAAGGATAGTTTTGCTGTAGACAAGATAAAAGGTGAGACAATTTCACCTCTCTCTCTCTCTCTCCACCTCTCTCCCTCTCCCTCTCTCTGTCTCTCTCTCCCTCTCTCTTTGTGTCTATCCCTATCTCTCTGTCTCTCTCTCTTTCTCTCTCTCTCCATAGGGGAGGTGTAGAGAGAGTAGAGAGGAAGAATGACTTGTTGCCTTCACCAATGCATGATTTAAAGACAGGTACTCCTTTTAAGCAAAAATCGGAGGGGTTTTCAATTCTCCTAACCTACTCATTCTACCCCCTTGGAATAATTTCTCCGTGTAGGAGTAATGTAGAAATGTACATTTAGGTGACTTTTCTTCCTCGTGTACTTTTCCTCTAGGGAAATTGTAATGAAGGTTGCTTCTGGCTATCTTCATCACAGTCCTTCCTACTTGCATAGCTAAGTGATGGGAAATCAATAATAAACAGAAAGGAACAGAGTGACATGCCTGGGATACAAGTTAGATATGGTCAGAAAGGGCCCTCTTGAAGTAGTAGCATGTGAATGTTGAAGCATGAATGAAAGAAAAGATCCCATCATTTAGATGACTCGGATAAAATTATAGTGAGGAAATTATCATTCAGGAAGGAGACAGAAAAGCAGCTAATGTATCAGAAGTAGGAGACGATGGACGGAAATGACGCCGTGCCAGTAGCCAGGTGCTAGAGCATAAGGAGTTCGTGAATTAACCGAAGTGCTTGAGATGTTTACCTTAACATTTTGGAAGTTTAGTTTCGGTGTGCATTTCTGGGGGGAAAAATCAGGTATTTGTGTTTTAGAAGAATCCCAGATATTTTGTGAAGAAAGACTTCTAGATGACTTATATGTCAATATGACTGGATCATGATGGCTGATGTTTAAACAGATACTCTTCTGTCCCATCTGTAGTAACCCTGTCTTTTGGTGATCAACACTGGAAATAATAAGGCAGATTGTCCTGTTTAATCAGAACTGGAACAGAGTCAACCAGTACAAGACAAAAATAGCAGATAATTACAGTAAAACTTCCCCCTCAGATTACTTCATTTGGGACATAGATTTTTCTCTGCTCTAGCCTCAGTTTCAAAATTCAGTTCGTGTCTGGGACCTGACAGCTTTCAGACTAGTCATATGAAACCATTCACTGTCCTGGTTTCTAGACCAGGCTCAGGTTTGACGTAAACAGCACACTCCCCTCATCTCTAGCATTATCAATAAGAACCTTGAGTTGTCCCCACTTCTGTATCAGAAGACTTAATTCATCATATGATTTCTCTTTGTGATCTGTATCTATCTACCATATCATATCTACATATCTAGCCACCCACCTTTATCTATGTATTATTCTTCATCACCATTGTCTAAATGTTCTGTTGTTTCTTTTTTTATTTCAAACTTAAAGATTACAGGAATGCTGGAGAAATATTGAATCTTATTTATGCTTTAGATTTTTGTTCTCATTTTGGTTTTGGTGATCTTCTGGAAGCCAAGAATACATTTTAGGTTCATTATGATTTTAAAAAGTATTAAGTGGCAAAAAAAGGAATTATTTAAGGATCATTGAAGCTCACAAATGAATAAAATAAATTATATGTGCATAAATACATACATACACATATATCTATATATTCATATATACATAGATATATACAACTAAGATATATAGGGATATATATACTAATAAAATACCCAAACTTATTCTACTTTTCACTCTTTTCATTTAACAATGCATCTTTAACCAGTATTTGTGAGTATCTGAATTGTATGACATTGAATTGGATATTATTATGAATGTCAAGTCTCAATTTTCACAACTTACAGAGTGATAAAATGTACAGAAAAGGAGAAAGTAAGGAAACAGAAAAGGATGGGGATGTATGAACACTGAGGAGACTAAAAGGCTGAATATTGAGCAGGTGACTTGGGCAGGGTAAAGGAAGCCAATATCGGGATGGAAAGTTTAAATTTTAGTCACTTGGATTATATTTCATTCATTTAAATGTTTATTTTTATAGTGTATATATATTTGGTATATGCATGGGTTATATGTGCATATGTGTGGGTGTACATATCCCCACACACACACGTGCAGAGAATGGAAAAGAACACTGAATGTTTCCTTCTATTACTCTGTTGTATTCTCTTAAAACAAGAGTGTCTCACTAAACCTGGAGATTACATTTTCTGTTCCAGTAGCTGGCCAGTCAGCCTTAATGATTCTCCTCTCTAAACTGGGGTTTCTGGATCTAGAACGTAGCCCCCACAGCCATTTGTAATGTGGGTTCTTGGAATCTGTGACCAGTCCCTCATGTTTGTAAAATACGTGCTCTTACCTACTGAGTCTTCTCCCTGAACAGCTAACTCATATTTTATAAAACTCCCACATGCTTTATAGACAAAATACTTCTTATTTATTTGCAATTTTATAATAAAGTTTATTTAAAATATATGTGTAAGCATAAGAACGAATCAGGTCGCTATTGATACAAAAATCCTGGTCAAAGTTATTGGTCAGCAAAGCTAGGGGCATAGCTGGGAAGACATTTAGAACTGTGAAAGCCTATGACATTTTGAAGATAATTGAAATGGGACACGATGATGATTGACCATGTGGAGTGAGAAAAATATTTGCATAGAATTTTATGCCTTTAGTACCTCTTTGTACAGTGTGTTTCCCCTGAAATAGAATAGAATGAGGTACAGGTCACTTGAGTCACAACGGCAGGGTTAAAATGTCACACACAATGAATACACCACAGGACAGACAACTGCTGAAGTCTGTTAGGGCATGTATACGAACTGTGGCTCTTTTAAGCCATGGAATGCTATTTGAAGAGTAGATGAGAAATAAACATGGACCAGTTAGATTTGCTGTGGCACACCATCACTTTCAGCTTTGAAGAGAGATAAGAATGTTACAAAGGGGTCTGAGAAAGAGAAGCAAAAGAGACCAATGAAAAGCCAGGCGATTGATATTTCCTGAAAGTCAGATACAAACGTATTTTAGGGAGGAAAGACGTGGAAACTGCTAATGAACACTGTTGGGAAGTGGCGTGGAGCAGGGAACATGAGTTCCCTTGGCACAATGGGAAGTTGTGAAAATGTTGGCAGTAGCGTTTTCAGTGGGACAGCGGAGATGAAAACCCTGATGACACTTCAAGTAAAATTGCAGCCATAAAAGCATGCTTATTTGAAGATGAGGAGGACAGTGAGGTAGTAGGTGGAGAGAGATGAGGAGCCAAAGGAAGTTTTGTGTTGGTCGTGAATGTAGTTTGCTACTTAGTTATGTGTTTGTTTATTCTCATTGCATAGTATGGGCAATGTGTGTGCTGTCAAATCATACGCGCAAGACAATTTCAGATTACCTGACTGCATGACAGGATCTGAGAGCCTGAGGACACATGCCAGGAGGGATGCTGACCCAGGACAAGACAAAGATATTCCTTTGTTTTAAGAGAAAATACAATGAATGGAGGAATAAAATTACAAAAGTATTCTAATTTGATAACCTTATTTGCATGTTTTTGAAAAGAAAATAAAGGATTTTCAGCTGGAAAATAACTAAAAGACAGAATAATGGGGAAATACTTGATAAGCAGAAAAGTCTGTGGGTTCTTGATGGCTTAGCTATTATTATGTGTAGCCTGGCCTCGAGTCCCAGTTTTATCCTGATCTATGTGAGACAGCTCTAATTTTCATACTGACTTCTCTTTTGTTATTATGCCGTAAATACGTCTGCTGCTTGCTGTTGAAAATTAATACAAGTGAAACTCTGTGTTTTCGCTGTGTAGATTAGATTCTTATTCTTGGAAGATTCTAAGTTCTTCTCTTCCTATTAGACCTTAAGATAGGAGCCCTAGCTTACCCCCTTAATGATGGTACAGCTAATTATATGTGTAGATTTCTGCTTCTTTAGACTTGTTGCTTGGTGGTGTTTCTGGCAGCATGACCAAACATTTATGTACTTTATAGTATGAATATTAAAATCATATGAGTTGATGACAACGCCCCTTCCTGATTTAGTTTTATTTCACTTGACTTGATATTATCAAACATGCATGTTGACCTAATTATAGAAATATGACTAGCAGGAAAATCGATGGCAATTCAGCAGGCCTGTAGTGATCCTAATAATTTACTTTTAATTTTAATCACACCAGTGAGATTTTCTTGGCCTTGATTCTATGAGAACTGAGTAAAATTTTGGCCAGTGTAATGTCAGAACAATGAGTGTGTTTTTTTTTTTTTAAATCATTAAGTTCATTGGAAAAGCTCCATTCTGCATTAACAATGCAAAGTGAATACATGTGAAGAAGCTTGTGGTAGACACACTGCATTAGTCAGAGTTCCGCAGAGAGGCACAACAGATAAGAGACACGGATATGCAAAAGAAAATTTATTATGGGAATTGGTCCATAGAATTATGATTAAGAAGCTCCATGAACTGCTGCCTACAATCTTTAGAACCAAGAAAATCGTTGTGAACATGGCATGTTCTAGTAATAGCTTTCATCCAAAAACAATGCTTTCCTACTTTGAAATTTGTTTAAATATGATTTGTTCATCAATCCTTTGAGATTTTTATACAGTCTATTTTGATCATTATAATCCACTCACTTGCAAACCTTCCTTTAATTCCTACCAGATCTACTTTTCTCCCCTCTGCCCCTCACATCCATGTCCTTTGTTTTAGTCCATCAATTTGAATTTGTTCTACCTGTTTACTCCTGGGTGTAGTTCCATCCATTGGAGCATGGCCCTCCTACCATTAACCCTAAAAATCCCTCTTCTTTTCTCTGGATCCATCAATTGCTCGTAGCTCTTCTGTTAGAGCTGGGGGCTCCAGAATGCCTCCCCAATCACACTAATGTGCTGACTGAATTTATCTTGGGCAGGAAACTACAGGTACAATGAGTTCATGAGTGCAGTGGTCCTGTCACATCCTAAAGACATTTCACTTTAGTTCTCCCTGACCTCTGGCTTTTTCAGTCTTCCTGTCTTCTTTTCCCAGATTAGCCAAGAGGATTTGGAGATAGTGAGTCGATATGCATGACAGTAGGCTGCTGAGACATTCACTGATACAGTCTACTGCACAAGGACATGTCTCTAGTGAGTTCTGAGAGCTACAGTCATCTATAGTAAGGGAGACATGAAGTTATATGGCAGTCTGACACTATGCCCATTGAACTGACAACAGTGATAGTTTCATCCTCGTACACGAAAGCTCTCTAAGCATGGCTTCTTGCCCCAATTCATACCACCAGGCATGAGCTTCTTTCTGTGAAGCAGGCCTTAAACCCAGCAAAAAAGTGATTGGTAACCCCAATAATGTTCATAGCACTGTTGTACACATGGGCATGTTGTACCAAAATAGCTCCTATTGTAGCTCACTGGGTTTACAGATGGGTAAGACTGTGGATGGCTTGTATTCTCCAGCAGCCTAATAATGCCTTCAGGAACTATGCAAGTTAGTCTTGGAGGAGGGGGTTTGTATATTTTTCCATTTCAGGAATAAGCACTCTATGGCACTTTATTCCTTGCGTCATGACAAGTTGTGGGTCTGTTTTAGCATAATCTACTACAGAAAGGACTTTCAATGATGAGAGTTGAGAGATTAATCCATGGTTATAATAATAAATTGTTAGGAGTTAGTGTAACATTCTGTCCATTCAGCAGAGTCAGAATAGTGGGTTTTTCTCTAGAGATTGTGACCTTTCTAAAAACAGGTTCTTGGCCCCATTAAAGATGCCAGGTATGAGCTTTATCCTTTGAAAGGGGCCTTAAATTCAGCTAGAATGTGATTGGTTACTTCCAAGCTATTCATGTCATCAGTGGGCATATTTCTCCAGGCCAGGCCTAATTGTGGTTCACATGTGTTTGAAATTGATGATTATCTTGTTCTTCTGACTGCATGTTTAGCACCTATGAACACTATGAAGGCCTACCAGTAGGCAGAAAACTTCTAGTTCATACATGCATAGTGGTTCTCGTTCTGTGACTAAAGCATGCCATGTTATCAGCAATATGTTTTTGGCATCGTTATCAAAACTAAAGTGACTATAAGTGAATAGATTATTATCTGGGTCTGTGATTCTATTCCATTGATCAGCATGTCTGTTTTCGTGGCAGTACTATACTGTGTTTACTACTATGTTTCTGTAGTGTAAATTGGAGAAAGGTAATTCCTCCAGTGGCTTTATTACTCAAGATTCTCATAGCTACCTGGGGTCTTTTGTGTTCCCATATAAATTTTAAGAATTTTTTTTAATTTATGTGAAGAATTGACTTCAAAGTTTGATTGGGATTTTTATTAATTCTGTAGATTGTTTTTGGTAGGCAATTGATTTTGGTAGACAGAGAAGCTCAGAAGTGACAGGAGGTTTAAGAATCAACCAGTAATTATAATCTCTATTTTTATTAATGGAGTCTTGTTTAACTTGTAGCATAACACTGAAAGTTTACTTAGAGACACATGCACTAGTTTTCTAAACTAATGGGATACAGGCAAAGTAGGCATCCATGGGAGTTTATTCCTCTGTATATTATTGAAAAATGAACAAAACGGGAAGTACAACATGAACATTCCATGAAAAAGAGTCATAGATTTTAAAAACTAACATTTTACAACAAAGGAAGCTAGTGATGGTGACAACCAGGTTTCTACCTACCAGATTCCAATGGAAGATGTTTAATGATACTAGGTAAGATAAATGTTCTTTGCTACATCTGATGTTTTTTAAAATGTAATAAGCTGAATATTATTGTCATATATGTATTATAAGCATTTAGGTTTTAATGTCATATGAAATCAACTTTTTACATTTATCTCCTTCTGTGTTGCTTTTTATCTCTATAAATCTTCCAATAATCTGAACATAATGCTTTCATTTCTTAAATTTTTCTCATAAACTGTTCTCACATAAGCTGAGCTGTTCTATTGAAGATAACAAAATCTTCCACAGGAAAATCTGACATACTTTTGGAAAAGAAATCTTTACAAATATATTTTATATATCTTAAGGATCACACACACATACACACACACACACACAAACACAATACATGCTCACACACCTTCAATTTTACCACAGATTTTAACTTATCACAGATTTGAAAAGTGAGACGAATTTTGCCATCTGTGGGAAGATGAAATATATTTGAGGACATGTCTGGTTCACTGTGTACCTTGCCGACTGTCAGTACTGGAAATACTGGCCAGCTGACCAAGAATAATGCTACCACCACGCTGTAGTCAGATGATGTGTCATATCCAATTCTGAAACTTGTAAGTGTAATTTCAGAAGTAGATGGGCAACTGGTTCTCCACATATTATATTGGTGTATACATTTTTAATGGATGTACCAACTCAAATGCCTTCCTCTTTTATGTCTAAGAAGCAACAAATAGAAATAAATGAAAAAGTCTCTTCTCAGATACAAGGCAGTCTTTCCTCTTGAGAGATGCTTGTCCCCCCCCCCAAAGGTCATGTGACATTCTAAGGGTTTCTTATGTAGCACATGAGAATAGAATGTTAGCCGGGTGAGCTATATAATAACTGATCTTATACTTCATTACAAAGCACTTTTTAAATGTTTTTTTTTTTTTTTTTTTTTTTTTTTTGGTTGACATAACTTTATGAAAGTTCCCTTTCGGAATCCTCTTTTGTGAACTGGATGTGCTTTTTCAGTGCCAGGAATGACAAAGGTTAAATTCAAACTCCCAGCTGTTTCCCACATGCTGGGCTTGCAAAGGAATTCATCCTGCTTCCTTCCTCTGTTGGTAACCTCCCCTGTGTTCTTATCGATCTTCCCCTTACCCCTCCCTTAGAATGCCAGCCCTGACTAGGAACTTGAGTCAGGTTGATAAGAGACAGGATGTGCAATGGTTCCTCTGAAATGAAGCTGGATTGAAAAATGTGCATCCCTCCCTAGATCTGAAGGACACACAGAACCATTGTGATTTTTCATTTGGTGAATATAGCAAGAAGATATCAAACAACATTTAAAAGGAAAAGAATTTTTTTCCATCATTAAGTACCCAGTCATGGACACATTTATGACAAGCTAATGGGGGGGGGGTGGAAAAAATAACGGTATGCCTAAAAAAAAAATATTCATGTAAGAATTCTAGAACCTGTGACTAGTTTATGGTACAGGACAAAAATGGACTTTGCAGATGTAATATAAGCCTGTGCTATACAGAAGTTATTTAAATTAAGCCAGTGTATCACATGGCTTTAAGAAGAAGAGAATTTGCCCTGGCTAATGCCAGAGGATTTCAATCTAGGCCTTCCAAAGATGCAACCTCAACAAGCCTTCTCTTGTTCAAAGTTCCAGGTTGCCACAGGTAAATATTGAGAAGAGTACTCTGGGAATTGTGACCAGTTTCCAGCTCAGAGTACAAGGAGTTGTGAACCCCACATCTAACCCATAAAGAAGGGAATCCATCCAAAAGTATGAATTTCTTCCCACTGCCTCAGGTAAGGCTCAACTCCTGACACAGAGATTTTAGTCTATACTTCATTCCTTCATTCTGTGTTAATGTGTTAGAAAAGAACCAGCAAGCAAACGAAGACAGAGAGTTTAAAACCTTGCACACCCAGGAGCAGACACATGGTTAGCACTTCAACATAAGGAACTGTAATTTACAATGTGTTCCAGTATCTGAGTTTGAGCCTACAGAACAGAACAAGCCAGGTCCCCTTAAATTCCAAACTAATTCCTACCATGAACAAAAGCAGCCAGTTACCACCTAGCAATGTGTTTGTAAGACCCTCAGAATGAGGAGTCTCCCAATT